>NC_135736.1:31604456-31909782 GCF_041903045.1 Epinephelus lanceolatus
CATTAATGAGAAATTAAGTCTGTTAATTAACTTTATGTGTAACATGCTGTGTCTCTTCCAGAAGTGTGCCTGAATTAAATCTTCTCAACATGAATAACAGCAATAACAATGAAGAGTAAGTACGATTATGGAGTCACGAAGAGATAAGTGAAGCCCTTGTAAAACACAGTTCCTCTTTGATCTTTAATAGGCCTTACTAGGCCTATTAAATGTATAAATTAATCCGTTCCCAGGAGAAGAAAAAAAGAAAAGAATGAGAAGAAATAGTAATTATGTTATATTACAGACCTTTTAGCAAATATTGCCTGGAAAGAATATTTGATGCTCAGTATTCTCCATTGTATTCATGTGCATTACAGTGAGGAGAAAGAGAAGAAGGAAAAGGAAGAACAGGAGGCAAAGGAAAAAGAAGAGAAGGAAAAGGAAGAAGCAGAGGCAAAGGAAAAAGAGGAGAAGGAAAAGGAAGACACGGAGGCAAAGGAAAAAGAGGAGAAGGAAAAGACGGACGAGGACGAACAGGAGGCAAAGGAAAAAGAGGAGCAAGAGCAGAAGGACAAGGAAGAACAGGAGGCAAAGGAGAAAGAGGAGAAGGAGAAGAAGGAAAAGGAGGAGAGGGAGAAGAAGGAAAAGGAGGAGAAGGAAAAGAAGGAAAAGGAAGCGAAGTAAGTGTGTCAGTCAGAGCAACTTCCTCAAGACAACTTTTTCACTTTCAGATATTCAATTTACACTTTTTTTTTCTTCCTTTTCACAGGGCCAAAGAAATTTTTGTCATTAATCCTGCCGGGAATTTGTATTACAACTGGCTGTTCGTCATCACACTACCAGTCATGTACAACTGGACCATGATTATCGCCAGGTGACTTCTGTAAATCACAGATTCCTTTTCAACACTGTAAATCACCTGCAGGTCAAATGGTCTCACGATTCTATTAAGTTCCATTAAATCATATCCTCTACCATATGTAGCTGTTATACATCACAAGAATATAAGCAGCAGGCTGAGTTTGTGCGGAGGAGTAGCCTCATTCTTTCAAAAGCTAACAAGTTCTCTGATTCACTTTGAACACACTGCAATACTGAATGCTATAGTAATCAGCTGCAGCAGTAGCACCATTCAATCTAGTGGGGAGGAGGCTTGACCTTTCATTTACGAAACACACTCATTGCTGGTGGTCTTCCTCTTCTGTGAACAGGGCTTGCTTTGAGGAGCTGCAGCATAACTACCTCATTTACTGGGTTATTCTGGACTACACCTCAGATGTAATCTACCTGGCCGATATGTTCTTCAGGACCAGAACAGGTGAGAGTCTGACCTGAGCCTCCCAATCAAAATCTGTTCAAGGATAAGGCACACTGTTCAATCACATACCCACATGTACACTGATAAAATTATTTGCAGTTACTGTTATCTCTGCTTCTCATTCTGCACAAAAAGATCCTGTCTTGATTTGTTTTCACTGTAAGTGATGGAGAACAAAAATCCACAGCTCTTGTTGCAAAAATGCTTTCTGGAGCCAAAGAACCAGGTCTGGACATTGTCTGGAGTTTCCCTTTCTCACATGTAGCACACAACAGGAAACTGTCTGAGTCAGAGGCGTTCTCTATAACACATTCTCACTCTGACCTCGTCACATATCCACATTTGGTCATGGACTGTCCACATCCAGATATGACATGAAAGGTGTTGGTTTTTGATGATCTGGGATGCCATGTGAAGTTATGCCTGCTACATGCATTGTCTTCTTTCGAAATACACTTCCGTTTTGATAGGAAATTTACAGTTTACATACAGTCTCTTTCAGAATAAACACACTAAAACCGCCAATTGATGTTTTTTTTGTCTTCAACAACTAATGGTCATGGTTGGGTTTACGTAACAAAAGCACGTGGTTGGGTTTGGAATTTTACGAGATGCGAAGACTGCTCTCGTTGGTGAAAGTCGGTGTTTGTTAGACCCATCCACCACCACCCCCTCCCACCCTACTCAGACTTTCGTCGCCTTAACTTTAACACCTTAGCATTTCACCCTGATGCCACCCAGCACCATTGAACTATGATGGCAACCAGCCACATGTCATGCCAACATTAAAGGACGGCTTTTTCGTCAGTGTCTGACCCTGTAAGTCATTACCCATCACCAGAATTCGGAGTGAAACCTACAGGAAATACTCTGTTTGTTTTAGGTGAGGGGTGGTGGCAGTAAATGATGTGAATAATACAGCAGTCATGTAGTTGGTTTGTTATGTGGTCATAAAAACACAGTCTCCTGCCGTTCCTTGAATTTATTGGACGATTTTAACTTCAACCCTTACTGATAGAAGTTCCTGAATCTCGGCATCTCTCTAGTTAGACATTTTTGATTCCATCCCCCAGTGTTTGTGTTGTTCCAGTTTTGCGCGTGCCTCACGAAAGAAGGGTCATCAACATGTGCACTCCACACTCTTCACATATGGGGCTCAAATGGACATTACACAGATGTCGCTTTAGGGAGCTGGCAGGGTCAAGTCCGTTTGGTGTCTGATGCAGCTTATTCGAATGTTTACATTCTTGCGTACAGCTCCTTTGGGTAACCTCTGAGCTAATCAGAGGTTTAAGCAGTCTGCCTTAAAGAAATCAAGTGGGCATTTTCCAAGTGACAGTGGTTTTAGCACAAACTTCTCTATTTGGAAATATGGTACTAAAAAGACTGAAAAGTGTGTTTATGCACGTACAGTATCAAACACTGTGGATCTTGTCCCCTATCACTTACACTGAAACTGCAGAAGGAAGGGATTATTTCACGGTCAGTATGGGCAGGAAGAATGACTACAGCAACCAAGAACTATTTCACTGCACATATGGGCATGTGAGTGTTGTCTTACGGTAGACTTGAAAAAATGTGAATCCATCCTTTAAGCATTTTAAACACACATTTGTCTGTGTTGGACATATGTTTGATCGTTTTACAAATCTGGATGTCATTGGGTTTATTTGTGGGACACTGATCTACAGAAAATAAAGCTACAATATGAGAACAATCCTTTACAAACTGATCATTATTTTGAACACAAAAACACTAAATCTTGTGAATATTGACATCTCTTTATGATGAGATGAATATCTCATCACTGATGCAGCCAGCTGTTCTAAAAGTTGCATTGTAATTTGAAAGGCAGTCATTTCTGTGTAATCAAGGTCTGATTATTCAATTCAATACAACTCAATTCAGACTTTCTTAAGGACATTACCCATGAGGGGTCCATACGACAGTAGAATACGATATAATACAATCATAATAAATAACAGGGATATTGTGATAAAAGAAAGTGTTTTGGATTTGATTCCAACCTTTCTTTGGGCCTTTTACTTTCACTCATGAGGAAAACCTTGTACAGAGTGTCTTTAATTTTTGATCTCTTTGAATGCAGGTTACCTTGAGCAAGGCCTCATGGTGAAAGATAAGCAGCTGCTACTCGATCGCTACATCAGCAGCTTCCAGTTTCGTCTCGATTTCATCTCCATGCTGCCCACTGACTTCTTCTATTTCTACTTCGGCCTTGACTACCCAGAGATCCGTATCAACAAGCTTCTGAGAATCGGCCGCATGCTGGAGTTCTTCACAAGGACGGAGACTAAAACAAACTACCCCAACATCTTTCGTATCGGAAACTTGATCATGTACATTCTCATTATCATCCACTGGAATGCTTGCTTCTACTTCTCATTCTCAAAATCCATTGGTTTTGGTGCTGACGACTGGGTTTACCCAGCTTTGGATGATCCTGATGAGCCTGCGTTTGGGGAGTTTGGCAGGAAGTATTCGTTTAGCCTCTACTGGTCCACACTGACCCTGACTACCATCGGAGAAACTCCACCGCCAGCCCTTGACTCAGAATTTCTCTTTCATGTGGCTGACTTTTTAGTGGGGGTTTTGATCTTTGCCACCATTGTAGGAAACATCGCCACCATGATCTCCAACATGAACGCTGCCCAAGCTCAGTTTCAGGCCCGGATTGACAACATCAAGCAGTACATGCAGGTACTTGGACCTCTTCTTTTCCACTCAAAAAACTAGCCCAAGTATGGGTAAAATAAACTATTCTTTGATTATATGTTGAATGTTTTCCTTTCATTCACAGGTCCGAAAGGTCAGCAAGGATCTGGAATTGAGAGTCATCAAGTGGTTTGACTATTTGTGGAATAATGGCAAGGCACAGGATGAAAGAGAGGTGCTGAGGTATCTTCCAGACAAGCTAAAGGCTGAGATCGCCATCCAAGTCCACATGGAGACGCTCAGAAAAGTTCGTATCTTTGCGGACTGTGAGGCTGGCCTACTGATCGAGCTGGTGCTCAAGCTGCGGCCACAGGTGTTCAGCCCCGGAGACTATATCTGCAAAAAGGGCGACATTGGCCGTGAGATGTACATCATCAAAGATGGAAATCTTGCAGTTGTTGCTGATGATGGAGTCACACAGTTTGTTGTGTTGAAAAGTGGCAGCTATTTTGGTGAGATCAGTATTCTTAATATTAAAGGCAGCAAAGCAGGCAACCGGCGAACAGCCAACATCCGCAGCATTGGATACTCAGACCTCTTCTGCCTGTCCAAGGATGACCTGATGGAGTCACTGGTGGAGTATCCAGATGCCAAAAGCATGCTCGAGGACAAAGGCCGGGAGATCCTGATGAAAGATAATCTGATAGACTTGGACCCAGCTAACATCAAGCCTGAGGTCAAGGAGCTGGAGGAGAAGGTCAACAAACTGTACGGCTCGATGGAGCTGATGCAGTTCAAGCTGAAGAGAATGCTGGGAAATTACAAGAGTGTTGAAAAGGCCCTGAGACGTCGCATCGCAGATCTGGAGCACCTAACAGGAGAGGAGGTGGAAGACGAGGATGAGGAGGAAGAAGAGGTGAAAAAGGAAGAGATGAAGGTGGAAGAGGAGAAAAAGGAAGAAGAGGAAAAAGGCGAGGAGAAAAAGGAAGATGAAGAAGAAGGTGAAGAGGAAAAGAAAGAAGAGGAAAAAGCTGAGGAAGCGAAAGATGAAGAAGGAAAGGGTGAAGAGGTAAAAGAAGAAGAGAAAAAATAAACCCATAGTTTCTGTAAAACACTAAGCACTTTTCTAAGTAGCCACAATAGAATCTTTATCACGAAGGAGTCTCTCTTTCTGGACTTGCTTTTTAATAAACTCAAAGATAATTAAAAACTGCAAAAGATAAAAAAGAGAAACACTAGAGACTGGCTGAAGCATCCACTGGAACTCATTTTAACAAGGTGTTGCCACTGTGTATATATTATCAGATTAAAGACCGTAATGCAATGGGCAAATATTGCCAATGAAGATATTAACATTCAACTCAAATAAAATACTGGCTTCCGTTGTCCTATTTATTGTGATTTTCATAACTAGATATGCACAGAGTCTTATGCTACTCCCACCCCTGCAGTATATGCTGCTTCCCACACAAGGATAATAAAGAGCTACTATTTACAGGTAATCACATGGCATACAGTAGCTCTGGGGCTGAAGCTCTCTCTGCATAAAAGGTTTTATCAACCGATAGACATAAGGCAAGGCTATTTATTTCTATAGCACATTTGTGCAGCGCTACAAGGGTGGCAATTAAAAGTTACAAAGTGCATGAATTAAGAAATAAGACAGGCTCAAAAAAACATTCAAGCATTATTAATCAATAGATATGGTAAAACCAAAGCAAGGACCAATGTTCAATCATAGAGAGCAGTGAACAGTTCAGCTTTAGATTTTGACCATGGTCAGATTTTGATAGTGCCTAAAATCACAGGGAAGGTTGTTATAGATATGTGTCACAAAGACCCAGCAAGTTTTTAGGGGGTTCAATATTATTTGGCTGTTGCCCACTATGTGATTTGTAGAACAGTAGCAGTGTTTTACAATCAGTTCTCTGACTTACTCGTAACCAATGCAGACACTTCAGAATGGGTCTGATATTTCTATATTTCCATATTTTTGGTTGGCACTCATACAATTACATTTTGACATGTTAACAAGACTTTCACAATAGTCTAACCCAGTGGTTTCCAATCGCTTTGGCAGCGACCCTCTAAAACAAAGCAATATCTGCTTGTGACACTTCATCAAAAGTTATGGCCTTTGTGTGGGGCTGAATTGTGAGCAGTTCAACCAAAGAACAAGTTTTCCTTCTCAGATGGCTGTTGGAAATTGTTTTCAGAGACCTGAGGAGGTGAAAGCATCCAGTGTTTCACAAAGGAAATAACAATGGAAAGATGTTATCTGCGGTCTTCTAAAAATTTCATTGGTGCCTGCTGAAGGGTGCTGACCCCTAGGTTTGGAAATACTAGTCTAACTCAGTGGTTCACTCACTCCTTACTTGTCAAATATCGACATGTAGTCAGTGGCCCTCAGCCTCAACACTGAGCAGAGGTATGAGTCCACAAGCTGTATAGAATAATTGACATACCCACTGGTTTATGGACTGCCAATTTGAAGCTTGAAGTTTGGCCTTTCGGCTGTCACCATCTTTTGTTTTTTTGGAGCCAGAAGTATTTGGATGAGAGGACTGAGCTGTGGAGGAGTGGGGAGTGGATCTGACACATAGACTGTGGTGATGTCTCACAGACATCCTGTCACTCAAGTGGCCTTGCCTTTAAATATGCGCAACTTTAAACCATAATAAAATGTAAATTGATGAATTATATAACAGCGCACTCCCTGTACAGCTGTCATGAATAATTAAATTTGCCATAGGGTCCAAATCTGTTTCTTGTACCAGGCTGTAAACATGTTTATTCCTGCTGTAAAGTTGGGCATTTTAACACAGGGGTCTATGTGGATTGACTCGCTTCTGGAGCCAGCCTCAAGTGGCCATTCGAGAAACTGCAACCCCAGAGGTTGCTTCTTATATCAGACACACCGAGCGACTGCATTTTTTAACGTAACTGCCATATAGTAAAGAGCAATAAAGTCTGCATAGGGCGAATGAGAAAGGCACAGGATGAAAGAGAGGTGCTGAGGTATCTTCCAGACAAGCTAAAGGCTGAGATCGCCATCCAAGTCCACATGGAGACGCTCAGAAAAGTTCGTATCTTTGCGGACTGTGAGGCTGGCCTACTGATCGAGCTGGTGCTCAAGCTGCGGCCACAGGTGTTCAGCCCCGGAGACTATATCTGCAAAAAGGGCGACATTGGCCGTGAGATGTACATCATCAAAGATGATGATTTTAGTTTATTTTAAAAACAGATGGATGCAGTTAACCAGCGGAAACTATATTTTTCTTGTGGAAACAAAACCTTATTTGAAAATGCAATAAGTGTAAATTGACACACCATCTGTGACCATTGAAGACTTGCCGGTATTTGACGCGTTGGGAGTGAGCATGTGTTTTGGAGTCAGGACTCTGAGAGACTGTAAGATGATTAATGGGAGAGAAAAGCCAAAACAACAAAAAAGGAGAGTTGTTATATAAAAAAAAAATGTTGTTCCCATATTTTTGACTCAACTATTTAATGTTTACACTTTTAAGAAATAATAGATAATTTCACCTCAAAAGCCTCAGACAGTTATTTGAGTGAAACCATCTGAGAGAACGAGAGGGGAAATCACTCTTTGTCGGAACTGCAAACAACTCACCTGAAACATGACGAGAAGCTTCAACTAAACAGCCTGCTTTCTAGTTTTGAGCCACAGTGCTTCAAAGCCATGAAATAAAACATCTGATTTCTTAAACTTAACAGTGTTTCTACTTCAAGGCAGAAGCTTTCATTCAGTGGAGAGGCAGAAAAACCTACACATGTTGAAGATTATCAATCAAATGTGTGTATGAGCGTTTTGCGGGTAGGCGTTGCACTGTGCTCTAAATCACTGAACATGTTTGATTCTGCTCAGTAAAAACGCAAAGAAAAAAAACAATTTTCACATCAAAGGCTCACAAATCTTCCTCACTCGTCAGTGCTTTTTATGTACACACATCACCACCACTCGTCACCTGTGAACAGAACTGAGCCGCTTTCACTCAAAGCCTGCAGATGTCTGACGGAACAAAAATAAGCACCACATAACAGTGTGAGAGCAGCTAAGCATGTGACTATTGATCGTCTTTGTGCTGGTCTCTCAGCGCTGATGACTAGATGGCACCAGCACAGAGTCACATTCACAAGCTCTAATGCATTAATCAAATCGCTGATAAACCCCAACAAAGAAGAAAAGCAACCAATTTGCGATATCTGGCACACCTGAATGAGTCAGATTTGCTGGTGATTCGTTGCCATTCCTGGAGGAGCTGCGTGCGTCACCCTGCCTACTCCTCTTATTTCCTCTGACTATATGATTGTGTGATGCATCGTGGGAGAAGAACGATGTCTTTGTCTTCATTAATTAAGTGGCAGCAGATGGTTTGTTATACTGTACTGCACATATAGCACTTAAGCAATTAAGGAACAGCGCCTTTCTATTCTTATCTATTCTGAAATGTCTCTCACCTTTTTTTAATTTAATATAACAAGTTTTTCCGAGTCACAAAACTTAACTGAACAAACTTGACATAAATCATTCGTTTCAGTCTGATGAATGCCATCTGTTCATCATCAGTGAAAGTAACGGCCATATATTTGACATATAATGGATCCTGTTCTTTTACATTTGTGGGCAGTTTCATTCACAAAAAAATACCAATGAGTAAAAATAAGACTTTCATACTTAAGAGCTTCAAGTCCTGCTTTTACAAATCAGCAAACAATTATATTAGTAGTGGTAAAAAAGCACCCGAAACTACACTAAACTAATTTAACTGCAACACTTTTGTTTTTACTCCCATTTTTTACAGGTTTAAGTTGGAGATCTACAACTTCTTTTATGCTCACAAAAGACTCTGGTCCCAGATTTGTTAAAATCCATGTAAGTGAGCATGTCTCCTTTTGTCAAGATAACATCTAGCATATCACATTTTAGAGTGGCTCTTTATTGTGACATTCCCAAAGCACACCTGTGCAGTAATGACGCATCAGCATCTTGATCTACCACACCTGTCAGGTGGATGGATTATCTTTGAAAAGCAGAAGTGTTCACTAACACCTATTTTAACAAATTTGCAACCTAAATCAAAAAGAAATAAGTCTTTTATGCGCATGAAAAAAGTCTGAGATTGATATCTTTAACCTGTGAAAAATGGGAGCAAAAACAAAAGTGTTGCTTTTACATTTTTGTTCACTGAATTTGTTTGCCATGGCATCTGCAGTGATGTGGGCACTGTGCCGGACTTTCGTGGTGAACAGAGAGCTGAGCTAGAAGGCAAAGCTTTCAATTTACTGTTCCATCAATGTCCCAACTCAAACCTATGGTCATGAGCTCTGGGTAGTGACTGAAAAAATGAGACTGCAGATACAAGCGGCCAAAATGAGTTTTCTCAGAAGGGTGGCTGGGCTCAGCCTTAGAGATCAAGAGCATGGACATGGAGGGAGCTCCGAGTAGAACTGCTGCTCCTTCGCGTTGAGAGGGGTCAGTTGAGGTGGTTCGGGCATCTGATGATCAGGATGCCTCCTGGGGGCCTCCTGTTAGACGTGTTCCAGGCACGTCCAACTGGTAGGAGGCCCTGGGGCAGACCCAGAACATGCTGGAGGGATTGCATATCTCGTCTGGCCTTGGAACGCCTTGGGTCCCCCAGGAGGAGCTGGAAAGCGTTGCTGGGGAGAGATACGTCTGAAATACCTACTGGCTTCGGGTAAGCGGTTGAAAATGGATGGATGGATGGATGGATGGATGGATGGATGGATGCATGTGTTTGCTGTGACAGGCATAAAGAGTGAATGTCTGTCATGAAGTTAGCATGTATGTTGATACGAAGTGTCACTACATTTCATTTCTTATACATTTTAAAATGTGGAGATCAATTTCCCATCAACAGGTCTGATGCTTTAAATCCTTTGCTTCTATCAGGAACTGCACAGCACACTCTACATTGTATAAATATTAATGCCACATACACTATATTGTCATGAACTCAATTTTGATAGCCAATGAAAATGCCTTGGCAGACTGAGTGCAGTGAAGTGATGGAGCGCATGTCATTTATCCTGGGGAAATTGCTGCCTAAAAAGCTGATTTCCCAGTGGAGACATTTCCCTGTAGGATTCAAAGCCTGAGGGTATTCACTGTATTGACTAGAAGAGAGGAAGGAAAAAAGAAAAGCAGACTTATTTTACATTAAAGGCATTCATTAAATACATGTAACCGAGCAGTAAAGCTGTTTAGCTGTGTTAGTGTACACTACATTCTCAGTTAAACTCAAATGAATGGCCAAAATGCAAATTATCCACATATCTGATCACTAGTAGTGAATTATTTGGAAGATGTGAATTATGTCAGTCTCAGCTCCTGTAAACAGCATATTTGTCTTAAAGGACAAGGCTGGTTTTATTCCTTTTCACTACTGTGCATCGTCCATCTGTTAATACTTTCTATCTCTCAGCCCCAAAACCACTCATTCCTGCTGAAGATGTTAAGCTTTAAAATGTGTTTCTATTGTCCAGCATACTTTAATTTTTAATGAATACGTTTCTTAAGTAGCTGGGTGCAGTACATTTTTAGAAAGCGTTTCTCACACAGAGGGGAATAGCGAGTTTTTTCAAACCTTTTTAAGCTCTAGATGAATACACATTTGGCACTCTAAATGGTATTTACAACTGCAAGACAGTGTCTCGTATGTGGGATTGACTCAAATTGATTACAGGGCGTGTTTACAACATAAAAAAAGAAACATTACACCCAGTGCAACAGTGTGTCTCATTTATGTGTTTTTAATAGTTTTTGGACGTCAGTGGAGGAACCAATTAGGCTATATCAGGCTTTGTCTGTAGAAACAGAACTAGTTCAACACATTCTCACTCCGACTGTATCACAAATCAACGTCTAGTCATGGACTTTACACATCGAGATATGACATACAGGTACCCTGGGTACGTTGGTTGCTGATGTTCTGGGACGCCGTGCTCACTTCACCCTGTTACATGCCTTGTCTGCTTTCAAAATACACTTCTGGTTTTACAGGAAATGTACAGTTTTTATACAGTCTCTTTCAAAATAAACACACTATGTTGGCACATCACTGCAAATTGACGTTTGTTTCCTTCGACAACAGTGGTTATGTTTAGCCAACACATGCACGTGGTTGGGTTTAGGCAACTAAAACACGCAGTTGGGTTGGGTTTGTCTTTATAATCGTACGAGACAGATGAAAGTCAGTGGTTGTTGGACCCATCCACCACCCCTCGCCCGCTAAACTTTTATTGTTGTCCCGCCATTCTCCCCCGTTGCCACCAGGCGCTGTTAAAGAATAACGGTGACCAGTCATGTATCATGCTGATGTGAAGGACGCCTTCTTTCGTCGGTGTCTGACGCCGGAAGTGATTGACCAAGTGCTAGTTTTTGACAACTTTGGCGTAAAACTGGGTGGACTAATTAGGATAAATTGATTGTTGGTATCATCACCGTTATGCTTTCAAGAAGTCTTTCACCGCTGGACAGATGGTCTTTTCATAAAACTACATGTATATGCAGTAGAAAGATGCAAATGAAGTAATTTTTAAATTGGTGCTATATATCCAGACAAACAGATGAAAAGGGCTGTGGCATTTGCTTTTGCTCAAGAGGCAGAAAACCTACAACTACCAGAATGCACTGTGTCGCACTAGACCAATAAATGCTTCCGCTGGTGGGTGACATAATATGAGTTTGTCCGTATTTCCACAGGAAACAATATGGCGGCCAGCTTGTAACAATCTATCACAAATTACAGCTAAATAGTAAGCTAAAATATGTTGCTAAAAAATTAAGGCAAGAAGAAGGCAATGCAACAAAATCTTGGTTTATATTTTAACAGCACTGCTTAGTTTGATCTGAATATTTTCAGCCTACATTTTTCCAAACAGTAAGGCGCCTGCTATTTGTTCACAAATTCTCATATTACAGCCAAACAGTGCACTAAAATGTGGTCCCAAAAACACTTTGGGTGAGTAATAGGCAATACAGTCACAGAATCTTTGTTTGTAATTGATCAGCACTGCCTAGTTACTCACAATCGGCAAACTATCCCTTTAAATATTTCAGGGTCAGTTGTTAGACTGATTGGAAAAAACATCAACACACACAGAGGCATACTAACACAGGAGAATACACGGTTGAAGCTCAGCCACTTCTGCCTTATCTTTTCTGGTGTGAAGAGGTTTTTCCTCTGCTCTCCAAGGGAGTGTCAGCAGAGAACCAGGGGCATAAATATCAGACCAGAGGAAGAGCAGATGCAGTCAAGTTCTCCTGCATCTCCCTTCCCTGATCGATCAGCTCCAGCAACTCCCACATAAGAGCTTTAACCCCATTCTTCAAGCCCCTTCTCTCCTTATATAGGGAGCCTGGTTTGTGCAAAAAGCGTGCCTATAGGTTCCATATACCTGGTGTACAAAGTATCTGTGCAGGGTACCAAGACCATTTATATCAGCTGTCAGCATTTTCTAATTTCCAATGCTGTCCTCCCAGTCTGCCACCATTTGTTAAAAACTCAGACAGGCACTCCATGTCTGAAGAAATATTTGAAACAAACAACTAAAACACTGGAAAATAATAAAACATTTTTAAGTGGCAGACAAGGTAGAAGATATCCTCGACATCCAGACACCAATCACAGTGTAACAGACGATGACTCATTGATGATATTAAAGATGCAAATGTATTAACAAGCAAAACAAGAGCGCTTTTTCTTGTTTGTTTGTTTTTTTGATATATTCAAATTCTACTTGGGGATGCTGTCGAGCAGCCATCACTTAAGCTTTGCCTTGAAGGTAGGAAAGTTTGGTACCTCCTTAATAAAAGGAGGCAGTTTAGCCTATTTCATTCAGCTCATGGCACCAGTAAACAGAGACGAATGTCGACCTGTCTTACTTTGATCTGTGACGAATCAAGTTTACTTCACCAGCATATTTATTTTGCCATTACCACAAGCATTCCCTAACCTTAACTAAGCTGCAGTTTAAATAAGTTTTTCAACAAGAAAACATCTGAAAAACTTTGGCACTGAACGTACTTTGGCTTTTGCAGAATCATCAAATATAAATGTTCATGTCTGGCGACTGGCTTGAATTTTACATGCAAAACAAATTGTGAAATGATATTCTTTTTATTAAGATGTAGAGTGTAGATTACATTATTTTACTAAGATTTATTGGAATGACACGCATCAGTAATTAAATGGCAACTACATATGTTATATGTTGTGTTTCTTTTCCTAGTTTTATTTGGAAACTAGCTTGCACATTTTACCTGAAGTGTTATTAATCTGAACTGGTGAAATAATACCCCGTAAGACAGCGAAGTGACATGTTTGTTGTCAGGTTTTGCTGTACCCACTACCCAAAAGTACATGTTAAAGTGTTATAGTTCGAATGACCCAACAGTATATGCAATTATTTTATAATATCTCACCCTCAAACTGCTGCAACATTAAAATACTGCTGTTGTTTGTTTGGAATACAGGAGTTAAATTTGTGTTTTTCTTTTTCATTGTGGTATCACTGAAGGATCGGTCTGAATACTTCTTCCACCGCCGTCTATCCCGTATAGGGCACTAAGATGCTGAGGCACTTATTGCCCTTTTGGGACCTCATTAGAGAAACTTCCTCAGCCTGAAATCCTGTCTTATCTTAGTTAATGATGGCATTTAGGATTTTTGCAATTACAGAAAAATGTTTCCTAATTGAATTGAGGAAAAAAATCAGGATAGGAATGTACTGTAGCTATTACAGAGCCATCTAACTTAGAGATATCCTTTATTAGGAATCCTAATAAACTGCCAAAAATGGCACCAGCTGTTGTGGCATTTCTTAACTTAGGATCCAAATGCAAACACAGCCAGGAACGGGGAATGGTTACAGGCGGTTTATTGTAATTTGAAGAAGTGGAGCTGCAGGCTTGCATAAAATGATGGCTGAGGTGGGCAGGGAATGGCGAAGCAGAGCAGGCTGATTAGCTGAAGGCAGAGCAGTCCGTATCCAGAGGCAGAAGACGCGAACAAGGCTGGACATGGCAGGTTATGGTTGAGGCTGGTGTGGTGAACCTGAGGCACAGAGCAGAGTGTCAAAAAACTTGAAGTTGGCCCAGACATCTGTACCACAGAGGACACTGAACGATCTGGAACAGTCTGGATGTCTGAGCTGGGGTTTTGTGCTGCAGTGGATTGACTGTAGATGTGGTTTAGGTGTGCAAGTTCAGCAGCTGCTGGCATTCAGGAGAACTGGGAAAGCCACAAGGCCACGCCCAGCAAACACACTGAGACAGACTCAAAACAAACATTTGGAAGGGGTAACAAGAAACACAAAGCTGAAACCCTAACACCAACACTATCATTAGGTCTGTATGGCAATGACATTTAAGATGGGGAACAACATGAACAACCAAATATAGTGATTGAAAGGCTACTTAAACTGCATCATGACCCTTTGAATTTCCCGGACCTTGTGGTAATGGGTGTACATTAGCTGCCAAGATGATAGATTTTGAATGAAATATGTTTATGTCTGGCTCTGAAGAGGTCAACCAGGGCACATCGTGATCTGCCAAGAATCACTTTATTTATTTTTTGCTAAAGGTGACTTCCATACTGAGGTTGCAGGTCTGTCTTTAACATTACAGCTAAGCTAGCTAGCCCGTCACAAGTGAGATCCATTGATATTATGGTTGCCAGCTGAAAATATTGGCATTATATGTTTCTGCAAACCATGAGGATGTTAAATTTATACCTTTCCTACGTATAATATCAACGTTTCTCAAGTGACGTGATATAAGCCTAATGTAAGCTGACTTTGCCATCTGGAGATGGAGGGGATGGTGGATGGTGGATGATGGATGGTGTCACCTAGGAGAGACGGTTACCGAGTTGCAGCCTACCATTCGAACAACAAAATCGTTTTTGTTTTTTAGGCTTCAAACATGGGTGTTTCCCAGCAACCTGTTGGTGGTTTTCTACCAGCTTTTGGGCTCCAAACATTGTTGTTTGGGAGCAGATAATGTCACAAGTGATTTTTTTTTAAACAACAAGTCACCGCTTTTCCAGAGGGGATTGTGCCTCCAAAACTGGGTACTTCAAGGGACATTGTGTAACATTTTCAGTTGTTTATTGGCAAAAAATCGATGTCTGCATTCATAAATATGTCATCATTGGTATATTATTACCTCCACCAATAATCTGACTTATTCTTGTAAAAGGAGAATTTTGGATTTGTTTGTAAATTGGGTGGGTAAGTCTTCTAGGGGGTTCCATAATATTTCGCCATGAAAATACATCCGCCAGCAAGGGTCATATAGCATAGCCCCACCCTCTGTGTTTTCGTTGAGAGCCAGGCCAGCGCTGCGTGACTGAGAAGCCGAAGGAGAGGAGCAAGAGGCGCTTCCCTACTACCCCGGCACTACTGCAGCATAACAAAGTCCCACTCTTTGAGCATTATGCTCGTCACCAAGAAAGCTCAAAAGGTAATCAAAAAGGCAACGAGACTGGCAAATTTAAAAAAACACAAGGGTCAACATCGGGGTAGCCTTTCCCAGGTGGAAAGAGCTGCTGAAGGAGAAAGGTAATGCAATCACAGGCGAGGAGAGGGATGAGGTGTGTGAGGTTGAGCCACTTGTCAGTCGTCAAAAGACAAGACGTGATTGGTTTGTTTCGATTTACGCCCGCCCCAACAGTCCTACGTTGTAAACACAGCCAGCATGGTGAGGAGGGGGTTTGTCAACTCGCGTCGCGTGTGTCTGTGTAGGAGCCTGAGCGGCTACCATTGTTGCAATACGTGTTTGAAACAGTGAGGCGCTAGAGTGCGCTATCCATTTGAATGCAATATATGATTTAGAGGGGAGAAATTCCTACACACTGTGGCTTTAAAGCCAAAACATGATATTTTCCAAACCACAACCAAGTGGGTTTTGTGCCTAGATATAACCACATTAACCACGGCATTGCTGAAACATTAAGTTTCAATGTATCTACTACATAATAACATGTAAATGTGACATATCCATGGTTTGCAGAAACATGATGCTGACATTCCTGTGGCGGTTTGGTTGGGACGAGTGCCAACTGAAGAATCAAATTGTAAGTTATCATTACAAATTCCTAAGATAGGAGGTCTTAGACAGGACAGGACACAGCCATGAGTTTAAGGATTGCCCCTGTAATAGGAAGAGTTAACATATGACAAACAGTTGGGGTGTTTCCTTGTAACGATGCCCCTGGTCCTAAAAACCCAGAGCAACAATCAGTTCATGAAGAACTCACTCCTGACACTCATTTAATGGAGCAGTATCGACAAAATCTGCCAATACCCTGCCGAGCTCTCTCCCCCAGCTCCCATGGGTCATAAAACACTAATGCTGCATGTGGGGAATGTGAAAGTATGACTGTGGTGAAAGTGACGTCCGCTGATTGAAGCAGGGGGGACAGACTTGGAGAAACGTTGCATTGAAAGAAGGAAGGAGAGCCACTCCACTTTCTCCAATTAGCACTGATATGCTAAGATTTATGCATAAAACATATCTTGTCATTATCATTAGGATCATTGTCAGGAGCAAGAGTGCTTCATTCTTACCAGAGGAGCAGTTGATATTCACAATTATTTACAGTGCCTTAAGCTTTCTTATGGCTCCACATGACAGTTAGTCTCCAGTCCTCTTCTGCTTGCTCATGCAGGTGGCGTAGAGCATCTGCATGGAGAATACCTTAACAAAAAACTGTCTGGACCCTGTGATAAAAGGTTTTAGTAGCAAAGACATGCCCTCTGATAGCCTCTAATGGATTAGTGTGTGGCACAGCCTGTTGGTGGTCAATAGACACACGGTCTGCACAAAAAAAAATTAGAGGACAATAAGCTACAAAGTAAAGCTTTCACATGGTATTCTTGTCAGGAACGTGATGTTCAGCTGTTAATGTCTGAGGTCAGGACTAATCAAGGAATATTTGGAGAGCAATGCTCTTTCATTAGCAAATGAATTGCTGTCCCTGGGTACATTTTGAATTGATCAAAGCAAATAGCCCTGAGCCCTGAGTTCTGACACACCACAGAGGCAGCTGTGAAAAGAGCTGACGACAATGCTGCAGCTGAAGCTATATGTAACCGTTGCCCTGATATTTTCACAAGGATGTGCACTGGAAGACGTGCAAAAATGACATTTCATGTCAAAAAGATGTAATTACCAAACGACAATGAAGTCTGTACACGCGCATAACAAAGCCTCCGCCAGACAATGAGCCTACAGCACCTCATTAAGCAGCCAGTCTCTAAATGATCAGAGGAGAGAACAGACAGGGGTCAAGACTGCAAGACTGGACTCTGTGGAAATATGCCTCACATGCAAATGAAGCATTTTTTAACCTCGTCTTTTGTCTTGGATGCCATGTTCTTTGACAGCTGTAACTGTAAATTAGATGCCGCTTAAAGAACATGTACACTATACGCCTAATGGGACCCAATGGTGCTTTGGTGTCATGTGCTTGAAGACTGAAGTTTTGCTTTTTGGCCTCAAAGTTGAATAATCGTGCTCTTTTCTCCCTTTTCAAACAGCTCATTGCAGGAGCGTCCTTTTAGTCGTGTGTGTGTAGGATGCGTCAATACAACCACAGCGTCCTTGATTTAATTCTGGCAAGGGACCTTAGCTGTGTTGTCATTCCCCTCACTCTTCCCATGTTTGCAGTCTGCCAATAAAGACTGAAAATGATTGAATTAATTTCTTCAAAGCATTGATGTGGAACTATTTTTCAACCTAGACCCTATTTTTGCATGATTTTGTGTCCATATTTCCCACTGAGGAAAAACCCACTAACACCCACCAACATCTGGCTTTTGTATTTAATGGGAAACGTTACAAGTGGCTTTCACTCCCTGGCAGGCCAGCTGTTGGGAAATATGTGCTGGGGGACAACACTTTTCAAAGTGGGGGTCAAATGACTACACAAATCACGATGCAAAATTTCATACTTCCTGCAATTATTATCCAATTAATCATATTTTCACGTGTATTTTCTATTTTTTTGGCTGAAACAGTGCCCTCCAAAGAATGATTTGAGAGAAGTAAAATCAAACATTGACTGAAGAAATTACTGCAAGGTGTTATTACATCATAACATCTAATCATGACTGAAAAAATACGACTTTAATCAAATATTGGTCAAACTGGGCACAGAACTGAAATAGTGTAAAGACCATATGGCTGTCAATTGTCAGTTGTTCAGTCATACCCAGTTTATGTAATTGCAAGACTGTTAAGGAACCCCAGTATGCAGGAATAATGTTGCAAAAATGGCAATGTTGCATTTTCCCTCGCCAAAATTTAGTGTAACTTTGGAGCGTTATTTGACCCCCTTTCCGACATGGTTGGTACCAGTCGATGCCTCAGGTCCTCTAGTTTAATATAATATCTTCACTGTAGCCTGATACTGCAGGTTCTATTTGCCAAAAATTAGTCTGCCTCACTTCTCACCTTCATCTCTGCCTATAATACCTGCTGCTTCTTCACACTTCTTTTGCCAGACTTTTGGCCTTTGCCTCTCTGCTCCTTTCATTTTCTTGTTCTGTCTGTACCCTGACTTTTCTTTTATGAGTCCCTGATTTTTGGTGAGGCATCTTGACTCAGACTGCAGTTCACCTCACATGTTGACATTAGTGGGCTTATGAGTTCTCTGCAGTGCCGCTGTTAGATGGACCGTACCACTTCACAATACCTGTGGGGGATGGCGGGAGTATCAGATGGCACACTGAAATGTGTTGTCAGTGATTTAAGTCAGTAAGTAAATTGTTGTACTTGACCCGATTTTAAAGGTCAAGCATAGACCTTTTCATGGGGCGTTGGGCCTCGGTCATCTGTACCAGTACTGCTCCCTGGACAAACGACTCTGTCGTAGTCATGGGTACTTATCCGCTTCAGCTTGGATCAGCTTAGATTGGAAGTGATGAAAATATGACATCTGGGGGAAAACACTCATTTTAGCCCTTTTGCCGATGCAGTGCAAGACAGGCCACCATGAAATAGCATCTGTTTCCATCCAAGCAGTGCTTAAAGGGATAGTGCACCCAAAAATGAAAATTCAGCCATTATCTACTCACCCTCATGCCGAGGGAGGCTCTGGTGACGTTTTAGAGTCCTCACATCCCTTGCGGAGATCGGCGGGGGGAGCGGCTAGCACACATAATGGCTGACGGCGCCCCAGACTAAAGTCCAAGAACACAAAATTTGATCCACAAGATATCTCCAACACGCTCATCCGTAGTGATCCAAGTGTCCTGCAGCCAAGTTGTTTCGAAAAACGTCATATGAACTCTGATTTTAGACAAAGGATGCGAGGACTCACCCTCACATCCCTCATGCCGAGCCTGAGGGAGGCTCAGGTGAAGTTTTAGAGTCCTCACATCCCTTGATGTGTCTAAAAACAGAGTTCATATGACGTTTTTCGAAACAACTTGGCTGCAGCACACTTGGATCACTACGGATGAGCATGTTGGAGATATTTTGTGGATCAAATTTTGTGTTCTTGGACTTTAGTCTGGGGCGCCGTCAGCCATTATGTGTGCTAGCCGCTCCCCCCGCCGATCTCCGCAAGGGATGTGAGGACTCTAAAACTTCACCAGAGCCTCCCTCGGCATGAGGGTGAGTAGATAATGGCTGAATTTTCATTTTTGGGTGCACTATCCCTTTAAACATAAGTCCAAATTAAACAGCACCGTATTTGAGAAAGAGACTGAAAAAGTAAGATATTAAAAAACAGAAGGGACCAATATAACATTTTCATTGGCCACCATGCTGCTTTCTACTGAATACTAACTTGTTTTCCAGCCCATTTCTGATGTTGAACGTGACACACCGAAAAAAAACAACAGAAAGCCATACTTGTCGACTGCAGAGCGCCATACACTCAATTACGCACGTAAATCTCGGTGAGAAAAGGGTAAAAGTGACTCGTGGGAACAACAATTATTGAAAATGGTCCAGTATTGAGTTAGAGGGCTGTAACCTGCAGCAGTCAAATAGGCTACGATGTAAACATTTGAGGCAGGTGTCAATTTACCTCTAATAAAATGTTTGTTTTTGCCACTAACAGGCTCAGATTGTTATTAAGAGTGTCTTACAACATTGTTTAACATAGTTAATGAGGTCAAGGTTAACTAGAGTACATTTTAAGACATATCTATGCTGTTGAAATGCTTTAAATTCAGATTATATTCAATTTGATGGAGCGACAGTGCCCCCTGCTGTCAAAACCCAGTATCGGCGTGAAGAAGTAACGAGCGGAGGATTGTGGGTAATTTTCAGAGCTGCGGAGGATTTCCAAAAGGTACTTCCTTGTTATTTATGGACAAATATGAAGTTAACTTACTCAAAAAGCACATTTAAGTTAAGCTGACTGTATCTGTTTGTATGTTAATTGTTTGTCATTAAGTTCGCCATGTTTTAATTAAGTTAAATATTCGTTTTTACTATTTTTGCCGATAGTAAACTATGTGTACACTGTTAGCTAACATTAGCATGATGCTATCTTTCCAGATAGAGCACGACGTCACTTAACACCGTTGTCCCTTGCTGTTTATCCCAGGTACGTTTTCACTGTCGCTCCATTTAATGTTGTTGCTGTTTTTTAATGGTTGGTTTCCCTCTGGTGTTTTTAAATGCAGTGTGGAATATGAATGTTTTTGTAGAAGTGAAATACCCAAAAAAACAGGTATGTTTTGTTGTTTTGTTTGTTGTAATTTCGAGAGAGAGGGAGGCAGCATTCACCATTTTATTTGTACAAATTTATAATTCACTATCCACCCACTGTATCACTTTATTATTTTATTGTATTATTTGTGTTGGAGCCACAATAACATTCTTTGTATTTGTTTTGATTCATGTTTAACGAATAGTGACCACATGTAAATAGATGCAGCTTTGTTGTTTGTACACAGGGTGGCGCACTAGAACAGGTAACGTAGGTAATACAGGTGGAGGTGCAGGTGATGAGCAACAGGTGTGTGATAGGATAAGCAAACAGTTTCATGACCGTGAAGTGTGGCAGCATGAATAGTTCATAGCATGGAAACTAAACTTGGACACTTAACTATTAAATGGACAGTAAACCTGTGGTTGACTTGAAAATGCTAAGTGGAAACTTACCTGAGATTAACATACAGAGTTTTACCTGTGAGAGTTGAGCACGTGTTAAAATAGATAGGTCATCGCACTCAAAGAAACCGGATGATGAAGTGGACATTGGTTTGTTGTTGCCCGTAACACGCGTCCGGAAAGTTCTCCCTGTTCACCCCTCAAAGCCTTAATGTTCCGTGATTTTCCATGAGATAGTGCACGAGCGGGGTGTCCACATGAGATCACTTAACACTGTTGTCCTTTGCTATGTATCCCAGACTTACAACTGGTTTTCCATGAGGTGAATAAACTTGGCTGTTACCACCATCCTCCAGCTCCAAGTTGTTCATTAGAGCAGAAGACGTCACACACAGGTTAGCATTACAAAAAGAACCCTACAGTGAACTGAAATGTTTTTCTGTACCTGTTTTGCATCCAAGTCTCACTAACTACATGTTTTGTTCTGAAATCTTGTCGCAGGAAGGAAACGGTTGAAACACGACTGAGGGTTGGAGACAGGGGACGAGTGCCGGTAATAATTTGTTGTGTTGGAGTACAGAAAGTGTTTCTTACTCTTATCTAAAAGATTTTAAATGTCAAGGCTGAATATTTAGCTGATTTCAACAACGTGAAAAAGTGTGTGTGACTTCAAAAAGAGACTTTTTGTGAGCAAGACTTGGACACAAAGCAGAATGGAACATGCGAAAGGTACAGAAAAACTTTTAATTTCTCTGAAGGGTCTGTTCTGTATGTGATAAAACACTCTTAATAACAATTTGAGCCTGTAAGAGGCAAAAACAAGCACTTTCAGTTCCCAGAGTTACATTGTAGCCTGTTTCTCTGCAATTTTTGCTCAGTACTGGACCAATTTCAAAACATGGGGGAATCAGGTCCAGGTTGAAAAAAAGCCAAAGTAACTTTTAAATTAGTGACATTATTGAGTGAATATTAAAAAAAGATGAATAAAAAAGTAGCACCAATTGTAATGTAAAACACTCTGACAGCTTTTCAAAATTGCTTGTCAAGGATTAATTTGTATGCATCTCAATGTATTCTTGCATGCATGCGACACACGTGACCATATGCATTATTTCAATCACAGTAATATCAAGACTTCACCTGCTCTGTAATAATAGTGATCAAAGACCGAAGTAAAGGCCATAGAGATGAGGTCTATGCCCTCTGTAAGTCTGTAAGTCCTAGACTATATCCTGTAGCTGCTGCTTTTTTTCTGTAATTGATTTTTCCCCCCTCATTTTCACCTTATGGGCCAATTTTTGCTGTGGAAGTAGTAGTTTCGATATTGCTAACACAGAGATCTAAATGTTTTCTAAGAGTTCACACAACAAAAAGAGGCCACTGCAAACTTCAAACTGAGGCTGAATCACTTGATATCAGTTTTCATATTCACATGAATATCCATAAATGTATATGCACTGAAACACTGAATATGCATGCTCTGTCTCCACACTGCAAACACTGTTGTGTTATTAAACTGACTCTCCATCAGGATACTTTTGGCAGTATTTGCATATCCTCGAGGACCAAACTTCAAAACTGTCAGTGTCTCATATGAATTTCAATCAGCATTAACATGCAGCATTGCCCAGCAGAGCAAGAAACTCATTTGATTTATGTAGACTGGCCCTAACGCATAAAGTCCCTTGTTTTAAATCACTGCAACATTAATCATTTGACAACATCTTGTAATGTTTTAGTGATTTCTCAATAAGGAGTAATTTAGGTTTTGTTCTTGCACTGCGTGACCCTCTCCATTACTCAAACATACCTTTAATGTTGACAGCATTCGAGAATATTGTATGAACATTGTGAATAAGAATAAAATGATTGGGTTATGTTTTGCAGCTTTTTATGTATCTGCATCTGTCTGTAAACAGTAACACGTCTTCTTATAACTTCCCCCCACCTCCCTTGTTGACATTCAGAAGTCTGATCATAAGGGAAATGATGGAGCGGAGTGTATGTGGAGAGCATTAGAGAGGAGAAAATGAAAAACTGAAAATGCACAAGCCATCCGGGGCACAGTGCAAAAACAAGAGGGTGAAATGTGTGAATTTGTACAACCCTATTCTTTTATTATTTGTTATTATATAATTAAAGGTTCAAGCAGCAACGTATGGGCCCTCGCAGCTCCCTGCCAATGGGGGTGCTGGACGCCAGTTACCGTGGCTGTGCATTTCTGTGACAGTTGGACACTGGCACGACTTTCTTTCCTCTGGGTCCCCACTCCGTTTGGCCAGTCTCTTGTGGAGGCGAATGTACTTGTCCCTCACGTTTTTCCACCTCTTGGTGCTGTCCGCCACGTCCACACTGATGTTTTGTTAAATCTCTTTCCACGAGTTAGCAGCCATTTGTGAGTCTTTGTAGTGGGCTGACGAAGAGTTGTATAAATGCATGTATTTGCGGACCTCTTCAATCAGCCTCTCCTCCATTTGGTCCATGTTTACAGAATGAAGAAGGAGCAGCCGGAAATGCGTAACAAGAGATACGTGGCCTACAAGCTGACCAATCAAAGGTGTTGTGGTCTGCGTCGACGCGACGCCTAGTTACAACTCTGGGGAGGTGCACGTCAGGCTACGGCGTAGGTTACGGCGTAGGCTCTAAATCGACGTGGCGCCTACGCCATAGCTTCGGCGTCGATTCAACGCAGAAGTATAAATTACATGTAAGAGCGCCTGGTCTTACACCAAAGTCGTCAAAATCAGGCGCAAAAAAAGGCGTCCTTTAACCCTGGAAACGCAGTGGGACAAGGACAAAAATTAGGGCCATAAGAGTCTGACTGCATTGGGCGGGCGGCAGGGGTGGTGGATAGATCCAGCAAACACTGAGTGGTGTTAGTGTCCCATAAAATTCTATATCCAAGCCCTGTTCTTTTGTTGCCTAAACCCGACCTTGTGCGTTAGTTGAAGGAAAATAAACATCAATTTGCTACGTTGTACCGACGTAGTGCGTTCATTTTGAAAGAGACTGTATGTAAACCTTAAATTTCCTGTGACAACAGAAGTCTATTTTGAAAGAAGACAATCATGTAACAGGCTGAAGTTGACACAGTGTCCCAGAATGCCAACAACCAACACACCCAGGGTACCTTGCACATCATATGTGGACGTGCAAAGTCCATGTCCAAACATCAATATGTGACAAGGTCGCAGTTAAAATGTGTTGACTTAGCTGTTTCCTGCATGGAGTGTGTTGGAAGTGACATAATAAAAGTTGCGTACCACTTCTTGTTTCCACTATGTGAGAACAGAGATAAGAGTGTAAGATTAAGTTTGAACACAGTCTTCACAAGTTTTAAAGCATTTCTGCGCATATTTCAGACGGATGTGGTCAACTTGCAAGTAGCAGTACAAGTCTTGGTATGTCACATGTGCCTCCCAATTTTTGTAATTGTGGGTGAAACGTACCACTGTAGGTGCTTCTCTGAAATTTTCTAGGAAGCCTTACTGAGACATTTTTTCACACCAGAGCACGCAACCTGTAAAATATAAATTCTTTCATCAGCTCTGATGTGCGTGGACAGTGAGGTGAGCTTTTGAGCACCTCCTGCCCCTCAAAAACGTGATCCTTTTTATCAAATAATAACAAACAGAGTGATTTCATATAAAAGGAACATTTCATGTAGTCTCGCCACCAGACAATCAGAAATCTCCGCCTTCTGATAGTCTGGAGACACTCCTTTCTAAAGTGTGTTTAACACACCGGCGAAAACGGCCGGCAACAAAGCAACGCCTCTTGCATTTTTGAAAAGGACACGCCTTCTCGGAAATGTGCGCTCCTCCTTTTCTCGTCCGCAAGGAAACAAACACACAGAGAGCTTGAAAATGGATGCCGAGAGATTTAACTCTGTTTTATCAAACGTGTGCTCATCCGTAAAGAAAATATTTTTTCCAGCGGATGTCTTAGTTACAACATGATTGAGCTAACTGGAGTAGTTTCATGTCGTATCCGACAACGGGAGGCTTTTAACAGATGACGTCCTGATGTTAGCTTTGCTGCTAGTGTTAGCTGTCCCTGTCAGCTGCAGCCACTGATGCTTTCTAGACATCGTGATTTCCCAAAACTGAATAAATACCACACATAGCAACACAAAACTGCTTTGCTAGCTCAATCATGTTGTAACTAAGATATCCGCTGGAAAAGATATTTTTTTCACGGACCGTTTAATGAGTTATTACCTATTACAGACACCACTAACGGCTAACAGGGCTAACAGGGCTAACGGTTAGCCCAGCTAAACGTGCACACAGAAATAGTAATGTTTGTTCAGTCATTGTGTTTATAGACTTTACAAACATCAGATTAGTCCAAACGGTGATACAGTGATATGTGATATATAGGCTATATATAGTTAAAAGCTCTGCTGGTTTTCTACCCGGAAGTATTTGTAAACAACAAGGCGATTCCCTCTATAGTCCGGCCGGACGGATGAGTCATGGCCTTGTAAAAGATTATGTTTGTTTCTTTTAGTTGGCGAGAATGTGTCACCGCAAACGCGACAAACATCCACTAACTTTGACGGCGTTTTCTGCGAGCACGGCTGAGCCATTTTGTACCGCAATACGTGTTTCTAGTGGGACTATGTTTACAAGCACAAGAGTTCAGCGAGCCACCGAAGGACCGCCCTGCAGATTTACTATTGGTTCTGCAACGTAGGGAGTTTTTTAAACTCTGAAATTGTATCCGCCCATCTAAACACAAAATCAGGGAGAAAGTCATCAGTCTTTAGTTAAGCAAAGCGTCTAAAGACTGACTTGTGAGTCTACATGTCATGTCCCCGCACCACGCCGTGCTCGGTCCCTAAAATTGGGTGAGTGCCAGGGGAAGCATGCCTAGGGTGCCGAATGTGCTCTGGCACTGTCTAAACACCATAAATAACTTAAATTTCAGGAAGTGTGAAATGGAAAAAAGTCTTTTTCTTCTGCTGTGAAAATATAATGGCCTTGCTGTGTTGGGCTACGGTATAATGCATCCACATGACACCACAAATGAGACCATACAATAGACTGCAATCACTGCTTTCTTCTGCAGTGTAGCCTGGCACATTGGAGTGAAAATATCCTGTGACTGACCTCTCAGATTCAAAGGTAGCATAGCGTTACATGTTCTGCTGATAAAGTATGAATTTCAGCTCCTTTTATGTGTGTTTATTTGAGTGCTGATATAAAACCATTACATGTTTTTAAGGAAAATCCCTCGATCATATTATAACTAGTGTTTGAGAGAATGAAATGACTCTGGGCACTGGCTGCTGAGAGAAACACAGCAGAAACAGCTTTACTCGACTGATTGGATTTGATCAGCCATGGAAGACATGTAAATGTACCCGTGTAGAGGTTACCGCAGCACTAAGGGCTATGGAAGCAGATGAAGGAGGTTTATCCGATGTGAACAGCTGGATGTCTTCAGGGGACTTCAGCCTGTTAGTTGTGAATATTGATGTGACAGAAAGAGGGAGAGTCAGAGCCATTCAGATACAGGATTGTGCGTTTTTATTCTCTGGTGCACTGTGAGGCTGATTTAAGACCTTAATAAGACAGGCATTAAAACAGACACAAGATCTGACAGTGGTGGAAACCCCAACAGAAGGAGGTGATGCTGAACTGTAAGGGCTGAATAGAGTGTGCTCTTGTGCACATGCCGCCTGCAATATTTCAATATCCTGTTTGTGGTTTCTTTGAAAATGGTGCTGACACAAGATCATCTGAAGGGTCACGGGAGATAAAGGTACACACTGTGCGCTGACTGATTATAACGTGAAGACAGACGACGTGGCTCATCTGTTATTCATGAAGTTTAAAACAGCAGCCACAAGTATCAATCAATCTCTTTCACCATGTGTGCCATTTGTGCGTCACTGAGTGCGCACGGCGCCCTGCCTGCTGCTGCTGCTGCTGGAGGAGGAGAGGCTGTGCGCTCACACCCACATTCAACAGGCACTGAAGGATACTTGTTACGTGTTTCACCGCGCTTTTATTAGTATAACTTTTTACTGTAAAGTGCGACACTCACTGTAGGGGTCCGGAAAGGAGAGGTGTATGTTTTAGGAATGGTGATGTGCTTAAGTTGCGCGCTATGGTGCACACACGCAAATTCTCTTTTACCACTCTGGCTTTGCACCTCAGTCAGTAGATCAGACTACTGAAACAACCCAAACACTCACTATATTCAGAGGAAAGGAGAAGAGGATGGCAGCTCCACATAACGGAACCAACGTAACGGCGAACTACACTAACCAGTTTGTGCAGCCACCGTGGCGCGTCGCTCTCTGGTCCGTCGCCTACAGCTCCGTGCTGGCGGTGGCTGTGTTTGGAAACCTCATCGTGATCTGGATCATTCTTGCACACAAGCGTATGAGGACGGTGACGAACTATTTCCTCCTAAACTTGGCGTTTTCGGACGCGTCAATGGCCGCGTTTAACACTTTGATAAACTTTATCTACGCTGCACACGGGGAGTGGTACTTCGGCGAAGCGTACTGCAAATTCCACAACTTCTTCCCAGTCACATCCGTGTTTGCAAGCATCTACTCCATGACTGCGATAGCTGTGGACAGGTGGGCGCATGAAATGCTGCAAGAACAATATCTAAAGCATGATTTATAACGCTAAACTGTCCCCACGCCACTCACACCTCTTTCCCTATAGGTGATCAGTTACATGTGGGTAAATGTATAACGTTTTAAAGCAGTAACAATGTAGATTAAGACTCTTCTTATGTGCACCTCTGTGTAAATATTGTATGTATTGGGGTACATTTATAATCAGTGTAGTTTGTGTATTACAGAAAAAGAGAAAAGGGATTAAAGCCATTGAGCTGTATTCCATTGTGATGCAGATTCAGCAAACTTTAACTCTCAGAGAAGAAATTGAATGAAGTCACATGCACAGAACAAGAGCGGAGGTTTTATTTCAGCATTTTGGAGAACACATGAAACGAGGTGGGGTGGTGGTGGTTAATTTCTTGCCTTTTGGAGAATGTTTATACAGCAATTTGTGCATTTTCTGCTTCAACTTCTGGTGTAAATATCTCTAATTTGATCAAACCCCACTGCTTCTTTTATGCTTTTATTGTTGGGAGGGACAAATGCACTTGTTCTTAATACTTAGAGGGACAAGTCTTTCCTCCACCAGAAATCTACGCTTATAGAATATGTATATTTCAAGCTTATGTCGTGTAAAAACAAAATCCTTGTCACCCAGACACTTTGCTCTCAAGTGCTTTATGCATGATGTTTTGGACATCTTCTGTCTGATCATTCCACTTGGCTACGTTCCACCAGCAGTGGCAGAAAATTGAATCCTGTGCTTTAAAACGCAAACTCACATCAGTCTTGCTTGAGGACAAAGTGCACTCCATTTGCAGACGCTCATGCAGTTAAAGTCATTTGGTGTTTTAGCTTGTGCCCTCATTTTCATAAGAACTTACTGATGGAGTCCCCATCAGTTGAATTTAAATTCCGCTGAAGGCATCTCGTGGCATTATCTGAGTTTATGTTCCCTGCTGATTTAAGTATACGTTTATTTCAGTTCCCAGTGGAGGGCTATAATTACTTGTTTGTGATTTGCATTATTATACTGGAAAGGCGGTTTCCCAGCAGGGTGATTGCCATCTCACCCACCACGGGCCTATTCCACATATTTATTTTTACGTTTCACTGCTAATGAATCGTGGATTGAAGCTGCTGTTTTGCAAAGAGTCTGCAATGCAGTGAATGACTCTTTGTATGCCAACACCCCAGAAGAGATCAGTCTTCCCTCCATACTTTCGCGCTCTCTGATTCTCTTGTTTTTCTGTCTTATGCACTCATATTTATCTTCTTTGCTCCCTCACACTTCTTTCTGTCTTTGTTCCTCCATCTCTCATCCTGCCCCTGTCGTTTCCAGTAATGTGGTGATGCAGTCATCACTATCAGCTGGGCTTTGATACTGATCAGTGGACCGTCATACGTCATAATGTTTGAATAAAGGGATTAGACTGATGAAGGAAGCAGCCACAGGCCGAACATAATGAAAACAAAATGCACCTTGAAGCTGCATCCAGGCGCAGTGTGTATCAGCAGCGATAGTGTACAAGTGTGACAGTGTGTTGTGATATTGTGTGAGGTGTTTTCCTCTCCCAGTACTTCTCCTTGACACACGAAGAGAGCAGTGTATTTCCCGAGGCTGTGCTCATTTTGGCTCCTCTACAGCAACCTCCATGGGTTTGTATTTTTGGTCCGCAGTGTCCATTTGATTCCGTCAACTGCGTACTGAGAAAGAGAACATCGGCATGACCTACATGATGTAGATGTAACCTCCGGTCATGCTTTTCGTAACCCCAGTATGGTGCTGTCTCCGCTCTGATGTCTTGAAATGGCATGAGGCCACAGTTCGTGATCATCTGTGAATTTGTCCTTCCTGTTGACTCTTTGTACTGCCAAGTGTGTTTCCTAAGGCACTGGAGCAAAACAAACACAGGTTGCTGTGTGAAAGGTAACTGGCAAAGCCTTGAAGCTTTTTGTGATAACACGGCTGCTGCCTTTTCCCATTTCTCACCTCTATTTTCCTGTGTTGAAGCTGTGGATGTGTAGAATGTAGGCTTATCATTAGGTCTTCTGCAGTGATACAGTCTTCAATGTTATGTGTGCAGGGAGAACCGGAGACGAGGCACACATCATTGAGAATAACAAGTGCTGTTTTCTGCAGGGTCGGTTCACTATAAACACATGCAAATATTGGTTTGGTTTGTTCAGTTTTTGAGACCTGCATCTGTTATAGTTCTTCTTCTACACCATTATGGTATGTAATGGAATTGTGTTTCAGCAGCAAAAATAACGACATAACATTCAACAAAAGCAGTGTCACTTTAGAGACAGTGTTCCTGTTACTCATGATGATCCACAGACTTTGTCATGAACAGTGTTTAAAGCTACAGTTAGTGACTTTTATGAAAATAGGTTTGTGTCATATTTGTTGAAACTGTCACTTTATTCTGAAAGAAGGGCATGAGGCAGATAATCTGTGAAACAAGTCCCTCCTTGTCTTTTTACTGATTCTAATGGCATTTAATCAAGAGAGACAGAAGAGTGAAGTAAAGATGATATTTAATGCAGAATATGAACAGATCAGCAGATGATTTGTGCTGATTAAGATTTAACAAGTCTTTGACGCTTGAACACCAGAGGGAGATATTTTGTGACCGAGGGAAATCTGAGCAGCAGCAGGATAAATCCCCCCATGGAGTCCAGACACTAGTGGTGGTGGCTGCTGGCTGCTGAGGTGTATGAGGCTGATGAATCTGTAAAGACTAGGTGGTGATGGGGAGGTGGAGGGTGCACACAACGGCAGCAAGCAGAGCTACGGCAGAGAAAGAAGCATATTTAAAATGAGTAGCGATAAGATGATTGGCTGACAGAGAAGGTGTGTCACTGTGCTATTGGTTGATTGTAAATCAGCTGATGACTCAGTTGACAGACCCAGACAATAGGCTCGTTCGAGATGAACTGCGCCTCGCCTGGAAAGTAGACGAGAGCAGGCGGCCGCAGCGGGGGGCGGTGACAAAAAGCCGCAGTGAAGTCGGACAGTTTCCCGACAGTTTCCAGCAGCCTTCAGTCCGTGCAGGAAGTCACAGACACACTTACATCCTGTCTGGAATGATGTCAATTCATTAAAGAAGTGATCAGACCCATTTATCAGTTTGTTTTCACCATCAGTCACACATCATGTTTTCTGTTCACAGAAAAAACCTTCAGATCAGACAAACACAATTTTAATCTCTAAAATACAACAAAAATGAGTAGTTTATCTAAAACGTCATATTGTTGAGTCGGCATCTGAACCAATCAGCTGTCACCTGATCTAACAGCTGAACCAATCAGCTGTTAGATCAGGTGAGAGCCAGGCGGTGCAGTCGGTGGAGAGCAACTGCAGCGCCTGGCACTAAAAACTGCGGCCGCCTCGCTCTCGCAGCTTTATCACCGTCCACTTTTGTAATACGTCAGAGCAAGTCGGGATGAAGTCGGACACAAAACTAACCGGCATGCATTGTGCGCCGATCGCCGGTGATCGAATCTGCGCAGGACTGGCTCATCTCGAACGAACCTATTGATACCTAGAAAAAGCGAGTGAATGGCAGGGTGAGAAAGAAACTTACAGCCTGAGCATAAAAAGTATTGTCTTCCTGACTGAACTTTCGCTGGAGCTTTATTTCCTCGAATCTAATGTGGCACACCGAAAACAATCAAGACACAGTCTGGAACAATGTCATCGTTGGACTTGTTACTCTGCAGACATCACTGTAGTTTTCATAGTTTTCATTCACATATTTCATCCCCTGACAGGAGCTCCATTAAAGCTACAGTTTGTAACTTTTATTATAAAAAAGACTTTCATCAGATTTGTTGAAACTGTCACTATAGTCACACAGCACTAAATGAGACAGATAATCTGTGAAAAGAAATTAAACTCTTTTGCCTTGTAGCACTTCCAAATGCATCACCGTACATGAATGAAAACAACCAATCAGAACCAAGGAGTCTCTTACGCAGCTGTCAGTCATGTCAAGTTTGCTCCAGACACCAACACATTCTCCCTCTGACCTTGTCACATATTAGACTCACAAGTCAGTCTTTAGACGCTTTGCTTAACTAAAGACTGATGACTTTCTCCCTGATTTTGTGTTAAGATGGGCAGATACAATTTTAGAGTTTAAAAAAACTCCCTACGTTGCAGAACCAGTAGTAAATCCGCAGGGCGGTCCTTCGGTGGCTCGCTGAACTCTTGTGCTCGTAAACATAGTCCAACTAGAAACACATGTAGCGGTGCAAAATGGCTCAAGTTGCTGTAAGTCCTTCATTTCCACAATCTTGTGGACTGAGCACACGTTTGATAAAACGGAGTTAAATCTCTCGGCATCCATTTTCAACCTCTCTGTGTGTTTGTTTCCTTGCGGACGAGAAAAGGGGGAGCGCACATTTCCAGGAGGGCGTGTCCTTTTCAAAAATGCAAGAGACGTTGCTTTGTTGCCGGCCGTTTTCGCCAGTGTGTTAAACACACTTTAGAAAGGAGTGTCCCCAGACTATCAGAAGCCGGAGATCTCTGATTGTCTGGTGGCGAGACTTTAACTTTCCCTACGTTAACTTTCATTCTTGTCTGGCCGCGTTTCCCCCTGATGCCACAGATCACCATTAAACTAAAAGAGCAACTGGATACGCATCATGCCGACGTTAAAGGACAGCTTTTTTGTCAGTGTCTGATGCCACAAGTCACTGCCCAAGCTCCGGATTTTGACAACTTTGGAGTGAGACCTTGAAAACAGTCAATCCAAACAAAGCACTGCCCACTTGATGGACCAACTTTCTCATTTTACAGCTAAACAGTGCACTAAAATGTGTTTCTGAAAACATTTAAGGCGAGAAATAGACAATGCAGCAACAGAATCTCAATTCATATTTGATCAGCACTTAGTTTTACAGTCTGACAGCAGTTCACGAGCAGTGATTGACACAATTTATAGCTGTATTTGAGACTTCTCAGCTGTGACTTGCAGTTTTCATTCATGTGCGGTAATGCCATTAGAAGCACTACAAGGCAGTAGAGTAGGCAGAGGAATAACATTTTTTTTTTTTTCCACAGATTATTCATCTCATTTAGTGCTGTGTGAAAAGGTTACCAACTGTAGCTTCAATGGAGCCACTTTCAGGGGCAGAAATAGTCTCTATGAAAACTATTGACAGTGTTGTCTGTGGAGTATCCAGTGTAGTGAAGACATTGTTCCAGGGAGGAGGAGATGTTGTTGAAATCTTTAAAAGAATCATGTTTCAGTTTTCTCAACAGCACAATAGTCCATTCACTTTCATTGTGTTGTGATGACAGCATACATATGGGGGTTGAATGTCCCAAAATCCAAACAAACAAAACCAAAGCTATCTGCGTGGCTGGATGCCATTAGCTGTGTCATTTGAACTCACCATTTAGTGTTTTTTTTTTTAAGATTCTGTGAAGTGAGGGTGGCTGAAACATTAAGCACACTCCTCTCCTCTGAGGATGTATGAGCCAACGCTTGACATTTAGCCGTGCACTTGTTGGGCCGCTCGCACTGGAAGTCTCATCCAAGGTAATCTCTGCTAGTTCAACACCAGGCGGTGATGAAGTGATTGTTTAGTTGGTGTTGTCACACCACAGTGACGCAATTTCCAAACAATAGTTGTTGAAAGCTTCCATGCAGCTTAAGGCACACCAGACATCCAGGTTGAACACAAAAACATGAAATGATTTATGAATTTGCCGCTGTAATGTCTCTGTGATCATGCCCAGTCGAGGCTGAACGTGCTTTGATGTGTGCGGTTGGATATCAAACAGGAGTGTGTGTGTGTACGTTTAATCATATTATTCAAGTGTTACTGGCGTTGCATTGTGGTTATTGTTCAGTAGCTACAAGTCTATTAGATCAAACAGCATTGTGTGAGCTCACTGGATCCCAAATAACACAGACTGCTGTGGCCATCACTTGATTGGGCATCTAACAAACTATTCACACACTGCCAACCACAAGGGCCAGCGAGACATGCGGAATAAATGCCAAGCAATTACTGGTGAATAGATGGGGCATCTTTGTTGTTGTCCCTCAGAGAGTTCCAGTCACTGAGGTGACAGGACAAGACCCATTCTTTACCATCTGATGGAGATTGAATTAGTGCCTCTAAGCCCGCGTTAGTGGCAATTGAAAATCATGTAGCATCCTGAGTCGGGTTCATGCTCAGCTCATAATCTGCTGCCAGTTCTGAGCGCTTCTCTGTGTGGTTCAAACGAAATATCATCACAGTTTATTGGATTGAGTCATCCATCAGTTTCCCTCAATATCAAACACCACAGTGTAATTGGACATTTACAGGCTGCTAGGCAGAAAATCAAGTGTAATACTACTGTAGAAAAAAAGTGAAAAAGCTTGAATCATCCATTGATTTTTAGGCCAGAAAATTTGATTCAGACTTAATCACATACAGCAGTGCTTCCCAAGATAAACCTAAGGAGGTGGCTAGATAAAGTCGTAAGAGAGAAAATATATAGATTTCTGTTGCACAAATGTTTTTACACATCATACCATATCGTTCTGTAATAATTTCTTATTGAATACTGTTTATTTTAACATCTTCAGGCCACTGGAAATCCTTTAGAATAACCAGTCCAAGAAAGTGAAATGACTCGTTGTTTGAACAGCTCTTAAGTCACACTCACTGTAATGTATAACCTGTATAAGCAGACGTTACTTAATTTTAGTGAGTCTGGTCAACTTCCTGGTTAAATAAAGATTAAATCAATTAATCAGTGATTTATGTTGTTGAGGCTTTAAACACACTTATGTCTTATAACCTGCTGACCTCTAACCTTTAGGTACATGGCCATCATCCACCCCCTGAAGCCTCGTCTGTCGGCCAAGGCCACCACAGGAGTTATCATCTGTATCTGGAGTCTGGCCGTGGTCCTTGCCTTCCCTCTCTGCTACTTCTCCACCACCCACGCTCTGCCTCGCAGGACCCTCTGCTACGTGGCCTGGCCCCGAATGGCCGACGACCCATTCATGTGAGAAATACTCTGTAACTTGCTTTAGTAGCTTGCTTTGATATCAGGCAGTCCTTTCTACGTAAGCTGAGCTTTATAGGGTGCCCAGTAGCTCAGTGGTTAGGGTGGGTGTCCCATATACAAAGGCATTGTCCTTGCTGCAGCGGCCATGGGTTCAATTACAGCCTGCAACCATTTGCTGCATGTCATCCCCTCTCTGTCTCCCCCTTTCATACTTAATCTGTCCTGTCAAATAAAGGCAAAAGCCAATAAATAATCTTTATAAAAAACACAATTTATACACAGGTGTAAGCGGCGCTGGCCTGTGATTGCATTACCTTTCTCCTCCAGCAGCTCTCTCCACCTGGGAAAGGTTACCCCGATGTTGACCTTCGTTTTTTGAATTCGGCAGTCACGTTGCCTTTTTTATTCCCTTTTGCGCTTTCTTGGCGACAAGGATTCCGTCTCCCATGATGCTGCATATGCATGATCCTGCATTATGCTCAAAGAGTGGGACTTTGTTATGCTGCAGTAGTGCAGGCTTTCAAATTTGCCGGGGTAGTAGCGAAGCACCTCTTGCTCCTCTCCTTCGGTTTCTCAACGAAAAGATGGCGGAACGTTATGGAACCCCCCCAAACGACTTACCCTCCCAATGTACAAACAAATCTGAAATTCTCCTTTTACGAGAATACTGTAAGTCAGATTATTGGTGGAGGTAATAATACACCAATGATGACATATATATGAATGCAGACATTGATTTTTGCCAATAAACAACTGAAAATGCTAAACAATGTCCCTTTAAATTTTGACGAACCTCAGTAGCATTGACTCTTGAGTCTTCCTAGCTCAGCCATTTGGATCCCAAATCCATAAACGGAAAAGTCTCAGTGGAAAATTAAGAATGTAATATGGCGTGGACAGATTTGTTTGCATCCAACACAAACACAACAGCCCACTGCTGAGTAGCCACCCTGTGGTAAAACATAGTAATGAATGCTCATTAAGACCTGTTAGTACTGTTGATAAAAGCCTTTTCTGATCTAATGTTTGCTGATCCTTCATCCACTCCGACACTCTCCATACAGACTTCACTCTACTGTGTCACCTGACTTCCTCAAATCTTTGTCACTTGAGTAAACACACATTGTTTTGCAGCATTTGCTGAAATAACTTGCTGTCTCAGTTTGTATCAGTGTAGCATTTAATATGATTTCCATGTGACACTGAGATCAAATCTACATTCATCTGGTGCAACAGGTATCATAAATATGAGGCTCAACCTGGATTGACAGTAGAATATAAAATCTACTGTGTATGAAATTATATATGAGTATAAATTCTTTATAAATGTAAACAGTCATCTGCCTTTCCTTGTTTTTGTCCCCAGGTATCATATCATAGTTACAGTCCTAGTCTACGTGCTGCCCTTAGTGGTGATGGGCATCACTTACACCATCGTGGGGGTGACTCTGTGGGGAGGAGAGATCCCAGGAGACTCATCTGATAACTATCATGGACAGCTCAGGGCTAAAAGGAAGGTAAGCATTCATGAGCGGAAATAGTCCAACATCCATTCAAAACTTTAGATATGACCTGGGGCAGTCCAATTAGTAACTGTGAACATGATGATCTTTGAACGCCAGAAGTCAGAGAGCAGGAATAATGTAATTCTCTGCCACTGAGCAGCCTGTGGCTGCAGGTACTTATTATCTCACTTATGCAAACAGTAAAAGGAAGAGGGAATATGCCATTTTGACAGAGACCTGGGAGTCATCCAATTTTGTAATCTTTTTTTTTTGAAAAACATGAAGGCATTCAAAAAGCATCTGCCAAAGCAGAACAATTATCCATCTATGCCTTTAGGATTTGGAATAAAACCTCTGTCTCTGTTAATTTAATTGCTTTGGTAAAACCATTTACTGTCTGATGGGGGAAATCTCCACCTCTAAATCTAATTAATTGTTAAGTGTATCCTGCTGAAAAACAAGCTGGTGCAAACATGACATCATTGGTAGAAATAAGACATAAGCCTTTACAGCAACACCCTTTGACTGATTTTATACAGTTTTAAGCCTGTCATATATTACATGTTTTAATGAACCGAAACAACTCGCTGTGCTTTCTGTTGTGGGAACTAATGGAACTAATATCTAGGGGTGTAAATCACAAGTTTCATCACGACACAATATTTTATCAATTCTTTGGTCAATGATGTGATAATGCTGTATCACAAAGTCCACCACAATAGAATTTTAATTCCACTCAATTAAGGAGCCGGCGACTGACATGAGATAATATCAGTAGATATCCTAATTGTCTTTTTCTTGGCTGCTTACCATAATCTGCCTGGCACTATGCTGCTAGAGCTGCTTGGATGGTAATGAAGGAGGTGCGCTTGGACGGAAATGGTGACACAGCAATGTGTCCTCATACAGCAGTTAAGTATGATATCTTACAAATTAGCACTCCACAAATGGCATTTTCACGTTATGTACATAACGTAAAGTTGTGTACTTAACATAAAGTTGCATAGTTTAGGTTTAGGAACAGAAACATGGTGACATTTTACCTTAAAATAACTCTGAGTTAACTTGGTTTAACATGGTCCCAAATGTTGGTCTCCTGGGGGAAAGTCCTGTGTTTGTTTGACCAATCCACCACCTCAACCTATCTCCTTGCACAGACTTTCACTCTTGATACTATTTCCTTCTTCCGTCGGCACATTAGTCACATGAGCACAACCTTCCTGAGTATGTTGGGTACATACGCATTTTGGTGTATAACTTTTTATAGGTATATGTTTGAACAGTGCATGAGAACCGCCTGGACACAGACGTGCCAATGGAATTTCAAAATAAAGGCGTAAATTAAAGATGATTATATGTATGGATGTTTTCAGTTTGCATTGATAATACTGGATCGTTTATTATTGATATATTATTTCAGTTTAGATTGATGTATTTCAGTTTAGACTGATGTATTGTTACACGCCAACCAAATATCTCTGATTTAAAAATGATGAGTACATGTAGTAGGAATTTATAGAAACCATTAACCTTGTTTTTCTCCACCAAAGTGAGAACACTGGGCTCTTTAACAGATTAATCAAAAATAGGAATATTAAATTCAATCCCACTGGCGAGATTGAAAAGAAATATAAAGTTAATTAATCTCAACAGTAATAAAGTTCTCTAGTCGTGCTTTCAGTTTTAATTTTCTCTGTCAGGTAGAGGACAATTATACAATGCTTACATTTAGAATTATGAACGTCAGCAACAGCATATTGTTCTGAACAAGATTAATGACATTTGCTGTCTGTATGTGCGGCAGGTAGACACACTGCACTGTGAACATTTCAGGGGATAAACCCTTGATTCCACAGAACACAACCTTTGTGGTTGTCACTTGTCCTCAATCACGTCTTTATCCATGCACACGGACAAGCACAAGCCCTGAACAACAACAGTGTCTTGAGGCACTGTGAGATTGTCCACACTTTGGTAGAAGTGTCTAACAACAGGGCCTTTATGTCTCAGGAGTGCATTCAAGATACGCTTTTACAATAAGACCATTTACCGCTACAATTATCAAATATTAGAAAACACATCTTGCAGCAGACACTAAAAGGTGATAAAGGCAAATAAAGCACCCACTGCAGCATCGTCGGCAAATAAAATAATATAGTTGGCACAGGCATGGTCAGTTAATTCTAATAGATATTTTAATGGATGTCCATTCCTTTTTATTTCTTCACTGGACATTACTATGCCTCCCCACTATATGATTTCCCTGTGGCTGCCCGAGCACAAACAGAATCGTTCTGCCTGTGACTACAGAGTCCAAACCTCTGCCTGTTTGCCTTTACATGCTTCCACCTTTTCCTAAGAATCTGTATCGGCTTCAACACAGTGATCGTTATTTCTAAGCCTCCCAGCAAGAAAATGGGTCTTTGGGGAGTCCTCTCCGCGTAAATGAGAAGATCAATAAGTGAAAAGGAATATTTGTGTCTGGGTGTGTGGATGTTGTTTGTACAGAGGAGTATTCAGGGTATACCCATCTGTTCCACTGTGATATTTCACACTGTCATCATGGTAATTTAAGTGCAGAATTTACAAGCAGTTTGCTTTGAGTGTGTGTGTCTGTGTCTGTGTTTGTGTGTGTGTGTAAAGTCTGGATTTTGCAGACGAGATGCAGCATGTTTCTCTTTCAACCTCTAACCTGTCCTCATCGCTGGTTTACATGGCACAGTGTCTGTTTCTTGGGGATGAATGTCATGCAGGTTGAGAGTTTTGTGCTCGCAGGCTCTGGTCAGAAAAGGTTACAGAAAGGAGAGAACAGCTCAGGGCAACACTGTCAAGCATCACAAAACAAGCTGGATATACTGTACTCCACAAAAATACTGAATAAATACAATTAGGAAAACGTAAAAGCATGGAGGAAAAAGCATGCGTGTAAAACCTTTTAGTTTTCTATACATAAACAGCTGTGTCATGCCAAGATGGTCTGTCATCAAGTATATCCTGAATGCTTCTAGTATGCAGTGTGGCATTAATAATCCTCCGGGACTGCATCATGCTCATGCTTGTTTAACCCAAACAATGCGTAATGCAGTTACAGTTCAGATTGAGGTCAGAACACAGGTAGTAGTCTCGTTTGAGATGAGCCAGGGCTGCTTATTACCACGGATCGCTGTACAATGCATTCCAGTTAGATTTGTGTCCGACTCCACCCCAACTTGCTCTGATGTCATGCAGAAGTGAACAATGATAACCTCACGTGATCGAGGCGGACGCAGTTTTTATATAAACTTTTCATTTTTGTTGAACTGGAAAGATTTTGATTGCGTTTGTCAGATTTTAAAGATTATTGCTTTTAACAGAATACATTGTTTGGCTTATGATGACGTATAGTACTCATAGCGTAAGGGTCCCTTCACACCTGCCCTGTTTGGTTCGTTTGCCCCGTAAGTGTGGTTTGTTTGGGCCAGTGAACACAGCAATCACACCCGAAGCCAGACCAAGACTTCTTGAAGAGTGGGTCTCGGTCCGGTTACAAACGAACTCTGGTGCGGTTTGTTTGTGGTGAGAAGGTGTACCAACCTCAATCTGAACCAACTGCAGTCACATGACACATTGTTTGGGTTAAACATGAGCATGTTACAGTCCTGGAGGATTATTAATGTGCACCTCCTCCTGTACTGCCTTAATATGCACATTCAGCACATCCAATGCATCAAAACAGTTTTCTAGTTGGAGCCACGCCTCGTTTTCAAACTGTATGGTTTGACTAAAATGAACAATGACAGCAATATAGTCCACGATGACCAGCGCTAAAATCAACCTGCGTAGTTGTCCCTCCAATGTGACATTAGAAAGTGTTGCATTTATCTTCCAAGTGTACTCTTCTTCAACGTTATGTTTACTTCCGGGATTTTTCCCACATGGAAATTCTGACCAATCAAGAGCAGCTTTCTCACGCAAGACTTTTGATCTGGTCCGCTTGTAAATGCTGCTGTGAGAACATGAACCAACTCTAGGCAATTAAACAACTTTGTAACAAAATTAGTCCCTGATTCGGTCCAAAGCAAGTGAACTCTAGCTCTGAAAGCACCCTAAATACATTGGGGTGGCGGTCATCCACTGATTGGCAGTCTGATCCCTGGCTCCTCCAGTCCACATGTCAAAGTATCCTTGGGCAAGATACTGAACCCAGATTATTCCCGATGGCTATTCCCTCGGTGTGTGAGTGTATGAATGGTTACTGAGTAGCAGGTGGCACCTTATATGTCAGCCTCAGCCACCAGTGTGTGAGTGGGTGAATGTGACTTGTAGTGTAAAAGCTCTTTGAGCGGTCAGAAGACTAGAACAGCACGATGCAAGTGCAGTCCATTTACCATCCATTTACATTCATATTACAAGTTATAAATTATACATAGTCTATTGTGTATTAACATTAGCTGTTTTAATTATTTAACCCTCCGGTCCCCCTCAGACGGAAAACGTCCTTTTCAGTCATTTTTCAGTTTTTATTTTTTGATAACTTTGGCTGTGTTCATGCATATAACATGACATTTGGTCAGAAACCTTATTTTTGGTGATATTTTGACATTTTAAAGCCGCTCCTAAATCAGGCCTAAAATACACAAATGGCACCCTTTTATGACACCTCGCCCTCTCAGACAAAAAACGTCCCCATTGAAACCCATTAAAATGACATTTTTGATTCTCCTTCAATTTACAAAAAAATGAGTTTTTTTCTATCTCTGGCAGTCAGGTTGGTTAGAGAGACCCAAGAATGGTAAAAAAAAAAAAAAAACAAAAAAAAAACAGATGGGGCCAATTTCCATTTTTGGGGCCCTGCTGTCTTTTCAATACAATTCCTGGTTTGGCCACTTGAAGCACTATAGGCCCCTAACAGGGAGGGCAAATGCAGGGTAGATCAAAAAATGGTCTTGCTGTGCTCATAAGGATGTGACAGTGTGGGCTGTATAAAAATATTGCAATATTAGTTTGTGTGTGTGTGTGTGTGTACATGGACTCAAAATACACAATGTCAAATCCCTATGTGAAAATATAGCTAAATGTAAAACCATAAATTCCGTATTTGTTCATCACATCCTCATGGCAACTTAGAAACATGAATTTGATGATATTACTCATGCATTCCAGAGTTAGGGGATCAAAATGGAAGTTTTTACTAAAATCCAGCTGAATCATACATTTTCTCCTGCTTCCCCAGCAGAGCAAACACACACTAAATAAAAAGCAGAAAAATGGCCTGTATTTCTCTCCTATTTTTTCATTATTGAGGTTTGAGAGCCATTGTTGCAAAAAAAAATTAAAATAAAAGCTAGGTTGGTGTTGATATGGATGTCTGGGGGCTGTGGCTGTATAGATACTTAAAAAATATTGTGTGTGTGTGTGTGTGTGTGTGTGTGTGTGCATGGGCATGTGTGTAATTGTGTAGCTAAAAAGTGCAAATTATGAGCTGCAGGTTGCTGCAAGGTTACATTACTATTTTCTCCATCTCTCTCTTCTCTCTCTCTCTCTCGCTCTCATACACACACACACACACACACACACACACAATGAATATTTGGTATGTATAATCTGAGTTGGTTAAAAGGTTTAAGCAAAAAAAAGTATAACAAAAAATAATATTTCATATTTTTATGGTTGATTTTCAACAAGGACGAAAAATGTCCCGAAGTGGACAGGTGTGATTTTTTATAAGGGGGACCGGAGGGTTAGTACTTAGCATCACAAAGACTTGTGGTAAGTGGATTGTCAGGAATCTTAAAATGACATCTGCGTAGTTGTGAATCCCTGACTACATCTGACTTATCTTTAATGAAAGCTGTTGTCTTGTATTTCTTTCCTTTGTGTTTGATTGTAAAATGTTTTCAATCTGTTTGTGTAGTTTGAGGGGAACAGGTCTGCTCAGCTGATTATTATGCAGCAGCAAACTGATACGATGCTGACTTGTATGAGAATTCATGTAAAATGGAGGATAAACCTTGAACAGAAATCACAGATATCCTGTGAAGCATTTTAAGAGGAAACTCTATCTCAAAACAATTGGAAACTGCAAACAAACTGATATATGGGTCTGATAACATTTGAATAAATCAGACCTAACAGGATGCAAGTGTTTCTGTGACTTCCTGCACAGACTGCTGGAAACTGTCTGATTTGACTGTGGCTCTTTTTCCACCGTCCCCCACTGCTACCACCTCATGTTGTCCACTTTCCAGGTGAGGTGCGGTTATCTCAAATGAGCCTCTGGTTAGACCAAGAAGTAGTCAAACTTAACTGATACATCCACTAGATCAGTGGCCCCCAACTGGTGGGTCGTGGTCCAAAAGTGGGTCATGGGTCCATTCTGAATGGACACCATGTGACTCACATCAGGTTTATAAAAACACGCCTTATTTTTGTTTTCAGTGAATTACTGGCATAGAGATTATATTTTGAAGTGCCATTTCCTGCTGTAGAGTGAGTAACTAATGGACACCTACTTGACAGAGACGGCAAACTAGCTCATTGATGCAAGAATGATGCTGAATATATCAAAACTGCATGGACCTTGAACTAATGATTCAGGAGAAATCTTGATCACATGGCTGGACCATTTAGGAACCACTGCACTAGACTGCCATAATTACACCTCAACGTCTGAGATTATCAAAGTACATTCAAAAATCTGGGTTACAAACAAGGTTTTTAGATGTAAATACAAAATAGGGGTGACTATAATATTAAGAAATGCATATGAACAAGTCAACAGCAATGATACTGACAATGTTTTAAGAAAACCTAAGAGTCCACAGCGATGCTAGCAGCTCTAAAAGACTGTTCTTAGGCACAGCAGTTCTTTGAGATATATGCTGACATTAGCATGCTAACATGCACACACTGATAATGCTGTGATGCTGATGGTAAACAGGTGTCAGTTTAGCATGATAGCATGCTAATGTTTGCTAATTAGCAATAAGCATGAAGTACAGATGCGCTTGATCACTAGAATTATTCCATAAGGCAAGGTGAGATTATTTACATAGTACATTTCAGCAACAAAGACATTTGAAGTGCTCTACATAAAACATCAAAAGCAGCAAGGCAAGGTGCAAAAGAAACACATTGTAACAAGACATTAAAAAGCTATTCATTACAGAACTAGAGAACAGAAAATAAAAAGTAAAATATACTACAACAGGTATAAAATACAAGAAAAAAAATTTCACTGCATCAGTTAAAAGATTTGAAGAATTAAAGTTACAGTGCACTGTAAGAATAAATATTTGATATAGTAAAAGGCAGTAGCAAACAGAAAAGTCTTCAACCTTGATTTTAAAGAACTGAGAGTTGGTGCAGACCTGCAGTTTTCTGAGAGTTGGTTCCAGATATGTGGTGCAGAAAAACTAAACCTTGCTTGTCCATGTTTAGTCTTGACTCTTGGGACACAAAGCAGACCTGTCCCAGAAGACCTGAGAGGTCTGGATGGTTCACGCTGTAGCAGAAGGCCAGAAGCCATTTAGTGCTTTGTAAACCAACAGTAGGACTTTGAAGTTGATTCTCTGAGAGACAGGAAGCCAGTGTAAAGACCTCGTAATAGTAATGCTTATTAAGCATTCCAGAATAAGCCAGAGGGGGACATGAATGTCTGTACCACATTTCACGACAATATGTTAAATAGTTGTTCATATATTTTACTCACTGTGCTCACAGTGGTTAGTATTGATGCATCACAGCAAGAGGGTTCCTGGTTCGGTCCGAATCAGCGTGGGTTTTTCTCCGCTTCCTCCCAGTCCAAAGACATGCAGGTTAATTGGTGACTCTAAATTGGCCGTAGGTGTGAATGTGAGTGTGAATGGTTGTCTGTCTCTATGTGTCAGCCCTGTGATAAGGGTGTACCCTGCCTCTCGCCCAATGTCAGCTGGGATAGGCTCCAGCCCCCCCACGACCCCTAACAGGATAAGCAATAATGGAAAATGAATCAATATTTTATTCAAAACCCAAACGACAGTCTCATAGTGGTGCTAAAGGAAATGTCAAATGATCAACAGTCATTTGGAAACATTGTCTAGGGTCCATAAATGTCCGTCCCAAATGTGATGCTAATCTATCTAGAGATGAGACATGACAGAAAATTACATCCACCTCTATTGTATTTGGTTGGCAGCAGATTGTTAGGGTGGACTGGCCCTTTAAGGAAACAATACCTCATCCATGACCAAAACTTTCTATATTGTGTACTGAACAGTAACGTCTTCAGCGGCATCTTCAAAATAAGCTATAACCCACTGAAGGGACTGATGCAGTAATTTGTTTTTGTTGATGGAAAGATAGGGGCAAGGGTCACCTCAATGAAATGGATGAATGAACTGAAGCGAAGATGGAGGAAGTGTGTCTTTTGTATAGACGTAACCCATGAGGAGTGTTATTTTCTTTTGAGTGTTTCACCTTAATGATGAATTTCCTGTGCAGTCATCACAGGTCTGTGAGGGGATAGAAAGCAATAAAAAGCTCCATCTTTCTATCATGTCTCATCATCTTTATTGAGATACAGATAGTCTATTGTTTTGAGTTAATCCATTCTGCTGCAATAACCATGTCACAGGTGGTGTTTTTTAAGCTCTCTCCAGGGCTGTGCTTTGAAATGTCAGTCTCGAGTGCAGCAATAACGACCTGTCATAAGTCTGTCATACAGCTCTTTAAGACAATATGTGTTCAACTTGTGTTGTAAGCACCATCGATCGTCTATCTTCCTTGGTGCTTGACGACAGAGTGCTGTGTCTTTGTGTGGGGGGTTGGTGGGGTGATGTAAGGCTCGGGATGGATTACGTCTACAAGATCAGATTTTTCCTGAAATGAAGTACAATAATGTTAAGCTGCAGTGTATGTGAGTGTGATGCTAACCTGCTCAAATAATGGGACATCTAATCTTGACTGGACAGGTGTCACCAGATCTGTCTTGACTGACGGAGACAAGTGCAGTTGTGTACAGCAAATTGCACAGGCTTGATCCATAATGATAATCACAATAGACGCAGTTTCTTAAGGGCCATTCACCATTCACCAAGGCACACGGTAACACAATGGGAGTTGGCTGCTTTCCTCTGAGGGTGAGTGCTGGCGTTAAGTACTGTGGCTACTGTCACATAACCTGTCTTCACACCATTGATTGTCTAAGACAAAAATTGAATTTCTGTCTTTTTCACATCCGTTCAAAGGCTCCTGCTGGAACACTTAGGTGAAAGCCATTCTTGAATAAAGCCTTTTTACTCTGTTCAGACCCCCTGGTATTTTTCCATTCTTTCCTGATTAGGGTTTTAACTACTAGCTATAAAGACCAACTCTGTTTCCTAAAAAGAGGGTCACTGCAGGTCTTGAAAAGTCCTTAAAAGCACTGAGCACTCAGTTTTACAGTATGAACTTAAAGTGGGGTTGTTTCATAGCCTGGTTCCAGACCATAGACCCCGCCCACTCAACTGAGTAGGCTTGCATCTCTGGTCTGGCATACTGCAATGAATATGCGATTTATCTCATCCAAACGATGGACGGACCAATGAACACCGGGGGTCTAGCGATTAGCCAGTCAGCGCCACGCTGATGTCAAGCTGCACGCCGGTGGGTAACTGGTGAGGATAGCAACAATGGCGACCGCTACAGATCCTATAGACCACATTAACGATGCTATCGAGGTATTTCGCCACTACTCGCGTTAATGGAGGACCAAATTAAGGAAGCTGCTAAACTGGATTTAACGGCGATGCAGCTGGGCGTGCACGACGACAGAGACATTTTAAACGGGCAATGCTCGCTTGTTTTTGGCACCCCCGAGGCATGGATACTAATGACGTCAGATTCTGGGTGAGTCGTTGATCTCTACTGATTGGTTAGGGAGAAATCAAATTCCCTCCCCCTTGTAAATCGCCTTCAATGGAGGCGATGTCAGACTGAAGGTTCTGAGAGCTTCAGTCTGACACTCAGGCTAATTGTTTCAGGTATGTGGATTGTGCGCAAGGGAGGCTGTCCATTTCTAATTTTTTTTTTTTTTTTTTTTTTGTGGAGTGTAAATTAGCACCACCATCACTACTGCTTGCTACACTGGCTGGGAAGCTCGTCATCTCTTAAGCAGATTTTACCAGAAAAATTCATCATGTTCAACTGATTAATCTGTCTTTTCATTATATGCCACTTATCCAGGTCCTTCACATAATTATTTGTCTCATTTTGTTATATAAAGCTTGCAAGTACTGGAAAATGTAATATGATGATTAATTCTCATAGTGCACAATCGGAAAATGACATTTATGTATTCCAAATATGCTTTTGAAGAAGTATATTTGGTTCACAAGCAACATTTTTTGCAGTACAGGAAGTGTTAAATTTCTGTATCGCACACAAGTCTTAGGGAGGAGATTGGGATGGGTGGTGGACATGCAAAGCATGAGATCATTGATTCATATCCTGCTTCCTGTGTGTTCGTTTTAAGCCAAAAAAAAAAAAAGCATTTTGGTTACAGTTAAGGAAAGACCTTTTCAGCATTTAGCCAAAATCAGCAACCAAGTGGCCATAAACTTGTTAATGAGGCTGAAGCTGCTACTAGATAATATTGTAGGAAAACAAATGAAGCTTTCTGTCAGTGAGTGTTCTGCAAATAACAATTAAGCTGATATATTCTCGTAACAACTTGGTCTTGCTCCCAACTCGTCAAATATCAACACTTGGTCAGCAGTCCTCAGCATTGGATACAGATGCTCCAAGGCACCATTTAGTGGCAGTAATAGACACACCGGGTGGCAGCATTTAAACTCCAGGGACCGTATTCACAAAGGTGGAAATGAAATGAACTGCTGACCATGAAAGTGTCATTGGTAGTGTGATTGCTCTGCTGATGGAAGGCTGAGACAGACCCAAGTCATCACTCCTGCACTGTTGCATTTTTGTTGCGGTAGGTGTGCGTTTCCTTAATGACATCAACCACACATATTATCCCTGCATGTTCTAATTTGTAGCATTTCATTGACTCAGTGTCATCCAGTGTTTGGAGAATATTTCTCCGAACTCTTTGTGTTTCCACCATTTCACTCCTCTGCATAAGAAACTCTTCAGCCTCTTAAAAGTCCTCCTCTTTGCTCCTAACAGTTTTTCACCTTAGCTGCTCTTTGAAGGTCTGAGATGCTCTGTGAACAACTTTTATCTTAACAAAGACCTAGTCTTTTAAGGGGAAATTCTAAGAAAACATCACAATTTTCCTGGAATTTCGTCACTAGGAGCAACTCTTTGTACTTGGAAGCTTTGTGAATACAGCCCCAGACTTTGAGACCAGTTGTTTGTGTCCCATGTGAAATAAAAAGTCACTTGAGTTGTTTTAATAACAGCGTTGTGTGCTAGTATGTGTAGCACCCTAGGCCAGTGATGTATAATATTACATGACATTACGTTAAATTAGTAACAAACATACTTACTTAAGCCAAACCATGATCTTTCTAAACCTAATCATGTGACTTTGTTGCCTAAACCTAAGGAGTGTAAAATTAAAAACAGTTTCCTGCCTATGTTCTTTGACTGCACACTTTCAACAAGCAGAAACTGTACATTTCTTGTGGAAGCAGAAGTTTATTTTGAAACACGACACAATGCATGTAACAAGCTTAAATTGACATGCCGTCCCTGAGCGTCTAAAACTGACGCTGGAGGGGTACCTAGAGGGTCATAGCTTGATGTGTAGGGCCACTGACCAAGCTTCAATATTTAAAGAGTTGACAGCCTCATTATATGTATACAGTATATATTACATCTGCTTATTGTGCAGTGTTAACAGCGTATGAATTATATGAAATATTACAGACAATACAGAATTTACAGACACAAACACATGAACAAAAACAAACTATAAATACAATAGGACACTTACAGTAAATATACAGTATAGTAAATGTTAAAGGTACAAAGCTGCTTTGGATGGCCTCTTATTTCGTTGTTACACTGTTGTGTTGCACAGAAGTTGTAGGCAGGCAGTCAGGGTTGATGGTGAGTGTACAGAAAACAAATGAAATATACTACAAGACTGAACATTTGGCAGATTCATTTAGGGGGGAAATTTTGCCAAACTCTGTTTATGAAAACAAGTCAAGTACAAAAACCTATTTCCTTATTATGTGGGTAAAAAAAAACATAATCCGGGTTGGCATTATATCATATTATTATGTTTCTGTATTAATAGTATATCAGTATAATGTTCAGTATACAGAGTTGCTTTGGGGGATTTCTTTAATTGTTTTGTTTGTGAAGTGAAGACTCACCATCCTCTTGATTTGTTGTCTTTCTTTCCTCTTCACGTTGTTTTTTACTAAGTCAGTTTCTCTCTCATTTAATCACTCAGTGGCATTTAGGCGTGCAACTTGCTGAGGTTTGTTCTCATCATACAGCATTTCAAATTGTTGGTGGGACTCATTCTGGCTTCAAGCTAACTAATGGGTAGTCATTTACTGGATGAATGAAGAAGCATAAATCTAGTGCTGGGGCAAGCCCCGCAAGCACAGTTACAATCTAACTCAGTATCCATTTTATGCATTCAAGAGCTTATTAGCATGTAAGTTTCATGACCTTATTTTCCCATAGCAAATCAGCATCAAAGTAATATGTTTTCCTCAACTACTCCATCTGTTTCCCACTGCTTGTTCTAATGTACATGTGAAATACTGTGGTAGTGAAGACTTTGATACTGAGGTACAGTGACTCAGTATATCTTTAGCTTCTTACAAGATGTTCTTTAATTATTTTTATAATAGACATTTGGCTTTGTAATTGTTTTCCTTTGCAACATTATGAACACTATGACCTGCAACTTACCCTTGGATGACTAATACTGTAACTGTAACACAAGTAAATACTAATATCTGCAGTCCTAATGGTTCATAAACGCCACTGCAAGGCGTACATGAGGAATTAGCTAATTTCAGAGCCACTAGTTTTACTTTTAAAGGCCCTTCATATCTAATATAAACATATTTTAGCAGATCCCATCTCTTCTCAGGTGTGTGTAGGCATCTCCCTCATTCTATTGTTAGCTTTGTTACACCTGTTATGGAGAGACAACTTTTTGATTATTCTAGTAGAGTCTGGTGACCTCCAACACACCACCAAAGCTTCTTCAGTGGTGTGACATGTCACACTATGACGTCTAGGTACCTCTCCAGCATTGTTACATGCATTGTGTCATATGAAATAAACTGTTTTCACAGGAAATGTACGGTTTTATTATAAACTTCCAATGTTGGTAAAAGAAAACCTTCCTGGTTTAGTTTAAAATAAGTGCAATTGTTACTAATGTAATTTAATGTCAAGTGACATACACCTCCCCTCCCACTCTATGTGGACTTTCTTGCTCTTTGTGCTACAAGGCATCAAAAATACGTCTCATACTGTTGCTAAAGGGTGCCTTGGTGCGTCGGTATTTGACACTGAGGGCCACTGACTAAAAGCTGGTATTTGACAAGTTGGGTGTGAGACTGGGCTGCCTCACTTAATGTCCGGCATAGCCCTGCCACCCTTCGTCGCAAGTTGTAATTAGCCAAAGTAACAGAATAATAAAAAGTGCATCTGTGATATAAAACACCTTCTGTGAAGACAAGCCGAACTAAAAAGTTAACCAAAACTTAAATATTTCCCTGACCTTAACCAAAGCGAGTATGCTGCTTCACCCACCATCCATCCCAAACAATACCTTAGAACTTGTGTGCAGTAGAAAACAACTTTCTCATGTCTGAATGACAGAATAGGCAAATTTCCAGGGGACCCAGTGACTTCAGAAACAACTGATATGACCAGCCCCAAAAAGTCAATAAAAATATTACTATTCTTTAAACAGCTCCTAAACGTCATGAAACAGTTGCAGTTCCACTCCAAAACTACTTATTTAGGTTTAGGAAAAACATCATGGTTTGGCATTAAATAAGTACTGTCTTCATCAATATTACATGACGTATGTCATTTGACAGATGTTACAGCATGCTATGCATACTAGCATACTAGGCTACGTTGACATTTAAAGAAGTCGACATTGATTTTTGGACACAAACGCTGATATCCAGGGTGAAAGTTCTGTGTGTGTTTGACCCATCCACCATGCCTCCCGGCCACTCTATAGGGGCTTCTTCGATATTTGTACAACATTACGCAGACTTTGCCACTGTATATGCTATGTCTTGTCACTTCCTCCTCTTCTCCTCTAGTAACCACTACAGACACTAAAGTATGGGTCATAAATAACCTGCTTGCACAGTTGACGTATGAGGTTGTTTTTCAATGAGAGAGCTGGTAGAAAAACATAATGCTTAATTAAATACTGTCATTGAATATATTCCAGGTGGCAGTTACATGTCCTTCGAAACAGCACGGTAGTATACAGTATAAATGTGGTTTCTAGGAGACAGGGCTGGAACAACACATGACGAAATAATGAACTCTGACTCTGATGACTGAGTGCTGGCCTTTGGATACTATGGTATCTCATCTGCTTCCCACTATGTGCTCTCCAGGTGTGATATTCTCCTTGCCGGCTGGCTTAAATATGTGTTTGTCAATTTTCTGCCTATAGCTCGTTTCTCCCCCCACAAGCTTGCTAACAGCAAGGAACCAAGTGCAAGCACATCTAGTTTTAACCCTGACATTTAGTGAGAAAATGCCACTCTCCTCTTTAGCTCCCTTTTCCATGACATAGAATTGATATCAAATGGCCTTTAGATTACAGACATGTTTCTGTGGGCTACTTTAGTGTAGATTGACCCTCCTATACAAGTGGGAGTGAATACACTTAAGATTCTACTCTCAAACCTGATGGAAGGGCTAAGACAATGGTAACCACAGGGCTCAGCCAACTGCTTGCACTTGTCTCTCCTAGTTAGCGTTGGTATCTTTTAACAAGAAAAATAAAAACACCTGTGAACATTTGCCATGTCCAATTATAAGACACAGATGGAATTTATTCCACCCTGGGCATCTGTCACCCGCTAGCTTTCTTCTGTCCTGTTATTGTACAAGAAAATGGCATGGCCATTAAAATTACCTGATTAAAATCGATGGAGCTGGGTACAATTGTATTCTTCTCATAAAGGAGGCTACAGACTCACTGTTCAGAGACTCTTGTCTTTGCATTCATCATTAGGGAGACTTTTGCTGTGGACCACTAGCGTGAATGCACATGTTTGCTTTCAGTAACTATGACTATGCAAGAAGCATAACCTTGAATGTGTTTCACTGCAAGGGCAGACAGTAAAATCAAACAGGAACAAAGTGTCTGCTGCTTAATGGTTTAATACAGGGTCTGCACAGGAACCTCACCAGAGGGCTGTACCACAAAGTCAATTCAACAGAGCGAGGCTTTCTCTGTAATAATCACTCTGTGCGTGCTCACATAAAATGAGTCAAATTATACGTTTAGCAAGTCATTTGACTCTTAAAATTGATTGAGCCTGTGCCGTCTGCTTTTCCCTTTGAAGAATATAAAAAGGCGGTACAATGAAAAGCAACACTGTGTCGTCAATAAAGGTGAGAGAGGAATGCTGTCAGAAAATTAGTAATCAATGTGGTAGGTGCACTTTTTCCAGCTCTTGAACTTTTAAACTTGATGCAGCACATCTAAACATATATCCTCGCTTGCTCAAGGACTGCATTTAGGACTGACACTGTCCCATAAAGGTGAATACATGGAAATCATTTTTAGTTTTTGGGCAAATCAGAATGAAATAAATTTTTTGATTGAATATTATCTGTGATATATACCATTAAACTAATTCATTTCTTATCAGTGTTCTATCAGCTGTAATATACTAGTAGTGTTAGTAGGCAAATTAGGACGAAGCATAAAAAAATAATGCTAACTGATAATATTACGGTGGATTGGAGGAATTATATTGCATTTCCTGATCAATAACTAATAATGCATGCCAGGCCTACCTGTGATTTTATGAAGGGCATCGTTTATAGCCAGTGTGGACAAAAGGATCAGAGAACACTACAAACACAGTCAGTAGTTCAGTTAGAGCAACAACAAGTGTGTGAATAAAATCAAGAAAAGGTTCTTTCTCGGATTTTCGGCATCACTTATTTACTGTAGGTTCCCTTGGGAGAAAAAAAGCAGTGTGATATATACAGTAAGTGCTACGGTAATTCGCACAGCTTTGTTCGGTGGCATTTATGTAACGTTACGGCTCAACAACTTGGATAAAGTGCATTTATAATGTATTCCATCAGCTGACAATCTGTATGGCTCATATATTCACAATGATGTTAGAGTGACACTACTTAAAGGAACCGTATAAGTCACTTTTTAGCCAATGTAAAGCCAAAATTCGTATAAAAAAAAAACAGAGGTTCTGACCAGAGTAGGTCTGCTGCCACACTGCCTGCATGACCAGTGCATGTGGTTTTTGGCAAAAAAAGACTATGAAAATGGTCCTTTGATAATTATATTAACATTGAACCAACTTTTACTACAGTTTCAATGGAAACTCACTCATGGACATGAAACATATATATTTATTTTCAACATTTCCTGTTTCTGTTTCAAAATAAAAGCCTTCTGACAACATTTCTGTGGACAGATTCCCTTCATTTGTTAATAAAAGGCTATTTATTGTGAAATACTTGCAGGACTGTGTTGTTGAAAATACAGCTTGCAGTGCATCATAAATGAGTGGAGTATCAGATTTAAATGTGGAAATACAGTGTAGCAGCAGCAATGTTATATGTGTGAACACCACATGTGAGCGAGCTGCAGTAGTTCAGTGATGTAGCCGTCACGCACTGCTCAAACAGGCAGTGTGGCCCAGGCGCAAGTCACCATGGCGATCTAGCCAGGTTAGAAGTGAGCCACCTTTGTCGGATGGAAAACTTTGACTTTGGACTCAACACACCTCACAAACCCACTAATCACGCTTTGTGGTACAGCATTCTGCTGCAGTGGTGGACTTGTTATTCAGAGATTTAAGTACACATCCTGACGCTTTGTTAAGAATTCGTTAAAATTATTCTAGTGCTAATTGTCTCAAAGTAGGGTTAGTGTCACAGTCTGCTATGTCCTGATACTCTCAGATGTTTTGGGAAGACTGGAGCGAGTCGTATGTGTAATAGACTATAGATTCATTTCAGCTGCCTACACTAGTTTGTCTTGGTTTTCACTCCAATCAGTTTATTATCAAGGGGATTGAGTTTCTGGCTTTTGGAGTTTCTGTTTGCTGTATTTTTTTCCCTCCTGTGTCCCTGTGCTGCATTTCATTAACCCATCTACACACCTGCCCTGCAACAGCATCATTACACCTCCCCTGCTCCAGAGTTTTTCCCAGCCAGTCAGCTTATTGTCTGTTCTCCTGTCTAATCACATTATTTCCTTCACCTGAGCTTCTGCACTATTTTCTCCACCTGCACTTCATCCCCTCGTCAGATAAGTTTGTATTTAAGTCTCACTCTTAGTTGGTTGGTTTTGTTCTATAATATCAGTTGTGCTTCTTCCTGCTCAGACCTTGAATGAAAGTTATTTATTCGACTTCCTGTGAGTTACCTTGAATCACAATGAGTTGAACTGACTACATTTCCCTTCCTTCACAAAGCCTCTGAATAAGAAATGTGTATTCATATGTATGTGCTCAAGTTTCCTTTCCTTCCTCAAAGATGCACTACAGCTTGATTATTTGCAAAATGAGGCACTTAATATGCTGTTGGTAATCATTTGTCATTTCTGAAAACAAGCTTCACAGTAAATGAAGAGATTGATGCCCCTCTCATGTCTGTACAGTAATCATGAAGCCACACCAGAAGCCAAATATCTTAACTAAAGAGGAAGAAACTGTTAGCTTGGTTCTGTCCAAAAATAATGGCAAAGGCAAAAACCAAAGCAGTGATTTTACAGGGGGTATATAAGTGCAGCGGTAGTTGATGAGGTGGGTGTACTGCTGACGAGGAAGTGAGTATACTCATCTCTATAGCAATGGCTTTATGGCTGATAAGTGACAATACTGTAAATGGCCAGAAAGAGAGGTGGGTATATCCCATATACCTGCGTGTACCCTCCACTACAACACTTTGAGTGACTATTTCCTGACCAGGCAAACTTACTCCCTTGCCTAAAATCAGACAGAATTGTCAACTCATTACACTCTGTTTCTATTTTCAGTCTGACGTTGTGTCCACTCTGAAGGCCTAGACACACCAAACCCACATCAGAGAGCTAGCATAGACAAAAACCAACTGTTGCATCACCTCAAGTCACCTGTGTCTTGGCCAGAAAGTTTAAACTGAACACACCGTGAAGACCACTGCGGCCAGCTAGAACGTATCTTGTGCACCTGCAGCAAGCGGCGGTAGTTTGTATTGGTCACCAAAAGAGGGATACCAGAAGACCTGACGGATTCAAGATACTAGTTAACCAGTTAGCACATTAATAACATTACCTGATGGTGAAGGAACAAAGGATATTTACTGTGCATGAGTGAACAAAATCACAAACCATCATGAAAGGTTTCTTCTGAAGAGCTCAATAGCTAAAGCAAAACAATCCTAACTTATACTGTGTAACAAGTTTGTTTTGATCTCAGTCCTCCTTGACCTTGGCTGTTTGTTTACCCTTATCACTCCCACTTCTCTTCTCATGTGCTGAGCTGATTTGCCAATCAGAGTGATTTCATTCACTGACTGACTCCCCTACTGATTCAACATGTTAAATCAGCTGGAAAAAAAGCCAACAAAGGCTGACAAGGGCTAACGGGGCAAAACACACCAAAAAGACAAGGGCGGTAGATGCTCACCGATCGCCCAACATTGAGCAGAGGCTGACCATTGGCTTTGTGTGTCAGGGCCTTAAGTGAGATTTGATTTTTCCGAACCAATGGAACCAGTTTTTCCAGAGACCCCCATATCCACCTGAATCTGACATAATTTTAAGTCCACACTAATGTGTAGCCATGCCAAAATATATTTGTTTTACTGTGTTTTTTAAGAGTGGAGTGGAGAGAAGAAAAATCCAACTATGATGCTGGGCGATATTGAGAAAACATAGATTTAGATCAGCCTTGATAGCAGCATCTGTCTCGTCTGTTGTTACTTAGTGGATCAGCACTATTAATAAGCTGGTGTACAGCTGTGGTGCCCCAAGTGGGCAGGGTCTGCACATCATTTGACAATTATTGTAGCTGGCAGATACACATAATCTGCCGCACACTCTGGCTCCATATGCAGTTTATTTAAATCAACGTTTCGGCCACATGACCTTCAAGATTAAATCTTGAAGAAGGCCGAAACGTTGATTTAAATAAACTGCATATGGTGCCAGAGTGTGCGACACTTTTTTCTTCAACTGATCTTCCTCCAGTGATCAGCACCTCAAGAGTATTTGGTGTGCGTTTTCTCTTAAAATTTGTAGATACACATAATCTGTCATGAATGTTATTCAGGATTACATAAAATCATACTGTGAACACAACTGTCCATGACAGCCATTATTTGTCAGCCAGGAAAGCTACCATTGCTTTAGTGCTGCACACCGCATTGTTGTTTGTTCTGTCTGCTGACAGTTACATGGTTGCTGCCGCTGCCTGACAGATTACAACAGTAAGTGTCTTAACAGTGTTAAGGGGTGCACTGGCTGAAATGGAGTGGACCAGCTCCTCACTGGTTCTTGACAACTCTTGACAATAGCGTTAGTCTTGCCCATGACATTGAGTGGTTTATCAATCCCCCCGTGAAGCTCCTTGGTCATTTTTTTTATTTTAACTGAGAAACCACTGTTTGATGTCACAATGCCAGACAAATCAGTCAATTTGAACTTGAAAGAGAGGCACAGTAAGGTTGCCAGGCAACCAGCAGAAGACAGTGGCCCAGCCATGAAATAGTCTTGCATATAACCTGCGGTAAAACCACAGCATGTCATTTCATGCCTGACTTACAGGTTAAACCAAAGAGATATAACATGGGTGTGGTGGTTGTTTTCATACCTTTTGGATTGAGCCTGACAAACTGCCCCCTTCTTTCAGTCTTTCTGCTAAGCTAAGATAACCCACTGCTGGCTGTAACTGCGTATTTAACAGACAGATCTGAAAGTGGTGTTAATCTTCTCATCTAAATCTGCAAGAAAGGGGATAAACATATTTCACAAAATGTCAAAATGTCTTGTTATCTGCCAGTATTTGGGGTTAGCTTGTGGCTGGTTAGCAGCGTACAGTGAGATTATCTTCTTTTTCTATTAAATGTCCGTCATATAATTTTTCTTATGGGTGTCTGAGGTCTGGGAACATGTCAGTGACCACAAGTTTCCATAGGCCTCACAATTAATACAAGAAATACATATTTATATTACATGTTCTGTCAGAGTCTGTATATCAGCACAGTAGCACCAGTAATCCTGCTGCAAGACTCGTGGGTACAATATGATTACCATTATTATTCTCATTATATGACATTTTTTTCTCACTGTTCGTTCCAGTACCACTGGTCTTTGTAGTGCAGCAATCATGAAACATCAAAGTGGTAAAAAGCAATAAGACATCCTCCCTTTGAGGTCTGCTCTACTGTATGTAAATCTCATATTTGTTCTTCACTCATGTCTTATTCTCTCTGCTCTGTCTGAGCCCATTTGTGTCGGATTTTCAAGTTCAATCCAAGTATGAAAACCATCAAAGGGTCCCTGAATGTGCACACAGATCTACAGCATATTGACTGGGTGCAACAGGTTTCACAAAACTTGATCAAATTATACATCTTGTTCTGTTGTGCCCTTTTTTTCCATTTGCAGAGTTTGGTCAAAATTATGGCTGATGAATAGATTTACTTTTCCCATTTTCCATTTAAATTTAATAAAGCCCAATGTGATTTCCCTATTTATGCAAACTGCTTTATAAATCAAGTTTGCCTTGCCTTTTTTCTTGCCTTACTAATTAGGAAGAGTCAACATTATTTCTGGAGGACAAACTAAAGTTACACAAACTATTAGAAAAATCAAAGTCCTTTATCTTTCTTTTAGCACTTAAGCTCAAATAATTCAACCTTTCACTGGCAGGTAATCTAGGTGGGAATGAATTGTGGGTTTGCAAACAATGCAATCCTGTCTTCCAGCAACCTAGAGAGTAACCTCTGCCAAAATAAATCATATTTAGTAACCTTACTACACTTAGCGTAAAGCCAAGCAATGTTCAGAAAATTAAATAAGCTCAAAAAAGGGCCATTTGTTTTGCTCAGTGTTATTCTACTTAAGTTGCTGGTCGGGTCCCTTGTTTCCATTCTGTTTTATTGGCAGACAGTTGCCGGATGTGCGTGATGTGCAATCATATCATTCCCTCACTTAGACCTCTCTTCTGTTGTTTGTCCTCTGGAAAATGACCTCCGCGTCAGGGACAAAGATAAAAAGTTTGAGACAGAGAGAATTACTTAGCATCTCTTATTATCTATTTGTGTGGTCACAACACAAACAAACAAGTCAGTGTGTTTAGGACAAAGACCTCAGTTTTCACGTCTTTGTCCTAAACACACTGACTCGTTTGTGTAGATACTTTTTAATCATAGCTATGTAGATGTGTCACAAAGCAATTCTTATTTCTTTCTGTCTGCCTTAAGAGCCGTATATTTATTGAACATTAGACATGGAACAAGGACAGGTTCAACTCTTAGACAATAGTGTGTGTGTGTGTGTGTGTTACTTGAATACTGCTCTATAAATACTATCCTGCAAACCTAACAATCTGGCCCTTCAGATTAACCACATTAAACCACTATGTTTTTTTGTTTGTTTTGTTTTTCAATATTTTATTGTCTTATTGCTTTAATTTTCTAGTCCTGCAAAACTTAACAGTTGTTTATGTTATCCACTAAAGTGTGTCTGTGTTGTTTGAATTTTGTTGTGTGAAGCTTTATTGATGGACTTTCTACAGGTTTTTTTTTTTTTTAAGTATTTCCGTATATATTCAGGGAAATCTCTGTTTTTTTGAAGCTCTGTGTTAGAGAGCTTGATAGGAACAGATGGTGAGTGCTAAGTGGTTAAAAACAACCTACTTTCATTTAATCAGAATAAAATTATAAAGAATGAACTTCACAGAAAAGTCTTTGGCAATAACATTTCTCAGTATCCTCATTTAGTAAAGCTGAGTTGAGATATGCACAATCTTCCTGGAAAAACAATGTATTAACTCATACAAAATCTTAGGGTTGCTGTGAAACTGCGCCCAGTTAGAGCAACAAAAAAGTTTGTCTTGGGTGTGTCAAACAAAAAAGGACAGCAAAGGAGATACCTGCACACCACTGCAACTGGGCTGGACATCCACAAAAAGGTCCAGAGGATAAGATCAATGCAAAAAATAGTCAACTGATTTAGGACATCTGTGCACAAACAGAAGGGTACTCAAAGTGCCAGTGCCATTGATGTGAAGGTATCTCCTCTGTTGTCCTTTTCTTGTTTGACTCGTACAAACGTAATCCCTCTCAATCATCACTTATGACCCTCTAGAAGTGTGTGGCTGTGTAGTTATCTGCAGAGACTCTGCCCTCTGCCTGTATCTTCTTATTTTATTGTTATTCTGCTGTATTCAGACGTTATGGGCACAGTGCAAAGGTGAGGTTGGAACTTTATTGAAAGGTACCAACCAGGTGCCAGACTGTAAGCAGCATGCATACAACAGGAAGCAATGAAAAACAGGAACACAGTGAAGAAGAAGCTCAAATATAGCAAGAAGAGATGACAAAGCTTGTTCCAAAACAAAAATCTGGGGTTGGATTTCACTTTCGCTGGTGAAGTTGTTTATAATGCAGAGCAGCCACCACTCTATCTAAGTCTTGGCAAGGTGCTGGAAACATCAATGAGTATAAACTAGTACAAAAGATTTCCATACACATAGACATATGAAGTGTTTCACTTTATTCTGAGCTTTCAGTCTTTCAGACCTTCATCACAGCATACATATATCAACAATGGACAGGCAGGCATACTAAAAACTGGCACTACGCAACACATCTGTGCACTGCCCTGGTGGTAGAAGCTTCACATCTTGGTAATTATAGTCTAAATACTGAATCAAGTACTGTGAGGCATACAAATGACACCATACCTGTTATAAAACACAAACACATAAAGGGTGGAACACAGTGAATCCAGGAAAAACATACACAATCAGGAAGCATTCTTTGATAATACAATGCAATTTCATCGTACAGTAAACAGGGCTTTGAGAGGGATCAGACTAGAGCCATATTAATCAGAGATCCCCAGATCTATAACACAAACATCTCAAAACAAAAATAAAACAAAGGGCTATGGAGGGGTCCTGGAAGTCCTGCATAATAAACCTTTAAATAAAGAGAAGATGCATTGTGTTTTTTAATCGGCACCATGAATAAAGAGTGTCTTCTCACAATCAAGTAGATGCCCTCAATACGGCATCCTGCCATCTCCACCTTTTTTGCAGATGCACATATTGCTGCGCTGCAACATCAGATCAGCACCTGTCACATCTAAACATGTAGCACATGTTTTCCTTTTATTATTTGTTATTTTAATTGTTCACAAGGTGAGATATTTCTCGTGGTAGAACGGAGTATGCATGTACGTTCAAACCAAAAAGGACAGCAGGTCATGGAATAAACAAATAAACAGCCAACACATTGCAGGGCCCCAGTGTCCGCTCATTTATTACACTTATTTCCACCATAAATAAGTGGACATTGTGATATTGTGTGTGAGCTGTTTGTTAATTTCATACTTCTCAAGGTAGCTATTGACTGACAAGGCTACCTTGACTGACAAGCAGTAAAATCACTTGACCATAGAGGAAAAAACATTGATTGTCTGAAAGACCTTCAGCTGAATTTCCCCGGACTTTTCCTTTCCCTTCATTAAATAGATATTATGGAACATGTTCCTGTTGTTGTGTAACCTGCAACCAAAATTAACCTCATTGTGAATGTAATTTGTGAAAGGCATACTGATAATCACAATGCAGTAAAATATAATGATGTAAAAAATATGGGTCCATGTCATTGGTTCGACAGCCCATTGGTTCGACATCCCATTAGTCCGACTGTCCGCGGTGCTGAACGGCTCACGACGGGCGTATGGTGCGCAGCGACTGGCTTGAGGCGGAGCAGGCTCACAGCATATGTGTTTGTCACTTTCTTTTTTATTTTAACCCACACCATGGTCTTTTCCTAACCCTAACCAAGTGGTTTTTGTGCCTAAACCTAACCAGACCTTAATCACAGGGCGTCATGATGATTTCGGAACGGACTTCGGAACAATGAGTTTAATATGGTCGGAACAATGGGATGTCGAACCAATGGGCTGTCGAACCAATGGGCAGTTCCCAAAAATATAAATGCATAAAGACCAAAAAACACAACATATTTTATCACATTTAATTGACCAGACATAACAAATTGCGTTGGTAAGTTCTCGTCAACAGGCGTCTTCCATACCTAATGAAAAGGTTTCCTGTTTGTTCTGGAAAAAGGAAACTGAAGGAGCACATTGCACACCCTCTTGCACCCTCACTTCCAGCTCACGGGAGCATAAAAATGCAGCTTCTCCAGTCTTGGAGTAGACTCTTGATGATTTTAAAAGGCCAGACTTAAGTGATCTGGAGAGGCTAATTCATAGCTATGTCAGAAATACAGTGTATTGTGCAGGAACATTCAGAGCTATGTCAGTGACAGGGAGTTTATCTTCAGTTCTAATTTTCACTGGAAAATAGAACTGTGTCTGCATTTCTTTGTACGAGCTGTAGTTGACTTACAGTATAGTCCAGTTAATCAAGGCTTATTCTATACGTCCAGTTTTGTGATTTTAAACAGGCAAAACATTCATATTTTGCTTTCTGGTTACTTCTTGTGGCCACATTCTCAGGCTTATAGGTCAGACCATTAGTTCAGTGATAAGTGCATCTTTCACCAGTGTCCTTCAGCCACCCACTCAAAATATGAGGAGCTTCTTAATTATTAACAAGGCTAAGAGGATAACACTTCAAATCTCCCCTTGATTTACAGAACTGAGCATGAGCATCTCCACTGACGCAGGTCCTGTGCTCACCCACTGAAGAAATTAACCTGTCAGTCTCATTTCTGTTATGACATCCTGCTCATTAGAAAACATTCCCACCCACTGTTTGTTCACATTCTAACACCGTCTGATTTGCCTGATGAAGGTCTAGTTACATCGCAATAAATGTATTTATTTATTATTTCCATTTTTATTTTTATTTTATTTTTTAAAGTTAGACAGTCTGCAGGAGTTTGTCCGCATCTAGTACAAGCACCCTATAGATCAACCTCTACTGAAAAAACTTTCTTGGCCAATGGCTTTTCTCATTTTAGGTCTATTTCATAAGGCCCTATACAGACATTTTTGCTCTTTATCCTACTGTAGTTGCCGGCAGCGTTACAATTACAGTGAAAGGTGCCTTTGCGCTTAAGTATCTGATGCAGATGTCCACTGACAAAGCAGCAGTATTCAACATGTTCAGTTGTGGCCTGGTACGTCAATAACTGCTCTTGCCTGGTGTGTATCATATCTCCATAAAAGATGCCTCTCTGTGTCAGTCTGATATCGAGATCACTGACAAAGCAGCAGTGTTTGATGAGATTGGAATGAGAATAGGCTGAATATAAGGGACTTCTTTGTACATTCCATCCCTGCACTTGTGGTGTACCCAAGGAACAATTCTAGGTCCACTATCACTTTCTGTCTACAGGCTGCCTTTGGGCCTCAAAACACAAATTAAATCTACATGGGGACCAGGGGCCAGATATTAAACAAACATTACTAATTTATCAGTGCTAATCAGTCAGAACTAATTTACTAATTTATCAGTATGTATCGTAAATTAATTCCCTATTTTCAATGTTTTAGCATTTACTGTCCTTAGTTGTTTTTAACAAGAGACAAATCTAGTCGCAGCAGCTCTGCACAGTTCAGGTGCACACAGGGGTGTTTTGGATTTAAAGACATTCAAGGCTGAGCACTCTAGTACCTTAATTACACTCAAAATACAAAAAAAAAAATCCCAGTGTGAATTTGATTTATTTTATTTTTAGTAGCCTATCGCTGCTGTGAAACCTGGGGATGAGCCACTGTAATGTATCTTTTATAGAACAGTTTGTTTATCTCACAAAAATGCACAAACAATGGTTTGAATGATATTTAACGAATTAGTCAATTAAACTAAATTAATGTAGACTAGATTTAGGTAAGTAAAATTACGTACAGTACAGGCCAAAAGTTTGGACACACCTTCTCATTCAATGCGTTTTCTTTATTTTCATGACTATTTACATTGTAGATTCTCACTGAAGGCATCAAAACTATGAATGAACACATGTGGAGTTATGTACTTAACAAAAAAAGGTGAAATAACTGAAAACATGTTTTATATTCTAGTTTCTTCAAAATAGACACCCTTTGCTCTGATTACTGCTTTGCACACTCTTGGCATTCTCTCGATGAGCTTCAAGAGGTAGTCACCTGAAATGGTTTCCACTTCACAGGTGTGCCTTATCAGGGTTAATTAGTGGAATTTCTTGCTTTATCAATGGGGTTGGGACCATCAGTTGTGTTGTGCAGAAGTCAGGTTAATACACAGCCGACAGCCCTATTGGACAACTGTTAAAATTCATATTATGGCAAGAACCAATCAGCTAACTAAAGAAAAACGAGTGTCCATCATTACTTTAAGAAATGAAGGTCAGTCAGTCCGGAAAATTGCAAAAACTTTAAATGTGTCCCCAAGTGGAGTCGCAAAAACCATCAAGCGCTACAACGAAACTGGCACACATGAGGACTGACCCAGGAAAGGAAGACCAAGAGTCACCTCTGCTTCTGAGGATAAGTTCATCCGAGTCACCAGCCTCAGAAATGGCAAGTTAACAGCAGCTCAGATCAGAGACCAGATGAATGCCACACAGAGTTCTAGCAGCAGACCCATCTCTAGAACAACTGTTAAGAGGAGACTGCGCCAATCAGCCCTTCATGGTCAAATAGCTGCTAGGAAACCACTGCTAAGGAGAGGCAACAAGCAGAAGAGATTTGTTTGGGCCAAGAAACACAAGGAATGGACATTAGACCAGTGGAAATCTGTGCTTTGGTCTGATGAGTCCAAATTTGAGATCTTTGGTTCCAACCGCCGTGTCTTTGTGAGATGCAGAAAAGGTGAACGGATGGATTCCACATGCCTGGTTCCCACTGTGAAGCATGGAGGAGGAGGTGTGATGGTGTGGGGGTGTTTTGCTGGTGACACTGTTGGGGATTTATTCAAAATTGAAGGCACACTGAACCAGCATGGCTACCACAGCATCCTGCAGCGACATGCCATCCCATCCGGTTTGCGTTTAGTTGGACCATCATTTATTTTTCAACAGGACAATGACCCCAAACACACCTCCAGGCTGTGTAAGGGCTATTTGACCAAGAAGGAGAGTGATGGAGTGCTGCGGCAGATGACCTGGCCTCCACAGTCACCGGACCTGAACCCAATCGAGATGGTTTGGGGTGAGTTGGACCGCAGAGTGAAGGCAAAGGGGCCAACAAGTGCTAAACACCTCTGGGAACTCCTTCAAGACTGTTGGAAAACCATTTCAGGTGACTACCTCTTGAAGCTCATGGAGAGAATGCCAAGAGTGTGCAAAGCAGTAATCAGAGCAAAGGGTGTCTATTTTGAAGAAACTAGAATATAAAACATGTTTTCAGTTATTTCACCTTTTTCTGTTAAGTACATAACTCCACATGTGTTCATTCATAGTTTTGATGCCTTCAGTGAGAATCTACAATGTAAATAGTCATGAAAATAAAGAAAACGCATTGAATGAGAAGGTGTGTCCAAACTTTTGGCCTGTACTGTACGTGGGTTAAGTAAAAAGGATCATGATGACAACGTAATTTAAAATATTTTAAAGTTTACTCGTTTTCCCGTGGTTCCTAAAACCAGTCCCCCGGGGGAAAGTCCTGTGTTTGACACATCCACCGCCCCCATCTGCCTCCTTAATGGACTTTCACTCTTTACACTAATTCCTTCTTTACTCCCATCAGCACCTTGGTCATGTGATCACTGCCTTTCTGATGGGTTATAAATAACTGGCTCATGATTATGAGGATTGAATACAAATTGTTGTACATTATTTTTCACAGCTATACATACAAACAATGCATAGGAACAACCTGGACACAGTGCAACTCCCTGCTTTATTTTTCTGTCTTGTAATTCAAAAGCATCTGCATCTGCTCTCCATCTGTTTCATTTTAACACTTTGTAATGTTGTAATGGTGATATATATCACAAACAATACATTTAAAACAACCCATTTCCCTCAGAGTGCCCATTTTAGTCTTCCATCTTCCCTTTCAGCTCTGATTGTGCACCAGTCAGGCTTTCTACTACTTTCATTCTCATTCTGCAACTGCAACTGCAACTTTGACGTGGCTGTCAAAGTGAATGTTTAAACACTGTGCATGCAAACAGTAGATGTCTGTCACAGAGAATAATTATTGTAAACGAATAAACAAAACAGCTCTTGTATTTTTCTTGTTGACAGAGTGAATTATACCAATACATTCTGCAAGATGTCCACACACTCAGTTCAGTTAAGAACTTTATAAATTGCAGCCGCACTATTGCCATTAACAATATTATATAATATGAGCACATGGCTTGAAATGTGTGCTTTGACATTGTCATTATCCCTCATGATAAAAAATCTACACGAGTCTTTGTGTAGCTTGCAGCTCTAAAGAGAGTCCAATGTTTATACCACTGCATGAGCTCACCTAAACCTCCTGCGCCTCACAGGATATACTTTTAATATTGTTTATGTAGCCATGTAAGGAAGACTATGGATTCTGTCTTTTTATCATGCTCAAAATCTAGGCCCCCATGACTGGATTTACAGTTAAAGTTGTGGGGTAGGATGCTTGTTCTTATGCTGATTGACCAAGCTGGGCATTATATCATTTGTTATTGTTGTCTTTTGACTATAATGTTGCATGTGTATAATGCCTAATATGATAGGTGCCATGTAATTTATTTTAGATAATCTTGAAGAAATGCTGTTTCTACTTGTTCCCTTTTGGATTGTTAAAAATGGCTCATAGCACAGGCACAATAACACTTGTTTGCTTGTTTAGGGCACCAGCAACATTTAAAGACAGGGATGACGAGTTTGAATGCATGTTTAAAATTAGAGGGCACTTTGCAAATAATTTAATTGTATTGTAGTGCTTTAGGTATATGTCAAAATAATGAGTCTAAGTAGAGACTGTGTTAAAGCAGATACATAGTCTAAATGCTCGAGAAGCCAGCCACATATAAAATATCCTGTGTGTTTACACATTAGTTACATGGATTATATTGAGTTCTCTGGCAGTCCAAATATGGACTGTTTTAAACAAGACCCAAGAGCACTTAGCAAATATGTTTCTCCTCCTCAAGTTTATTTACATATTTAGCCTACTGGGGATCTCTTTTGCAATGATGGGATAGCTTAGCTTTAAAATAAGGCATTAACAAGAGAACTAAGAAAGAAAAGAATACAAGAAGTTCAACACTTCTGGCTGTTAAATGAATTGATCCTGCTGATATGAATTGTGTGTGTAACCAATGTCTGATAGCTTTTTCATCTGTGCTATAGACCTGTGGTAGATGTCACAAACTATATATAGTAAATGGTCACACAGGCCCCTTTTACACAGCCTCTTCAAGGCGAGAATGCTTTGCCATTATCATTCTGTAGGTATCATCTGTGAATAGAGAGAACAGAGTCGTCTCGCCTTAAGTATTATGTGTGCAACCAGGCCAGCCCATATAGACATCTGTGAAGCTGTTACAAATAAAGGACTGTGTGTAACGTTATCAATTTACATGTCAAACACATTAATTGTTCGACCCCTTACTGTGCATTCACACCAAAAGCGTCATGAGTGCCAGCGGTGAATTTCACCGGCTCATACAGCTCCGGGAGAACCCAGACCTCCATACCCGAATCCCGGTCTGCAATTGGCTGCTGCTTCAGCAGCGGCGCTGCTCATTTGCATAAAGTTCAGCTTCTCTCAACTTCTACTTGACGCTCTGGTCGCTGACATCGCAAAAATGAATGGCTGCCAACCGCTTAAGACGCTCATGATGCTTTTGGTGTGAATGCACAGTTACCAGTAACTGTGTTCAACAACGGTTTGGAGAACAATGGAGTGCCACCCCTTACTATTATAGTAGGCTGGTGTGTCTTCATGATGGCACTGGCACACATTGGATATTCTAGTTCGGTAAATCTGTCCATTGTCCTCTGAAGGTGTCCACCATTCAATAGATCAACATATTGTTTAGAAAGGGCCCTCTCCAATGGTGCCGTAACTTGGTGTACCAATACACACATAGTGGTGACACTGATACAAAAAATACAGCTAATGGATTGATTTTCATGTGGGGTAGCATTCCACTCCAAAGCAATGGCGAGTTGAAGCCACGGTTAAAGAGGCTGTAGACAGTTTGTTGCCCTGCATCTCAGGTGTGGCTCGAAGTTCCAATACAAAGTCAAGTGTTCAACAACGTGCAAAAATGACTGTGCCACTTATCTTCATCATAACTGTTGGGGACATTCAGCAGAAAATGGGCCTGTGTGGTCTCTCTCTTTGTCCTCCACATTCTTCTTTAGGAGACCAGTGACTGAAAGGAACCAAACGTGACAGAATCTTGGTACATATTTGGTCAGCACCGCTTAGTTTTACCGTTTGATCATGTTTTTTTCAGCCTCCATTTTTACACTACCAAAAAAAGTACGGCACCAGCTTCCTGTCCACAAATTCTCATATCACAGCTTAACAGGGCACTAAAACATACTTCTAAAGACATTTTAGGTGAGAGATGGGCAGCACAGTAACAGAATCTTGGTTTATATCTGATCAGCGCTGCCTAGTTTTACTGTTTTACCTGAGTTTGGTCTGAGTTTGATAGCGAAAGGGTGGGGTTTTTCTCTTGATCCCCATCTATAGTATTTGTGTCTGTGGTGTTGAGCATACAAAAATGTTAAAGTACAATCTTTACTTGGGAAAAACAGCCCTAGAGCCAGCGAAAATCTGCTGTGGATTCAAGCTGAGAGATAAGCAGGGAGATCAAGGTGCTGGTAAGATGGAGGGAAGTTCACCAAAGTTCATTTACAGATACTACCCACATTGATATGATACAAAGCTGGTTGAAAATTAGCAAAGTATCCCTTTAAAGACTTCATAGCCAAGCTGTTTGTTACCAGCTGGCAAAATCATGTAGTTGATAGTGGCTTAAAAAACATTCATGTAGGTTTTGCCATCCTTTAACCTCTGAGCTACAAACTTCTGAGCTGAAATGCAGTTTCACTTTTACATAACTGCAGACAGATTTGACTGATTCAGTGCACATACTTTAAATAAACACACTGGATTCCTCACCTTCCCCTCTGAACACCCCTCAGTGCTTTAATACACCACTGAGAGCTTGTCACATGCAACGGAAACATTTACACTGCACCTGTAACAACGACTTTGCACTTCCCTTACAAGCCTGACTTGTATCGTCTTGAGAGAATCACAGCTTTCATTATATGTCCACACTATCATCAAGCAGACATAGTGACTGACTGCTTCACCACTGTTTAGCAGCCACCTAGCATGGTTTACATCTTGTGTTATGCCATAAACATCTTGAAACAAGCACTCAAAACAAGGGGTGCCTGGACTTTTGTTTGGATTTCAGGAGGGACTCTGTTTTGTCTCCGGCGGTGTTCCTCAGCAGCCAGCCTCTGAGGAGCAACACTGTATTATGAATAGTGTTCCTGGTTATCAAACAGACAATACATCATTGACTTCACTTCCAGTTAGAAAAAGAGATTGAAAGATTAATCCAAAGATAGATAGATGGAGGAATTAAATTACAAAGGGGCCTGCAAGTGAATGATATTATCTATGTAAATAGTAGAAGCACTGTTTATTATCATTTGTCTTTCTCCTGTAACTTTTATTTCCAGTAAAATGCAGCCCTGTATTTCAGTAAGTGCATCCATATTGGACAATTCTGCACCTTTCAGTTTATGCCCAATGCCAACACAGGCGGTAGTGTGCCCTACATGGTGCAAGGTGAAAGTAAAGATGGGAGCAGCAGGGGACCAGCATTCAAATCCTGTTTCAAACCCTGCAAATAATGTTTGCATTTTTATTAACCATAATGGTTTTCCTGTACTTTAACACCCCAGGCATGAATTTAAATATTGAGGATGTTGTCTGGTTGGTAAAATAATGAAACGTACCACTTTAACTAATGGCAACTAATTTTTCTAATGGTATTTAATTTATATGGTATTTTGAATGCAAGTTAACGGTGAAAGTCGTGGTCTAAAATTATCTTTATTAGCATATTGTATTTGTGATTATAATTAATAAAAAGGTTTACTGTCATACAAAACATCCGGTAATTTTAACCTTGTTAATGGCGGGCAATAATATCAAACTATGAAAACATTCTGAACACCTTAATTAGGGATTAAGAGATTAGTTTTAAGGCATCTGCTCAGAGAGTCCTGTTGTACGGCCAGAAAATCCAACATTTCTCAGAATTTTAGTTTAATTTAACTAACTTATCATTCGCAGTGCTGTTTAGTGTCAGTAAAACCATGTCTTAAAGAAAATGTAGGCATTGTATGTTTCTGCAAACCACAAATTTGTTACATTTGCACCTTTCATTCATATTATATCAACATTTTAAAGTGATGTCATATAAGAGCTAAATTTTTCATCTGGAGGTGTAGAGGGCGGTGGATGGTGTGTCACCCAAGTGAGATACCTGCCAAGCAGCAGACCACTGCAGACTTCTGACCAACACACAACAAGTGAAGAGATGTGGTTAACCCTGTTGCTAGGCATGACACATTCTTCAGATGTGATTGGTTGTCACAGACACACCCTCTTGTGAGCCTGCAAGGTGTGGACACCCAGTGGACATGAACTGCTGACTGTGAAAGTGTTGTCATTGTTAGTGTGATAATTTTATTTCTGGCATTGTAATGTTATTGTGTTGGGTGGGAAATGTGTGTGTATCTATAATGAGATCAACCCAATATCCCTGCACGATCTATTCTGTGGCATTTCATTAACTCACTTAAGCTTCTTAAAAATCCTCCTCCCTGCTCTTGACAGTTTTTCCCCTCAGGAGTTGAGCAGTTGTATGTGAATAACTTTTACTTTTACAAGGACCTAGTCTTAACTTTAAGGCGGAAATGTCACAATTCTAAGAATTTTCTTTTCAGTAGGAGCAACTCTTAACACCAGGAAGCTTTGTGAATACAACCCCAGGTCTTTTAGCCCCCAAACATGGGTGTTTTTCAGTGACCTGTCGCTGTTTTTCCAGCAGGGATAGTGTAAGGAAAAGCAATTGTTTTTTACTGAGACATCGCTGCGGGTATTTTAAGCCAAAACATAATCTTTTCCTAAACATAACCAACTGGTTTTTGTATCCGCTAACATCTGCTACATAATAACGTAATATAATGTGTCCATGGTTGGCAGAAATGTATAATGCCAACATTTTGTCAGGGGATTAGGTTGTTTTGGTGTGAGACAGACCCTCAACCCCAGCTTGTAAAGACAGTACATTCCTTCAGAAAGCTGGACTATGCTCACACTGTCTATTGAAATGCCTAAAAACCACTCTGTTTTCCTTCAGTGTTTTAAATAATGTAACAGTCTCTGCAGATTTGTACTCAGTTGTTTTGCACCCTGCTTTGTACACTCAGATGGCTCCTTCTTCAAACAAGACAACAATTTCAATGATTATAACTCTTGTCTGTTTGAGTATTTTTTCCTTTGTGTTGTTAGGTGTTGTGTTTTGTGGTTTGTCTTGTGCTTTTGTTTTCTGTTTCTCCTGGGAACCTCTTGAAAACGAGATGATGAAAACTTGAGGAATTAATCCTAATGCAGTGAATTTAATTTTATTTTAGACTTTGATGTTACATTGCTACTGTGCTTAAAAGGTTTTGGCGTACATGGTCATGTGACGAAGCCCCCTGTGAGTTTTGATTATACATGAACATGTTATTAGATCAAAGGAACAACAACAATTTATTGCCCTGCTTTCCATTACAGCCTTACAGTGATGCATCACCTGGCTGTTGCCTTCAGCGTGATGTGACTGGCATTCGGAAATGGACTGAAATGACATGCTCCACGTTCTACCCCCCAAATATTCATTAGTTTTAAAGATACTGCTGTTTTCTTTCCTGTGTAACTTTCCTGACTCACACACTGCCGTTTTTCACTCTCTCCCTCACTGCTTCCAGGAATCCTAAACACAGCCAACAGTGACAGCCTGTGAATGTTTCTCATCATCGTTCTCTCCTTCCTCTTGCAGGTGGTGAAGATGATGATCATAGTAGTGGTGACCTTTGCCCTCTGCTGGCTCCCCTTTCACGTCTACTTCATTGTGACGGGTCTAAACAAGCGTCTGAGCAGATGGAAGTACATCCAGCAGGTCTACCTGTCAGTGCTGTGGCTGGCAATGAGCTCCACCATGTACAACCCCATCATCTACTGCTGCCTCAACAGCAGGTGGGTAACAACAGCGTGGTGCTGACAATCTAAAAAAACTAAATATTTGATGTTGAACCTGGGCATACACTGAGCCCACTGTAGAAATTTTGTTTTGATCCAAAGCTCATGATTTATGTGTTCACACTGTACGGTCCGATCATCAAGCCACAACCTGTGCTCACACTATACATGTAAAATAGAAAATTGGCCTCTACGGACTGTTCCAGCTTTTGACAATTGCAAATAAAGATTCAGTTAAAAGTTCTGGGGCAGGTAGAAGTTTGTCTGCAAGCAGAGATACTGCTGAAAATAATGTAGAGAGAGACCTCCCAAGAAGAGCTTCAAGGTCCATTTATGCAAAAACAGATTTGTCCAAGTATTGATTCCCCCTCTCCCTGTCTCCCTCTTTTTTCTCACACTCACACACACACACGTTAGTGAGTTAGCAGCACCAACAAACCAGACTGAGTATAAGCTACACTGCACAATTGATTGAGTGATAAAAAGGCACTGACTTTGGGGAATCTGCTTCAACTGTGCGAGAGCCTGACGACAGCCAGCCAAAATATCTGATATGTGAGAAATTCATCTGAATATCTGACAGCCGGTCAGGAGCAGCTGATCGGGTTATGATCGGTCCTCGCTCCACCCCAGTACACTGCACAGCAAACAAGGCCCGCCGAAGCTGAAATTCAGTTTGACTCTAAAATGAGTTGCAGGGCTCAAAAATCAGACTCAAATCACACAGTGCATGTCCAGGTTATTTATTTTTTACATAGCAAAATGAAAACTACAACGGACTAGAAAACATAACAAAGAAAAACTCAAAAGAAAAAAGGAAAGGAAAAAAACTGCAAGACATACACACCCTCAGTATTAAAATGTTTCGGGATGTCAAATAGTCAGGTGTAAAAGGCCTCAGGTAAAGGTCAATTATAGGACAATTATTTACCTTTGAAATAGTCAGTGAATGGACCCCAAATGCTCCAAAATCTATTGGATGCTGCAAATTTATAGGACCGTATTTTCTCCATTTGTATGATAATAAGCATTTCATTGAGCCAGTTCTGGAAGCTAGGGGATGTAGGTGATTTCCAGCTGGTTAGATCCATCTTCTTGGCAGCTACAGTCCAGAGCATCAATGCTAATTGTTCCTCAGATGTGTAGTTCAAAGTCATCCCTGAGCATCCAAAGAGTGCCAGCTCTGGATCAGGGGGAATGTATGCCAGTGCCACAGAACCACTGAAATATTTTGCACCACTAATTGTGTAGATGAAGACAGAGCTATAAAAGGTGCGTCAAAGAGCCCTCTGCAACTTTACATCTGTCGCATAGTGGAGACAAGGACAGATACATTTTGTTTAATTTGGTTTTTGAATAGTGGAGTCTGTGAGTGACTGTATTGAGTCAGTCATCAGTGCATGCCCAGTTTGAATGTGACCACAAAAGTGTAATTGATTTCGTTGTCACATCACATCACTGAGTGTAATTAAGTTCCATTATATGTTATACTAGAGGATACAAGTCAGGCATGAATTCATAATTTTAATATGACATGGCAAAGTGACCAATTTAGTAAGATTACTTGCTATTTTGTTTGTTTGTTTTGTTTCCTTACATTCTCTCCATTCATCCCTCTGGGTTTTTACTTTAACCATCGTCTTGGGTTTATTACAACACAAACGTACTGTAGCATCTTTCAAATGATGAAATTATTTTTTAACAATGACAGCTAAAATTACTTTTTATAGACTGAATATGACAATGTGACTGTAAGAACTGCCTCTTTTGTAGTAAGGCTATCACATCCCTGAGTCTACTTATAAAAACAGATTTTATTGTTTAAAAGAAATACATATTGCTTCTCTCAAGCATCTGAAGCCTCTTTGGAGTATGAATGAATACAGCCTCAGTGCATTCAGAGAAGGATCCGCAGCCAGGCTCTCAAGTACTGTTGGTTCCCCGTTGAGTACTCTCACAGTAAATACTCCACTTCCACACCAACTGACGTGCTTTTCATCACCGCACAAACATTTAGACGTTCATCAGTAACTGGCTTTTTAAAAGCGTCAGGGACACCTCAGCACAATCTCTTCTCAGCTGAGGAGCCAACCTTTTGGTACAGCACTGTGTACAGTGTATTCTGCTTCTGGTCTTATTAAAGGTCCAGTGTGTAGGATGTAGTGGCATCTAGGGGTGAGGTTGCAAAACTGCAACGTCTCCCATGTGGCAAGCGTCAAGGAGAACAATAGTGGCTGACACAAACATGCATATGGCCCTATCTGGAGCTAGTGTTTGCTTTGTCCATTCTGGTCTACTTTATGGAGGAGAACCATCTCTATATGTAGATGTAAATGTCTCATTATAAGGTAATAAAAACACAAGAATTATTATTTTCAGGTGATTGAACACTACTAGAACATGGTTATAGATATTTTATAAAATGTCTGCCTGCCCCTAAACCTTACACACAGGACCTTTAAATGAAAATATCTTTTTAAAAAACAACAACATTTATTCATTTTCCATTTTATTCTTTCTATATTTTCCTAACAATAACCTGCCTTGTGTTTTCCAACTATTCCCCTCTCCCTCTCGATGTGGCACCAGATTCCGAGCTGGCTTCAAGCGAGCGTTTCGTTGGTGCCCGTTCATCAAGGTATCCAGCTATGACGAGTTGGAGCTACGTTCCACGCGGCTTCACCCAACACGCCAGAGCAGCATGTACACGCTGTCTCGAATGGATACCACCGTCATGGTGGTTTATGACCCCACCGAGGGAGATGGCGGCGCCGGCGGTGGGTCCGGAAGGAAGCACTCCCTGTCGGCTAGGAAGAGGAGCTACATCACATCTCGCCACTCGGAAGTCTCTGGATGCAACGGTGGCGATGCAAAAACGCAAAATGGAGGAGCTCCAAGCGCTCAGCCTGAGGAGTTTTCTTGAAGGGTGTTCTCGCAGACTGACACACACACATGTAAGAAAAGAACACACATAATACTCTGTACATACAAATGGTGCACAGGTCATCGCTTAATTTAGATGTAAAAGCATTTTATCGAAGCAGTTACTTTAACATGCAAAGAATGACCAAGTGGACACAGAGATTATTAATATTTTAGCTCAATGGATAATATTAAAGATATCCTGGAGTGTGGATGGATCACTGAGTGGGCTTACTGGGCACAGATGTGAAGTTCAAGGGGTCAGTTTAGAGTGAATGTTATTAGCAGTTATTATTTGAAACCCACACAGCTTAATCAAAAGTAGTGAAGCCTCTACTATGGTGTTTTTGTTTGTGTGTTTGTTTGCCCCATATCCTTTAATATTGGAGCCAGATTGTGATGCAAATATAATTTATTTTATGCTTGCTTCTTTTTCACTACATAATACAGCGGACAGTATTAGGCTACAGTGAAGCAACTTAAGTATGTTTCACAGCAGAATAGATATCGTGATATTATTTTGTATGTTTTTCTGTGGAGAGAGCTGTCACTGTGAGACTGGCTCAATTTGCGAGCAAAGTTTACACACAGGTCCCAAAAGTGTCATCATCACAATTAAAAAAGGACTGTGGTTTGTAAATTCCATATACTCTCTTCCATCCACATGCATGGCTCACAACTGTGGTGTTTGTTAGATGTTTAGGCATCAACCGGAGAGGAATTTATTTCATGTCGCAAACTGCAGCTTGGTTAAACAGGCCTCTGCTTTGGAAAAGATTCATACAGCCTTCCCTAAGTTCAGGGTTTGTTCTCAACTAATAGCATAACCATGAAGTCAGAGTTTACTTACAAAATAGCCTCCTAAAAAATCTGAATTGATGGCTAGCAACTAGGGCTGGGATGGGTGGTGCTAATATAGGGGGGCCTTTACATGTCTGTGCCCCAGGAGCCCATTGTCTCATAATCCATCCATGCTCAGGAGCACCCTTAACAACATATGAAGTGAACAATGCTGAACTTGTTAAATAGTGTTAAAATATGCCTATCACAACTTTTTTCCATGACCAAGACAAGACGATGACGAGGGGATACTGACATCATTTAAAACAAACTGTGACTAAATCAACACGCAATATTGTTGACTAAAAAGACAAGAAGGAAATTTAGTTTGAAAGAAAGGACTTTATTGAAATCTTTTTCTTCTTTTCCTTTTTTTAAATTACAAAATGTCACAAAGCTCTGCCCACTCTCCTTTCAGCGCCCATTAACCAGCTGCTCAGACAGGTCACATTGCAACAGAGAGCTCCACATCCAGCTCACAATCTGCAGTGACATTTTCAGCATCTGGTCTATTTTCTCCATCAGCACTACACCAGCGGCACACAATGAGCACAGTCAACCTGTTCTCATTCCCAGGTCGTCAATACAGACGCTATGTCACACCTCTCAGTGTGTGATACCGATGCACAGGGCACTCTTTAGCATGTCATTACAGCTGAAACACATTGTAACACATGGTTAATGTTGTGAAACAGTCGAGATTAGGTTTGGGTAACAAAACTCCTTGGTTAGGATTAGACAAAACATGTTTGTGGTTAAAATGAGTACATTTGTTATGTAGAGTGTAAGTACGTCACTTCAGTTACATCATTGCCCAACAACCATACGTACATAACGCTACATTAAAACAGTAGGATGTAGGTACGTAAGTTACGTGACATTATGTGAAAAGCAGCACATACTTTTGGTTTCAAACGAGATACACATCGCCGTCTACTCTGTGAAAGTCATGTTTTGTTTGACCAATCTACCTCCCCTCTCTCCCATTCCATACAGCCTTTCTCGTTGAGTACTGCCATGGATGGGTTTACATTGGAGTTGGTTGAAAGCCTGGTGGCCTGGCTCATTGACATGTTAAAGGATGTCTTTGGCATCAATATCACACAGTGAGGGGCGTGATAAAGTGTCAGTATTTGAAAATTGCAGAATCAGAATGGGCTGGTACAGTAGGGACTTGGGACTTGGACTTTTTCCACCAAATTAGTGTATGTATACAGTTTTTAAATGCAGGAAACCCCACTGATAAATAATTTCTGGTGTGGTACATTCAACGCGACTGCTAGTTTTTAAACAGTAAAAAGCAGTATGGATGCCATTTAAAATGTTACAGTCATTGCTCCTTTTTATATCTCTTATTTATGCAGTCTCTCTTTAGAAATTGGTGCCAACTACATTTAAAAAAATGTTTGGACACTGCTTGGATGGAAACAGATGAAATATGTGACAGCCCATCATTACATCACACCAGCAAAGGAGCTAAAATTAGCGCATCCACCCAGGTGTTAAATTTCCGTCACTGCCGATCAAAGTCAATCAGAGCTTGAACCAATAAATATAGTAATTTGTTAAATACAAATGCTAGATGTTAGCAGGTGTTAGTGGGTTTCTTTGTCCAGTGGAAAAGGGGCTTTACTTATGTTGAAGTTAACAGTGACAACAACAAGGTTTTGTTCAGTAACATCTTCCAGAATATCAGAGCAGAACGTCTTCCAGGTCTGGATATATTTCTTTAAATTATATCATCATATTATATCAACACTAGAACAGAGTTGACCAGACCGAGTGGAATGTTTAATATAATCTGATGACTTTATAAGATTAAAATACCCAGAATTAAAGTCAACAAAAAACAGACTAAAACAGTATCAGGCTGACTAAATATAATTAAAAAAAAAAAAAGGACAATTGACGTAAGACTAAGACCAGGACTACTTTTTTTTAATGTTAAAAAGCAGACAAACTTAACACTTCTAATACAGTATTATCATCTAAATTCAAAGTGCTACGCCTTAAGTTTTCTCCTTATCCAGTCCCTCTGCAATAATGAAACACTACTGTAAGTACCTGTTTCATTACAGAACATTCAGCTCTGATTGAGATTAGCATTTAAATACAGTCAGCACACTGCACACTTTCATGAAGGTCTGGGTCCCACGGTTCAAATGATTGACAATGAAACTAATCAGTTCCGCTTGTCGTTTTGCTGCTCTGAGTGAGAGATCATCTCACAATGGAGATAATCTGAAAACACGCCATGGTGATTGTAATTCTGTAAGTATGTCGTAGTTTCATTTCCATCTATAAGTATTAACTGCAAACTTTATGTGACGCAGAGAATTTACTCTGCAACTATTTGCCCCTGAAGCTATGAATGAGCGGCAGCCGAAAGTCACCGATGGAATGGCTGTTGTTGATTAAACTCCATTTGGCTCTGTATGTGGCTTTGAGTTTGGCTCTGCAAGTACTGAAATGGAGTTCGGCTTTCAGTTGTGTAATGGTTGGACATGCTGTGCCTGTAACTGGCATTAAGCCAGAGGCAAAATCCAGTGTACATTTGCGCACGCCAATAGACAGGCTGCTGGAGAATGGACAGACTAAAAGCAAACAAACTAATGAGAGCCTTGTGGGTCGATGGCTGTCATTTTTACAGTGATAAAAAAAAGCTGCACATTGAAGTGCAGCCTTTGTTCTACTGTATAGTGTTCTTTTAAATGCCTTCATACAAAGCAAAACAGATCTATCTCACACAGGCCCTACTCTGTATACTCTATACTCTCCTCCAATCATAAGCAAGCATGTGCCCACTGAAATTTGCATTAATGTAGCCAGCCAATCAGGATGTGCCTACCTGTATACATACGGAGCCTGCAGTATATAAGGCAGCATACACTGCAGTCTGCCATCCTTTTTAACTTCAATTTGCCTACCAATCATCTCTCTCCATGGATGGAGTCACCGTTTCAGGAGCTTTATCACTCCGTTGGCACACACTATGCAGAGAGCGGTGTTCAGCAGCCACCAGTCTGTGAGGCTTGCTGGGCGCTACCCAAGTTTAAATGCCAGCAGCGGTGGGATCATTTCAGATGTTCGACCTGAGGCTTCTCTGCGATGAGAGTGAGCCGGAGCTTGAGATGCATAACCCTCAGATCCTAATCCAACCGCCAGAATTCTGCTGCTGCCTTCGGCCATCCCCACTGAGACAACAACTTTGTTTGCAGATGATGATTACAACATTTTATCGGTGTCCCGCAGGAGTCCACAGCCGACATCTCTCTGCTGAGACTCCCCACAGTGGGTTGTGTTGGCCCCCGAGCATAATAGGCAGGTTGGCAGGAACCCTCTGATTGTGGTCCATGCACAGTCAAAGACATCTGTATGGTAGTGTCATGGTTTATGCCCTGCCTCTTCATACAGTTCTATCTCTTGGACATGTCAGGCTCTTCTTCAGAGTCTGTGCTCGCTGGAATGACGCAGGACTGTTAAAGGATTGGGTGTATGTCATGTGTGTTGCGCCTGACTCCACCTTCCTTAAACCTATGTGTACCCATGCTCCTCGATGACCAGGAAATGTGATATGCAGGGTGTCTCCTGCTTGTCTTTCAACCCCTGTGGATTAGGCTAAAGCTCCACCCAGTTCGGTTGCTTCTCACCTGGGCAGGCTGGGGCCCCCAGGTTCTCCATTGTAGCAACCAAGATTACAGAGAAGTAGGCGGGAAGCATTGAGTAACTTTTAGCCAGTCAGGATCAGTATGTGTCGATGCTATGTTGCGACAGGACGATAATTCATAGGGCTTCACCCACTGTATCCAGAGAGTCCATCAGAGGGCCGAGCCTGTGATCTGTCTGTTAGTCAATGACTTTACAGAAAGAAATAGCACTTCAAAATAAAAGCTCTGTGCAGGAAATTCACCATAGTTCAAAATTAGTTTTTAACAAACCTGACATGTTCACAAGTCACTTGTGGTCCATTCAAAATGGATCCATGACCCACTTTTGGACTGTGACCCACCATTTGGGATCCGCTACCACAGAGTCCAGTAGAAGGCTTTGCCTGTGCTAATAGAACTAGGGTTACAATATAATAACCTTCATTTTTGCCTTTTGCAGTCTTTGGTCTTTCTGTAAATTGTTCCAGCATGCTGTTATCCTGAGTTACATCTTTATTTAACTCCCCTGCTTGTGTGCGCATAAAGTGTTGAGACTGCCCCAGCAAATAGCTAGCCTGTGGCACGTTAGGTTTACAGTACGATAAGTGGAACCATACTGTGAAAGGATTATATGCTGTAAACCATTGGACCAGTGTATCCCCTCTCACTCTGTACACATCAACACACAGACATGACTCGTGGCTGGGAACTAAGCGTAACAATAGTTTTGTTTGACTGCTTTTATCAGTAGCCTAGCATTTTGTTGTGTTACTTTTTCACCAAACATACGTTCTTAAAAGACTTAAAATATTTAAAAAGATATATTTATATATACATATATATATAAAATGTCCTAATAGTTGCAGTAAAGATTTGACAGTGTGTGACGGGAAGTTATTATGTTTAACAAGTGGTAAAAGGTTCCAGGAAATTGACTCTGTCATGTGTGGAACGAAATGACATCTTAATTATTATTACCAACAGTTTTGAATGTTTGAAGACTTCATGAAAGTATTTACTTAAGAATGTGAAGAAAAACAAGTTGTGCATTTCAGTGTCATGTATTTTTGAGCTGTCATCTGATCATTATATTGAAGTTGGTTAAATGTTTGTATGTACTGCTAATCGATCTATTTTCATGTTTCTCTGTATAAATGTATGTGTTTTGTACGAATGTACAGTACAATGTGTGCCTCTATCTGTGTCAAGTGGTGACCATATTATTTGTTGTGTCTTTCAAGGATTATTAGTTAATTTCAACCTGAGCCTCATTTCTTAGCTCTGACGTCATAGAGTGCCCAAGGAATGATGTTTTTCTGTAGGCTGACATGGAAGTTAGCATCGCACTGATTCCCTCTCAAAAAGTCTAGGGGATTCTTTAATGGATTTTGGTTTACTGCTGAAAATAAGCTCTGTGACAAACGTTTATGATACACCACTTTCATGATTATTGAAGTCTAAATGCAGTCACCAGAAGTAAAAGCTAACATTAGACAGCACAGGAGAGCCAGCTCCTCAAGTCAACACTCAGCTGTCCATTAACATCTAAAGGAGAAGGGACATTCTCTCGAGGACAGCAATGTTCTCATCTTGGCCAGAGAGGAAAGATAGTTTGAAAGAGGCCATCTATGTCAAACTGGAATGCCCATCATTAAACAGAGGAGGTGACCTACGACACCACTTATCACCCACCTACAATGCAGTCTTGGGATCCCTCCCAAGACGACTTCACACCCATTCACACCTGGTAACCCTAACGACACATATGATGGCCAGGCGGGTCAACGACTCACATGTGACAAGTCCATTAGAACTGAAGAAGCCCCTTGGATGAGAGGCAAAATGTCTTCAAGAAATGCAAGCAAGTCCAGTTGCCTATGATATAGCACTTATGATTACCATGACCTGGATGAATGAGAATCTTCACCGAAACATTAGGCTATTTAAAAAAAAGAAACTAAACTATGGTTGCGTGACATAACCTCACCACCATAACAAGATCGTGAAACCACGTTTAGCACTGCTCAGTGCGATGACGTACTGTGGTCTCATTTAGCCACTTGTTAGCAATCAACTTTTGAGGACACATAGAGGCTTCAGAGTTCACGAGTTGGGGGATTTCTTGATGCATTCTGTCATAGAACCAAACGTGAAAGTCTCTTAAGCTCGTGTTATCCACAGACCTTATTTCAGGCATCTAACCAAAAACCTATTAAAAAAAATCGACTTTGAGACGAGGGAACCGTGTGTAGTAACATGCTAACTCAGTTCCTGGTTTTAGGACTCATTCCTGTGGCACACTATTATTACACTACCTTATGTCCCCTATATTTTGCCAGAAGAACTAATTTCACCGCTCTAATTCAAAAACAAAACTCAGGTTGAAATAAACTACTGTACTATCCTTTAAACTACTAGTATAATATTATAATTGCTGGCAAATGACAATTATTTTAGTAATTTAAGATGAGGAATTGTAAGAACTCTTTGTTATTGATGATACTAAATGACTTTACAATTCTATATCATATTTCTTACAATGAGACCTCCAAAAGGTTTTTTGGTTTTTTTTTTGTTGCTTGGTCAGTGCTAATGTATTTGCTTAATGTGGCTTCACTGCAATGGTCTTATTTACTTTCTTTTCATGAGTGTTTACAAGTGACATGACATGCTTACGAAATGTAGCTGTGACTTGTTGCAAACGCAGTCAGTTTTAATGAGGAAAAAAAACTCAGCGACTGAGAAATAGTGTTTTGTTTTATGTTTGTTGTCAGAAACAATGCAGGCCGCGGTAATAATCCGCAACTTTTAAATATCTCAATTTTCTGTCATAGAGCATCATAGATTTGACCCCATGGAAGCAAACTGCATTCATGAAAGAGAGATGTAGACGTACTTTAAGTTCCACTTCCGACCACTCCTCATAATAATATGTAAGCATTTTGATGTTTATTACATCATCTTTATCTTGTTATCACAATGTTGTTGCCATAGCGACCTCTTCCCAGCTTGTTAAACATTTCACATATGCTGTTGTAAATACGTGTGAACAGGAAGCTCTTACACTGAAAAACCCACAGCCATACAGATACTGGGAGCAGTTGCACAAAACACCTTAGTTCTCTCCTTAAGTATGACACTTAAGGCTTAATTTCTCCTTAGCTGAGGGACACAGTTGCACAGAATCCCTTAAAAGGTGTCCTTCAGAAAAACATTAACTCATTTACTGCATTGAAGGAGATTTTACAATGGTACAAGTTTCCACAGAGATTGTTTGTTTGCTTGGACTCACTTGTGATGCCTGTTATTGTCTGACAAAGTTGACTTATAGTTAGATGGTGAAAAAATGGCAGAAGAACAGAAGACAGAGGAGGAAAAGATTATACGTCTGGAGGAATGCACTCATAGAAAACACATACTACAAAGTAAATTTGATCAACAAATACCAGAAAACAGGAAATGATTGTAGGAAGAAACTGCAACAAAAATTAATTCAATTAAAGCTAGAGTGTAAAATCAAAAGCCTATCTCTCTTGGTCTCCTGGTCACAGAACTCTCTTCTCAGGGTGTGTTAGTTTTTTCATTTATTACCATAAACTCTGCAGTTGAGATAGAGTCAGACATACTTGTTGTTTTTTGTTGTTGTTGTTCTTGTTTGTTTGTTTTTCTTTTTTACCTTGTTTTGGTTGCTAAGATCTTTTGTGCAACAGTCTAGGGATTCCTAAAGTATAAGACAAAAACAAGGATAAAACCATAAATACATAAGTGCAAATTTTAAGGAGAAGACAAAGATGTTTGTGCAACTAATTTTATTTTGAAGAAAACCTGAAAATCTTAACCTAAGGTGTTTTGTGCAACCGCTCCCAGATCTTATATTAGCCATTATTGTCTTGGTATGAGCAGTAAAAATGTTGTTGCTGACAAGACAAAAATAATGCACTCCTAAGGAAAAGAAACTGATTAATTTCCATGATTAAAAACACACCAAAAAATGTACGTATAATCTTAAAGATGAATCTCTCTGTAGACATGGTCACTGTACAGCACAGACTGTAATTCTGTCATTCTCTTCATTTCAGTCAGCAGCAGAACAACAACCCATGCTTATTAATTTTTTTGTTTAGAAGCTGCTGTCAGACCATTGAAATGCAGTACAATGACCACTCATCACCAAAAGAGTCACCAAAATTGAGATTAACTCAAATGTTGCGGATTATAACATTAAATTGACCTTAATTTAAGTGTCAACATGTGTTGTTGTCTCTGTCTTGCTATAAAAAATGGTTAATAAATTAAAATTCATACTGTAAAACAGAGTGTGAACACTGGAGCAGAGTCAGTACCAGAATTTTATACATCAACTGTTTCATTATAGTGGACAATCTGTGAGGGAACCAACTGGAGTTTCACACTAAACCAAAAAGCTTTCTAAACCTCCACAATCCACAGATTACAGCAGCAGACATCTGAATGAACAACCCTGTTAAGAGCTATTTTTATGCCTCCACGCCAACGACAGCCACGGCCAAAAGCATTATGTTTCTGGGTTGCCCATCCATCCGTTTGTCTGTTCTTCTGTCTGCCCCATTCTTGTGAACCCGATATTTGAAAAACGAAACATCCACTTTGAGTCAAGGATGAACTAATTAGAATTTGGTGGTTAAAGGTCATGGTCACTGTGACTGTCATTCTCGTGAACGCAATATCTCAAGAAGGCCTTGAGGGAGTTTCCTCAGATTTGGCACAAGCTTCCACTTGGGCTCAAGAATGAACTGATTAGAATTTGGTGGTTAAAGGTCAAAGGTCAAGGTCACTGTGACCTCTGAAAACATGTTTTTGGCCATAACTTGGGAATTTTTATGTTAATTGTGACAAAATTTCACACAAATGTCTAATAGGATAAAATGATGAGGTGATTATTGAAAAATAGACCAGCGATGCAAAAATAGAGCTGAGTAGAGTGGTGCCCGCACAAGCAAGCACGGCTTCTGTGTTCAGTGTAGCAGCTTCAATCAATTATAATGGTCCCATGACCCGTGTATTTTGGCCGTGAGTCAATGCACTGATCTGATACTAGTAATTTGTTAATTACCTTTAAAGTAGTTTCACTCCCGGATAAAACAACAGTTTTTCTGGAAATCAATTCTTCGTCTTTGCAGCTCTAAAGCAGTAGTCTACAGCCAGTTGCACTTTGTATCCACTGGTAACACCTGTTTTAGAGCTGCGAAGAAGAATTGATTTCCAATAAACAGTGCAACATTACCAGTTAGCAAAATTTAAAACGATCATAAAACCAAGTTCTAAGGCATTCATCTTCTGTATATTTGTTCATGATTTACAAATGGTTTAACCTGAGCAATGCCATATAACGATAGCAATCGTTTCTTTACAGGGTTAGTAGCAACTGCTAATTGGGGCCCAAGCACCACGCAGTGCAAGGACCCTATTGAAATGCAAGGAAGATTATTCTTCCTCCAAATTAATTGCCTTTTTGGGGCCTTAACATACTCGAAAAGTCATGAAACTTTGCACATACAGTACAGGCCAAAAGTTTGGACACACCTTCTCATTCAATGCATTTTCTTTATTTTCATGACTATTTACATTGTAGATTCTCACTGAAGGCATCAAAACTATGAATGAACACATGTGGAGTTATGTACTTAACAAAAAAATGTGAAATAACTGAAAACATGTTTTATATTCTAGTTTCTTCAAAATAGCCACCCTTTGCTCTGATTACTGCTTTGCACACTCTTGGCATTCTCTCGATGAGCTTCAAGAGGTAGTCACCTGAAATGGTTTCCACTTCACAGGTGTGCCTTATCAGGGTTAATTAGTGGAATTTCTTGCTTTATCAATGGGGTTGGGACCATCAGTTGTGTTGTGCAGAAGTCAGGTTAATACACAGCCGACAGCCCTATTGGACAACTGTTAAAATTCATATTATGGCAAGAACCAATCAGCTAACTAAAGAAAAACGAGTGGCCATCATTACTTTAAGAAATGAAGGTCAGTCAGTCCGGAAAATTGCAAAAACTTTAAATGTGTCCCCAAGTGGAGTCGCAAAAACCATCAAGCGCTACAACGAAACTGGCACACATGAGGACCGACCCAGGAAAGGAAGACCAAGAGTCACCTCTGCTTCTGAGGATAAGTTCATCCGAGTCACCAGCCTCAGAAATGGCAAGTTAACAGCAGCTCAGATCAGAGACCAGATGAATGCCACACAGAGTTCTAGCAGCAGACCCATCTCTAGAACAACTGTTAAGAGGAGACTGCGCCAATCAGGCCTTCATGGTCAAATAGCTGCTAGGAAACCACTGCTAAGGAGAGGCAACAAGCAGAAGAGATTTGTTTGGGCCAAGAAACACAAGGAATGGACATTAGACCAGTGGAAATCTGTGCTTTGGTCTGATGAGTCCAAATTTGAGATCTTTGGTTCCAACCGCCGTGTCTTTGTGAGATGCAGAAAAGGTGAACGGATGGATTCCACATGCCTGGTTCCCACTGTGAAGCATGGAGGAGGAGGTGTGATGGTGTGGGGGTGTTTTACTGGTGACACTGTTGGGGATTTATTCAAAATTGAAGGCACACTGAACCAGCATGGCTACCACAGCATCCTGCAGCGACATGCCATCCCATCCGGTTTGCGTTTAGTTGGACGATCATTTATTTTTCAACAGGACAATGACCCCAAACACACCTCCAGGCTGTGTAAGGGCTATTTGACCAAGAAGGAGAGTGATGGAGTGCTGCGGCAGATGACCTGGCCTCCACAGTCACCGGACCTGAACCCAATCCAGATGGTTTGGGGTGAGCTGGACCGCAGAGTGAAGGCAAAGGGGCCAACAAGTGCTAAACACCTCTGGGAACTCCTTCAAGACTGTTGGAAAACCATTTCAGGTGACTACCTCTTGAAGCTCATGGAGAGAATGCCAAGAGTGTGCAAAGCAGTAATCAGAGCAAAGGGTGGCTATTTTGAAGAAACTAGAATATAAAACATGTTTTCAGTTATTTCACCTTTTTTTGTTAAGTACATAACTCCACATGTGTTCATTCATAGTTTTGATGCCTTCAGTGAGAATCTACAATGTAAATAGTCATGAAAATAAAGAAAACGCATTGAATGAGAAGGTGTGTCCAAACTTTTGGCCTGTATTGTACATCACATCTGGTGAAAAATTTGATATTTTAAGCGGCTCATGCTCAGGCACAAAAAAAAAAGGCTTAGTAGCACCCCCTACAATATTTCTGCAAAGCAGCCCCCAAAGCATCTTTCCCCTACATGTACGAAACTTGGTAGGCACCTGTAACACTCCATGATGTACAAAGAAGCCTCTTGGACCCATGCTCTAAACTGAATGGGAAGTCCGCCATTTTGAATTTACTATCCAATTTTGGCGCACTTTTGGCTATTTCCAGGGGTCGTACTTTAGCGAACTCCTCCTGACTTCAAAGTTGGTCTGTCCCATCGAAAGACCTTAATTATGAAAATTATGGTTAAATGGCTCAATGTCTCATTTGCCTTTCTTCTCAAACAATATAACAACATGGCTTTCCAAACAAGAGTTGCTTTGTGGATTGTGCGCTTTAGCTTCCATATGTGCCTCGTCCTCAGAGTGACAAGTGAATGCTTCGGCAGACAGATGTGCATGTAACCAGGCAACAAACAGCCACCTTTGAGATTACTTGATTACTTCAATCATCAGCAGATGACAATGATGTTGTGTCTGTGACCAAATCTATTATCTGTGACATCAGCCCTGGTTGGTTAAATCAGAAGCTCGTGGTTTAATTACTGGAGGTTGTTTATACAGTAGACATCGTGGGAAATATAAGAAGCCACCAAGTGAAGCTGACGCACGTGATGAATGCTAAGACACAGAGAGTGGATGCAGCAAAAGATCAAAAGATAAATTACTATATGTCGTACACTATGACTGATAGTAATGGCTGAGGGTGTATTTTTCTTTTTTTAAGTATAACTTGATCTGGAAGAGCAGCGGGAAGATGTCCTTTTTGTAAATGTAAAGAATTATAAAAAGGAGGGGATGTTCAGACCTCATCAGATTCAGATTCTATTTGTCAAACTAATAGCAGATGTCAGAGTATGGAGCTGAAATATTAATTTCTCAAGCACATAAAACCTGAGGTTGTTCAATTATTCAGCAAGGTTGTATTAAACTATTATTTTACTCTACAGTGGTGAGCACTGCTTAATAAGGCAATAGGTATGCAGCAGCTCGTCTCTGCTACTCGACACTGCTTTATAGTGCAGTCTGGTCTGTGACAATGCATTTGTCAGGTTTGCATTTGAATATATAATTATATGACAAAGTATAACAGAGCATTTAATATATTCATATCACCAGATCATGGCTCGATCACATGTAAGACAGTGACATACAATTTTTTTTTCCGATCAATTGATTCCCAGCGTTAAAGACCAGTAAACACTGAATCTACTCGATGTTGAATTGAAAACTCAATGCACATGTTTTTGACACAAGGTCCTGTCTCTAAAGAGGAAGTGCTTTTTCACTCTAAGTAGAAGCGTGGATCTGCACCACTAAATAAGGCAATTGTTACTCAGCAATCCATGTCTACTGCACATGGAGGAGTGCCAGTCTGCTGGTCTGTGTCAGACCACTTGGCAGGTCAGTCAATTTTTAGAACAGCCTCTTACCCACCACAGCGGTGGAGAAGGGAAGTAGCATAAAGCTGTCAATTCCCTTGGCACTGTTGCTTCCAATGTACACACTTTAATGTCTGGTAGTTAAAATCATTTACTGCTTCTGCCCTTCTAAAACCAAAACACATTTTACTGTTGTTGCCACTGATTTTATGTTAACAGAACACTGCAGGGAGCAGGTTCAGCGATTGATAAGATAAGAAAATGCTTTATTTGTCCCACAGCAGGGACTCTGCAAAGAGGAGAGGGCAAAACAAGAAGCATCAGTAAAAACAGAAACCAAAATATAATAAATCAGTGAACAGTAAAATGAAAAATATTGTAAGTAGACAGGCTGAATGGTCAAATTCACTTTATTGCACATGGGAAATATAGCTTCTTTTTATATGATGTCATATATTGGTGTGCTGGTGAAGGTCAGGGAACTGGAGGAAAAAGCCTACCAACACTGCACAAATGCCCATGATCAGTGCCGTTAAGAGCTGCTCCCATCGATCATACTGGGGAAAAACAAGGGCCACTTTATGTCCAGAAACTAGAAAGATGTAAAGGAAAGAAGTCCATCCATCCATCCATCCATTTTCAACCACTTATCCAAAGCTAGGTTGCGGGGGCAGCAGGCCAAGTAAAGCATTCCAGACGTCCCTCTCCCCAGCAACACCATCCAGCTCTTCCTGGGGGACCCCGAGGCGTTCCCAGGCCAGACGAGATATAGAGCAACGGTTCTACTCCAAGCTTCCACCGGATGTCCAAGCTCCTTACCCTATCTCTAAGGCTGAGCCCAGCCACCCTACTAAGGAAACTCATTTTAGCCACTCGTATCCACAACCTCATTCTTTCGATCATTACTCAGAGCTCATGACCATAGGTGAGGGTTGGGACGTAGATGGACCAGTAACTCGAAACTTGCACATCACTGAAGATGCTGCACCAAACCGCTGATCCATCTAATGCTCCATTCTACCCTCACTTATGAACAAGACCCCAAGATACTTCATCTCCCTAGCTTGGGGCAGTACCACTCTCAACTCACAGGGGGCAACGCTGGTTTTCCAGCAAGGAACCATGGCCTCAGATGTGGATCAAACACCTCAGTTTTTTAGAGGAGCAGAGTCAACTAATGTCAAACTTAAACGTTACAGTGTTGTGTTTAAAATGTCCTTACCTGGCTGCAATTGCAATATGCTGTGGCAATTTCCCCGTGTTTTTAGCCACAGTTCAGATTTTAACATTGTTTCAAGAGACCTCAGGAAACAGTTGACCTAGTAGGTTGAAAATAGTGGCTAAAGTTAGTTTACGTTACCTGGTAACCGCGGTGTATCCATGTACAGAGTTGAAATGCAAAACATAGTTATACTCATAATAATAATACTCATATTTACTGACCTGGCCAAAAGCAAAATGGCAGTTGTTTCATCATGGACCAAACTACACACAAAATAGTTATAGTCCACTACACTCTTGTACACTTTCACTTTTCAGTCAGGAGAGACCCTTTTTTGTGAAAAGAATATTTGTTTACTTGTGCTAATATGTATGAGTAATGTGAAAAGTCTTTGGCGATTAGACCCCATTGAGATGGTATATATTTAAAGAGGATAATGAATCCATCGTAGAATAAGGAGCCCCCTCCCTAGGGGCACTGACACTGGTGATCGTAGAGGTGGTGAAGATGAGATGAGAGGAAGATGTGGAGAAGATAAAAAAGTGCTGACAATCTGGATGAGTAGAGAAATGGGCCTTTGTTGAGTTTTTCCTGGACTATTGATTCGATGGCTGTAGGTGAATGGGGTGGAGGAGGGCGCGACAGTTCTGCCTAAAATGACAGCTGACAGCAGCAGAGGAGAGAGCAGATTAAAGATTTTGTAGTAGCATCCTGATTGGCTGAGAGAGATCATGGCAAAGTTTGAAATAGAAGAGTGAACACCCATAGTCAGCTGATTGGAGGAAGCAGTGGGATAGGGATGGTGAGAATTGTGAATGGATGAGCACAAAGAAAGTCTTCCCGTCTGAACTTTGCAACATTGTCATGTTCACGCCGGGAAAATCAGTCAGGTTGTGGGAAAAATCACTTTTCTTTGTTTTGTATGGATCACATCCAACATGTGTTTCAATTTTTTGACCGGCTGCCTGCAGGTTCATGCAACTGATATTGCACCAATATCGCACATGACTGAATTGCAATGAGTGATTGCAAGTCTTTGAATATCCTTCTAATGAGAAGTCAAAAGTTTGTGCTCCTTTCTCCTTGTTTCGCCTCAGTAAAGCCACTAACAACAGCTGTGTGGAAACTGCTGTCCTGTTTCTTCCATGCTCCTCACATCCATTTGTAACCATTCTTAGTATCTGCCACTGTTCGGGAATCCATTGCAATCAGTTTGAAAGGATTCACCACACACACTGAGGGGTCTCTTCAAGCCTCTTAATGTGCAGAGACAAAATGTGCTGCAACATCACTGATATTAAAGATTTCTGTCTGTTGATTACTTCCTCCCACAGTGAGACGGGATTATCATGCTGCTATCTTCCATATGCAAATTAGACCAAAGTAATTTACCACAATCTCCATACTGCCTTTGAAATGATTATTCAACGTGCATATCATGTAAGAAGTTTGAATTAAGTAATTTCATGGCAATTTGAATTTGGCAGACGTTCACTTTCTTATATAAAAACAGTTATTTCAAGCTTTGTAGTTCTTAGATGTCTTTCTGTGATTTATGAAACAGTATTAGAGGTACAGCTCATCGCTGAGCTTCATCTCAAACTGCTGCTTGTCACTCAGGAAAAGTGAGAAGTTAATTGCCTGTGTGACTTTGTGCAGGCGAAACCAAACTGTCAGCTGGTGCACCATACATCAAGGTAAATGTGACATCTCCCTTCCTGACTTACACCGATTTGATAAGCTATGTGGTCTGAGATCTGACATTTAATTGGTTTATGGACATCAAATGTCACTCTGAACAGTGGCAGGTGGTTATTAGTTAGATTGTGTTACTAAGAGACCGTCTCACGTGGTCTCACATGGAAACACTTATCTGTGTAGAAACAGCCCCCACAAAAAGCATTTAAGATATCTTTTCCTTTTCGTTATTAGTACATGATGGCATGATTCACAGTAGATGTCATTTGACCCTTCACTAAATCCCGCCCCCAAATGCAGACTGGCCAATCACAACGTAACATCGGCCAGCTCAGAGACCAGGGTCCGACAACAACACAGCTGTGCTCCATTGACTCTAATGCAGTCGTTTCAGATTTCCTTCATTTTCAGGCTGGTTTTGTGGATTTGGAGTTAAATGTTGTGCCTGGGGCACGTCGTGTATTAATGATACTCGTTACCTGGAGAGGTTGAAAAAAGATACGTTTCTTCCCTGTTCCAAAACCAAAATCAAACCCTGGAAAGTGTAGGGTTAGCTAGCTAGCTACTGAAGATATAGCCTACTGAATGTATACACATGCTGCTTTTGCTTCGTAATGATTATAACAGCGAAACAAAGACCGACCCTGCTGTACAGGAACCAGTGAAGGGAAGCAGGGAAACTTGCTGCTGATATTCAACCAGCTCTGTGTCATCGCATTGTGCGCAGATGAACGTTGTTTCACTTCTTCCAGCAATCAAGGGGGCCAAACACTGTTCATCTGCACACACTGCGATGCCACACAGCTGGTTCAATATCAGCAAAGTTTCCCTTTATATTCATTGTGTTCTGTGGCGATCAGCAGTGATGTGGTGGTTCACTTTTACACTGTGATCTGTAGCCTATAGTTCGGCTTTAGCTTCTAACTATCTTTGTCTTTTTAACCTGTTGTTGCTGCTGAGTCAGTTTGACATCCTGGATATATCCTTCAAACACAGACTGTAGACCCCTCTGTCTGCTTCTCTCTGCAATCACTGTTTCAGTTTTCCAAAAATATGATAATATTTCTCCATGGAGTGCAGTTAGTTACAGTGTGGGCTCCATGCTTACTCTATCACAAAGGGCCGGGGCTTAGCGAAGGGTCAATTTTTGCGTATTTGCATGTCTGAAAGTTTAGTTTTTGCTCTCTTGAACATGGCTCATATTAAACAAATATCACTGTGAATCCTGCCTTAAGCTTTGCAATTCAGCAGATGAGTTACCAAACTTTCTGTGGATGTCACAGGAAGTTGTGAAGGTACCCCTTGGGGAGGTAATGTGATAAAACTGTTGTTTTTCTGGAGAGCTGACATGCACCATCAGTGCTGTAGAGTGGGGCTTCTTAACGCACATCAACTCGAGTTGATGTGTATTAAGAAGCCCCAGGTGTGCAAGGAAAACAATGTTTTCATACACCACTGCTGAGTGAAGCTCTGATACTACTACAGTACAAGCCCTTTCAGCTCCCTTAGGTAGGTGTAGATGAAGAAAACAAAAACAAGGATGTCTCTATCTCGTATAGTGCCTAATGTCAGTGGATCACAACATATCAGATATTGAATTGATCTCAAGGTTCTCCAGTTCAAAATATGACCAAACTTCTCTATGGATGTCGGTTCTGAAACAACGCAGGGGCAAAAATGTGGCCTGTGACAGATGGTTGGGTTTGTTGTTAGTAGCCGAAATTATTTCTGGAAAATTTATCCCTCCCACCAGCTGTTAAGAGAAGTGGGTAGTAAGCAAATGGTATAAAACGGTCAATATAACAAGTTGTTCTACAATTGTGAATCACTACAGCCACAAGAGCACACAGTCATGCATGTGCACAGAAAATATTACATTGATTGGTCCAGTACTTTGCAAGATTAGCTTGTGGACAGACACATACACACACACAAGCACATGACCAAACACATTATCCCCTCCAGACTTCTGCCTGGAGGAGATAACAACAACTTAAATCCCATGGCCATTACATTATTAGCCAGCACTGTGAGAAAGTTTCAGTATGGTGAGAGTTACCAGGTTAAATAAAAGTTAAACACAGGATGGACGTATTGTGAAACCATGAGATGTGAGCTTACTGTGAAGTGAATATGACACCTAACTCTATTAAAAGCTCCCACTGACATGTCATTTTTCTCTTAGAAGGGATATTTATATTTTAATGTAATGGATCTCAGTGAACATCAGCACCATAACTAAACATTGGCTTAATCCTCTGTTACACTGAGTGTGACTTCAGACATGTTTGTAGGACAGTGTAAAGTTTATTTTTACTAAAAGGTAGCCTACTTTGTGGAGTTCAAAAAGGCAGACTCAGTCAACGTCAGCTGAGAGTCACAGTCGAGGCTAATCAAGGCTCTCTTAATTACCTTGACAGGAAACTCTTGGGGATGAGGCCATTTGGCTCTAGCTTCAGCTTTCGGAACATGGTCTCATTCTTACTTGTTAGGATTTGCCTCTTGGGCAGAGGCCCCGGATGTTACTAAAATGATGGCGGGGGCAGCTTTTTGCATCGAATCTTGACGCACAAGAGGTAAGCTGTTAGGTTTACGCCACAAAAAAAAAAAACACCTGGCCTTGACTAGTAGTACATACACCGCAACCGATAATGTTGTTTGTTATGGGGTGATCACACAGAAATCAAATGCTAGAGACGCGGACGCTACAAAGAAGCTTGAAACCCTGGAAGCGCTTATTCAATGCGCGCTAGCTACTGGCGTCTGACGCTCAAAAAGTTGAAAATATTTTAACTTTTCAGCGTCTACATGCGTCTAAAAAGAAGCGTCTACAAAAACAAGCGTCTAAAAAAATGCCAGTCAGACGCACCATATCATAGGAAAACAATGGTTTTACTGCCGTCGCATTTCTAGCGTTTCATCTCGGTGTGATCGCTCCCTTAGTCTCAAACACCCTTCTCCTGGGTCCAAAGTCCATCTTTGTTGGACCCATCCATCTCGCCCCTGAGTGTATTTTCATGCTCTCAAAACTATGTCCATTGCCATGTTTTACAGGAAAATGATTGGCTGAAAACAGAATCGTTTCTCATTTTGATTTTGAAAAAAGTTCTGCGCTCAGACGACAACATTTTGGTAACAATCGCCGTGCACACAGATCCGCAAAAATGACCAGAAATGCTGTAGTATACATGCCAGACCTGTAGTTGGCGGTGTGACTTTTTAATGAAACAACACGCACCTGTGCACACTACTACTATTGACTACAGTAAATTTACACTTTGCTGGAGAAGCTCAGGAGTCACTGTTGTTGTGATGGTTGACTTTCTCACACATGCCTAGTGACTGGAACTGTAATGCGCATGTGCAAAAAGTCTCCGTTCAGAGGAACTGCATATTGGAAGTTTACATGACAATGGAAACGGTGCTGTTTCCAAAAAATTGCATTCCATTTTCAAAACGCTGCATTTTCAGGCACCCAAATCACCACTGTCGTGTAAATGATCAGTCAAAATGTGACTCAAGTTTACCGTATTCAGTTGAAATCGCTGTGGTATAAACAGGACAAACAGGTGTCTGATAATAACGCATATAAGTTTACATTGGAGTTGGTGGAAAGCGCAGTGGTTCTCACACAAATGGTGCCCCCTGCATCACACAGGCATGTCAGAGTGCTGATTTTTTTTCCTACTATGGCGAAGGCATAGGTCACCCTACTCTCCCTCTGACTGGCTAGTAGTCATTGCCTTTTTTGCCTGGATTGGTTCGGTTTAGGCATGAGGAATACGTTTGGTTAGGGCAAGAATGTCAGGGTAAGTCACTCGGAGGCGGAGTAAGGCAGAGTAGGGCAGGTCTTGCCTTCGCCATAGTAGGAAAAAAAATATCACGTTGAGGACACCGTTTAGCGTCTGAGACACATTGGTGACACTCCCTAAGTGGCGTATTTTCACCCCAGGAAGTGAGACCAGGCTGGGTTTTATGAAGGACATGTTTACATTTCACAAAAGGAAAAGCACAGGCATGAAATTAATGATGGCTGAATTCCACTTTGCTGATCCAGGTTTGGGGTCCTGGTATTGTGTATGCCAGCTCACTACTGCAACAGTTAAGAACAGGGCAGTCATGAATGTCATCAGTAACACCTGTGCTTCTGCTGCCAGTCAAAGTCAAAATGTCTGGTGTGAAAAAGGTGTATTCAGACAGGAAAAAAAAGCCAAAAATGCTTTGGAGACACATTGACTCTGAGCTACCCACAGGAACTGAGCTGGTCCAGTGAACCATACAAAGTTGTACAAGAGTGATGTCAGGCAGCATGTGAGTGAGCAGGTCTCGAGTACAGAGCCATGACCTGAAACCTCTGCCTCGGATATAACAGATGCATGACAAAGAAAAAGGGCTCAGCCACATGCTGCCAGTCCTCAAGTCCTGATTATTTATGACTGATGTTTGAAGCAGGTAGATCGAGCACCATCTGCCTGCAAACACTGAAAAGGTTACCGTGATAAATGTGTGCGTTCTCCTGTGGTTCAACCCGAGATGTTTACAATTTCTGGACTTTCCGCGTAAACCAAACTGTGTGGATAAGGTGACTGATGTGAGTGTTGTGTAAGTGTCTAGACATAATAGGCCTTTCTCAGCAGCACAACGATTTTGACTTGTCAAACATGGATGTAATAAATAACATAAATAATGGCTCCGGTCTATTTAGGTATTCCACTTCCTGACCACAGTAATGTATCTAACATCAACAAAGCTATCATTAATATTATCAGTTACACATGTGCTTCTCCTGCAAGCCTCAATGTCTGCTGCAAAAAAGGGCTATCAACGGGGAATTTTAAGTGTGTAATCATGTGACAAAAAAAGCAAGCCGTGAAAAGCATAATGTTAAACTGTGTCTATCTGCAAAGCACTGTTTGGAAGTACTTAAGGAACCTGTTCATGGGTTACAGCCCTTGAAAAGAATGTTTAACCTCAGCTGCATCCTCATGAACACTTGATTTGAGTGAAGGAATGTAACATAAAGACTTCAGTGTGAGTTAAGTCTTGCATGACATACCAGGAGCATCAAACTGTGTGAGTCCACATGGTCTGAGGTACCTACAGAGCAGAGAAACGAAGACATAAATCACTGTGAATAACACACAGAAAGCACAACAATATTGTTGCAACAACTCCTCACTGAGACTGAATAAATGTTTAGTAATGTATATATTATGTAACAAGGTGTATATGCTTGTGGAGCATTAAAAATTCCATACTCAATAGCTTTTAATCAGCTCAAATGTTGGCATTGTAAGGGTTTAAAGCCCCCAGACGTGGATGTTTTTAAGGGACCTGTTGCTGTGTTTCCAGTGTCTTTTTAGCTTGTTGTTTCTTGTTTTACTTTGAAACTCACATTTCCCCTCGTTTCAGAGCACTTCACTTCCTGTCCCTGTGTGTTTTCCCTCCCTTTTGATGATGCAATCTGTGTCTGATTGTCTGTCCCGCCCTGATTAGCCTCACCTGTGTCTCATTATACTTCCCCTCCCCAGAGTATTTAGTACCAACGTGGGTATTTATAAAACCGTGACTCTTTGCTCACAGTTTGGCCTTTCATCCACACGTAACCGCAGTTTTGGGCCCCTGTAACCAGAGTTATTTGTAACTGGAGTCCAGGGTGAACTTTTTGGAAAAGTCCAGTGTCAGCAGTCATGTGTGGACAGGATAACTGCAGTTATTTTGTCTCGTCTCCATTGTATGACGTCACAGTGTGCGACGTAAACAGAAAACAGCTGTGTTATTACCCGATCCAGTGTGTGCGAGAGACGATTTCCCCTGTATTTCATCCGTATTGCTTTCAATTTGTTCATGATGATGGCCCTGGTTATGTCCTCCTTTCGATAAGAGAAGTCGGAGGACGTCTCACGGTACTGCTCAATAAAAAGAGCTTGGATATCCACATACTTCGACTGGCACAACTCCCAGTCCACATTTTCCTGAATCTTGTTCACTTTATATTCATTTGTAATAGTGAGCAGTAATTCTACCTCGCTGTCAGTCCACACAAAAGATTCCACCATGCCTCGATTCGCCATTGTTGATTTTTCGCGCTTGTTGTTTTTCCGGTAATGACATTTTACTGCCTTCTGATTGGCTACAATGGCCTTACAGTTAGGAGTTATATCGCCACCTACTGCTTTGGCATGTGTATTACATTGCTTGATAGTGCTACTCGTATGGACGCAGATTTTTTAAAAACTGGAGGCCAAAAAAGTTTGGTTTTAAAAATACCCGTGCTCGTGTGGACTAGGCCTCAGTGCCAGTTTGTCTTAGCTCCTTGTGTGTCTAGCGTTCCAGACCAACAGACTTAGCCTGTTGTTGATATGCCTTTGCCTCACCCCTACTGGATTTGTTTGCCTCAGCTGATCGTCCTTCTGTGTACTGGACCTACCTTTTGACCAACAAAGGCTGTGTTATTTTACCCGAACTTCGTAAAGTGTCGCTATTTTTCCAGCAGTGATAGTGCCAAAACAACTATTGCCGACATTGCTGCTTTTTCAGTGGGGACCGTGCCCCCAGAAATGGGTATTTTGAGCCAAAACATGATCTTTTCCTAATCATAATTAATTAATTTTAGTTATTCAAGTTTCAGTGTATTCACTACAAAGTAACATACAAATTCAATGTATCTGTGGTTTGCAGAAATGTACAATGCCAACATTATTTCTGGTGATTGGGTTGTGTTGAATCCAGTTACAACATGCAGTATGCCAACAAGCTCCAGATGTCTTTTCATAACAAACAGTTTCTATATTCTCATATGATCTTGTTATAAAAATTTTAGAATTATTATATTATAATTGTTAGCACCGATAGCAACCAACAAACTTTAGACATCAGCGACAGTATTTGCAGCTGACTTGATTAAACACTGTTAAAAATGAATCCTCCGTGCCTAATCCTCGGTGGACTTTCCACTGTTACTGCCACACAGGACAAGCTGCAGTATTCATTATTCACTGGCCAACATTAACTATCCACTGTGAAGGGATAGTTACAGCAGTACACAATCCTGTGTACTCTTGAACAACATTCGGTGTATAATCTTATCTCCAGTTTATCGTAGGCTGGCATACGTACGAGCGAAGGCTTGACAGAAACACCAATATTTATTCAAATCAAATGAATGATTGGAGATATTTACAGCAAATGACTTTACACATACAGAGTTCCTCTAAACACTACAACAGGGTGGTACACCTCGGACATGTCACCAGTCTACCGCAGAGGTAAACAGTCAGACAGATGTCTTGCTGAATTAATGGGCACATTGTTGCCAGTTTAGTGCAGCAGCCTGTCAAATGAGATAAACCACACTCCATAGCAAAATGAGCATGTTTTTAAGCTTCCAAGTGTATACCCCCTGCTACCCTGTGTCCTCATATGAGGACATTACATTTTAGGTTTGCTGCACCGCATACTTCATTCAGCTTAACTTTTGTGTGTATTAGGGTGCTTCCACACCTACCCTGTTTGGTTTGGTTCAATCAAACTCAAGCTCATTTGTCCACTAAGTGGGATTCATTTGGGCAGGTGTGAACACAGCAATCGTACACAGGTGTGCACTAAAACTACAAGATCAAGACCTTCTTGAAGAGGTGGTCTCGGTCTGGTTACAAACGAACTCTGGTGCGGTTTGTTTGTGGTGAGAACGTGTTCCGACCTCGATCTGAACCAACTGCAGTCACATGACACATTGTTTGGGTTAAACATGAGCATGTTACAGTCCTGGAGGATTATTAATGTGCACCTCCTCCTGTACTGCCTTAATATGCACATTCAGCACATCCAGTGCATCAGAACATTGTTTTCTAGTTGGAGCCGCGCCTCGTTTTCAAACTGTATGGTTTGACTAAAATGAACAATGACAGCAATATAGTCCACGATGAGCAGCGCTAAAATCAACCTGCGTAGTTGTCCCTCCATTGTGACATTAGAAAGTGTTGCATTTATCTTGCAAGTGTACTCTTCTTCAACATTTTGTTTTCTTCCTGGATTTTTCCCACATGGAAATTCTGACCAATCAAGGGCAGGTTTCTCACACAAGGCATCTGATCTGGTCCACTTGTAAATGCTGCCGTGAGAAGACAAACCAACTCTAGGCAATTATACAACTTTGTAACAAAATGAGTCCCTGATTCAGACCAAAGCAAGACAACTCTAGGTCTGAAAGCACCCGTAGACTTGTTGTCCTCGTTCGTAGACACATTTATAAGCCATTGCATTTTAGCAAAAAGCACAATAATCCGTGTAAAAACAAGATGGCCGCCATCTCGGTCAAGTCATTCTACAGCTAATCCCAACACAAAAGTGGACAAGGTCCAAAACCTGATCAAACTTTATGGTTAAAACTTGTTTATTGATACTTAATAATATTTGTAGTTTCATATTGCATATGAATTTGACCAATTTTAGCAATAATAACAAGTTAGCACTGTTGATTAATAAGTTCGCTTTTGAGGACATGGGGACTTTATTAATGTTTTATCACAGCACAGACCAATTAAGTGTGACAAACTATTCCTACAAACAAAAACGACAATTCTAGCTGGAGCAAGGAAAATAAATATGGCGTCACACCTTCACAAATCACAAGGCTTTCAGAGATATTGCATTGTTTGCTATTTTGTTTTTGTACAGCAATGTTCAGGCAGTTACTTTGACTATTAAAAATAAACCCCTTCTTCCCATATGAAGACTTTTCCAAAACTGCTTCCTGTTTAAAGACAGTGCTTATTTTTTTAATATACTTGTGTCCTATTAATCCTAGCTGGGAGAAATTAAAAATGCATACCAAGCAAAAGCTCTGGTCTCAGGAGGATACAGGGCGGAGCAGTGGTGGTAAATAAATACATTTCTCTAAATATATTCCAAAGTAATCAGCCTCTGTGACATCAGATTATTATTCATAAAGCCCTCAATGCATCTGTTTGAGAAAATTGTCTGATTTCTGTGTCAGTGATTGGACACAGAGTCAGCCCTTCCCAGTGAGGAGAGTGATCACCGAGGTGGAGGATTATTTAAATGTTGTCTGTCTTCCAGGCGTGATGCTCACTGACACAATCTGACATAGATATCACAACTATCTGCCTGGTTAGATACCCTAAGGTCTTGTTGTCATTGTAACTAATGAAGCTTTAATATCATTCAAGTGAACGCGCAGTGTGTACAATTAAATAATTTGACATAATCTGGTAATTACTGCTCGTGTTTTATGATTACAGGAAGGAGCTGAGGTGATTTGATAGATAGGTCATAATTATGTTAATTGAATAGATAATTAGATATCTATTGACTGTTTCCCCCCCTTTGCAGGCCTACTTTATTTATGTCATGGTGTATTTATATAAGGATGATAATAATAAATCCTGTGGAGCTTAATAAGTTTTATTGAAAATAATTACTTAGTTGTCTTTTATATTCTGTATGATGTAATGACACCGTGCACAGATATGAGCTTTTGCTGGTGTTGTAGCTAGCCTGAAATGAAATGCATATACACATGAAGAATAGAGCTGGGATGGAAATTTTATAATAATAAATATGTTCATTTACTTCTGTGGTTATTGTTTTATTTAGATTTAAATTCAATTATTTATGTTGTGCCTATTTATTAATTTATCTTGTGTATTCATATTTTATTGATTTTTTTAATTTTATAAACAATTGATATATTCCATCTTAATTTATTCTACTGTCAGTGTATTAGTTTAGTTATTTATTATTAATATACAATATATTTATGACGACCTAGTTCTGGCGTAAGGCCAATCCTGTTGAGCTGGAGGTGGGAACATTAGTTCAAATCACCAGTATGAGAGGGAAGAACTCATCTTTATTTTGTGTTTCCTCTTCATGTGACAAATTTCAGGGTACAAGTTCAAGTTCAAGGTACAGTCCATTGGAATTTGTATTACTATGCTAGTTGTCCGATTTCTGAAGGCAAAAGGAGCCACCTGGCTGTGAGGGGATTTACAGAGCTTGACAAAGAGGACACACAGATCCTGTTCACACCTGGTTTTAATGTACATCTTGGGTGCTCAGATCAAGTGGACAGCGCAAAATACAAGCCTAAACATGCATCCTGATAAAGTTTTATGTACCAATTTAAGGTGGAAATATCTTTATTTATGTAAAAAACAAAATTTAAGTGAAAGGTGACAGTTTGAAATATAAAATTAAATTATAGAATATAATACAGTAAGGCTCTCGGGCACTCTGTCTCCTGTAGATCAACTTTTCTCATTTAATGTTATCCCTGCTGAGTCAATACATGTGAAGGCATAGTTCACTTTTCCAACCTACTTTGTGTCTTCTGTTCTTTAAATATGCAAGTGTCACCTATTCACACCAATGATTAATTAATTTATTTGTTTCAGCAAGATTGATGTTCATGTCAAAAACTTTCTGTACATTCCAAACATATCCGCATAACTGTATACTGGTACTTTAGAGGAAAACACTGTATCACTACATTCACCTAACAGATACATGTTAGTGGTTATGTTGCAGATTCAGATTATTACTCACAAAATTTAACAATTAAAATATGGTGCATTATTATTTGATAAACTAGTCTGCATTATATAAGAATGAAATGCGTCACCTTGAGCAGACTTTCAGTTAATTTATATACATCGTGCTGATAAAACCTCTGCTGAGTGCAGGACTTCGACTTCAACTTTTGCTGCAGGCTGTTAATAGTTTCACTTAAGAAAAAAAGTTCTATAGCTGCCAATACCTACATTGATCTACCAACATTCTCAGTTGGAGAAAGGCCCCCAAGCAATAAATCCGCCCCTGGAGGTAATAATAATGGGAGCACAGTGAAAGGCAGCTGATGAAAGGAGAGCAGTGCAGCCTCATATTTAGAAAGAGTTTCATCCAAAGTCTGACTAAAACTGAAACTAAAACAAAATCTAAAGAAATCACTTTCCAGCGCTGAACATTTGACTGTTTATTTCAGACACTTTGGTGCTGTGAGGAGAAGCTTCGCTCTGCTTGTCTGCCTCTGTCACTGTGCTGTGCTGTCAGGCTTTTGCTCTGATCGACTGATCAGCGATTAGGGAGGTCAAAAAGTGTGTTGTTGTTTTTTCAATTTATATTATTATTAGGCCTACTTGTTTTTGCCAGTTGATGAAAATAGTAAAATTATTATCGATACAGGCTGCTTAAATGTAATCACCTGATTGTGGGGAATGTATGATGATTTATATTTTAAATAGAAGAAAAATGAGGTGGCAGAAACATAACTTTTCTTCCCCTAAATAAATTATGGGGATGCATTTGCTCTACTTGATCCACTGCTCAGACGCCTACAAGCTGTGCATTACATTACTGCTGTGCTGATACGGTGGCACCCTCCGGAGACCGTCTAAAACACACAGAGCACTATCTGAGACTCTCTCTGGAGGAGGGGAAGTTTAAGCGGCTGTGTGATGCTCTTCATTGGAGGTGGAATACCGAAACTAACTTAAAACACTTCTGATCAGGCATCGTCCCATACTGAATGTTGAATCAATAGCCTATAAGTTGGATTTGTCCAGTATTTTCATGTGCAGAACTGTTACAATGAGAATAATGTGAATGACTTTGCTCAAATATTGGTTGGGACAAGTCTGTCCTCCTAAAATATTAGCAGGTACATGTCCCTTGACAAAAGTGTTGCATGACTGTCCACTGTTTTGCCCATTCAGAAAGACGTGTTGAATTCTGATGATAGCAATATCTCAAGCTATCCCGTCACAACCGTTACTACTATGACTGGTGAGAGTGTGGACCTATTAACTGTTTGCAAGGCCCTCTGTGTCCCCTCTAGTGTATGTGATGTAGACAGTAAGAAATTTCTGAACACAAGTGGTCAGCTGAGACATATTTATTCATTGAATCTTTATTTAACCAGAAGTCCCTGTAGATTAAAGCAGCTGTGCGGAACTTTACATTTTCGTTGATTATAGTGCCCCCTTTGGTCGAAGCGGTGTGACACCCACAGCCTGGTGTCGTAAAATCTCTGCAACTGCAACCGGCAATTACTGCATGCATTTGTTTTGGAGAGCGAGAGGAAAATCATAAATGTTCTGGTGGAGCTCTGAATTTCTTATAAACTGAGGACAACTGCCTGCTGTATATTTGTGTTCATGGTCACAGTCACAGATAATTTTGTGGCGTTTGTTGTAACGTTACTAGACAAAAGCGCTTCACATCAGCTAACGTTACATTTAGCTTGCTTATAACTTCCATGTTGTCATATATTGAAGTGAAACAACATCTAACAAGTTGCGGTATATTCTCTAAACAAAAACAAAAATTACATACCTGTCGATTAGCAAAAGGGCCAACTCGGGATCAGTTTTAAAACCTTTCAAATCTCTCAGCTCTCTCCACTTGGTGAATGCCTGACCGAGGTTTACATGCGTTTGGGCTCGAGCCCTATCACTGTCCCGTTTAGCCTTCTTCTGTTCTTTTTCTTTTAGATGGTGCGTGCTCCTTCTTTATCCGCCATGACATCGAAAATACAACCAAGTCCTTATAGATACATCTGGTAAAACTGTTATGTGTTCAGCAATGCCCGTTGCGTACCACATACTTGAAAACACACTCTGTAAAGACGGCTCCTTCTTCTTCTTCTCTCAATTTATTGGCGGATCGCAAACAACTGCCAGGTGCATACCACCATCTACTGTACAAGAATGTGCAATGTGTCCAAAATCATTCACTACTCCCTACTACATGTCATTTAGCCTGTTTCTTAAATCCTACTCGTAAACACGGCTCCTTCTTCTTCTGTGGTTTAATGGCTGCGGGTCGCTGCAGGAGTGCAGACTTACTTCCACCTCCAGGTGCCGTATTCTGGTTTGCTGACTTCCACTGTGTCCGACCCGAGTGAGGCTATGCTAAATAGCCATATAGAGAAAGGCTTTTTTGTCGCTGTTGGGTTCAAATAAATATGCGGATCTTCAAGGGGGGCTGATACGAACTAGGGACAGTTTTATTAATGGTAAAAAGTTCCGCACAGCTGCTTTAAATTCTATTTTTCAAAGGGTGACCTGGCCACGTGAAAAATAGATACATAACATAAAATCCAGTTTAGGAATAGCAATCGCTCTTAGGTTAAACATGTTTTTATCAGAGCTTGGACTCTCCCAAAAAGGCTAAATCAAGCTGTAGTGTGTTGAAGGTTATTCCATGACCAGGGTGCAAAGTAGGAGAAAGCTGCTCCACCAATTTCAGAGCAAATTCTGTGTATCTGGTAGAGCTGCCTTTTAGTCGAGTGAAAATCATATCAGCTGTCAGTGAGTGACAGGAGGCTACACAGTTTCAGAGGGGGGTTACCGAGTATGTAAGTAAAAATGTACCAGTGCTGCTGTCTCCTTAGGCTGATGGAGGGCCAGGAAACCAGATCATAAAGCACACAGCGATGTGTGTGGGACAATGAGATGGATATAAGACTGTGTGTGGGACAATGAGATGGATATAAGACTGCATGTGGGACAATGAGATGGATATAAGACTGCGTGTGGGACAATGAGATGGATATAAGACTGTGTGTGGGACAATGAGATGGATATAAGACTGCGTGTGGGACAATGAGATGGATATAAGACTGCGTGGTGGACAATGAGATGGATATAAGACTGTGTTAAATAATGAACACAGGTGTGAGCGGCGATGTGTCTCGGCTGTCTACTTGTGTTCAGATCACTGAAATGCATTTTCAAACCACGTATAAACAGGGTCAGAGTGTCTCTTGCCACATGAGGTGTGAGTGCCACTGAGTTCAACAAATGATTAGCTATGTTGTTATCCTAATTAATAAATATTTCAAATGACATTTCGGATGGTTGATTGAGTGTATCCTTCTGAGACCCCGTGTTGCATGAGGACATCATATTTTGGGTTTACTTGATCTTATACTTCATTCTACTTAGACCTGTTGCCTAGCCTGGAAATCCAGACCCAAATCTAGAAAGATTTAGGGTCTGGCTACGAGTAATGCAAATGGCCCAACTCGACGGGCACCACCAAGCATGCATTTGAAAATATCACTGCACGCAATTGGATAACACTACGACCAATCAGAACAATACACGGGGTGACGTATACGCTTAGCTACCAGCAGAGCTAACTGGTAGATTAGACTCTTGCCGTATCCAGTCGGCAAAACAGCAAAAATGTCCTTCTTGCAAAGGAAAGATTCAAGCGCCGTCTTCTGTTCCTCTTTTAGAGAAAAAGCCAAGTCTAACTCGTTCATTGTACCAGCCAAAGCTGTTTCAAACAACTGGTGTTCATCTGTAGCCATCTTGCAATGTTTACAGACTGATTCCGGACTTCGTTGTCGCAGCACTGTCATCATCTGTTTAGTTCGCCTCTGGCCCGCCTATATCAGATACACCGATGTGATTGGTGCAGCTCGGCTCCAACGGCATGGGTAATGAGCATCATTATTGATTGCCAGAGTGACTCGCTGAGCAAATTCAAATTGTGCTCTAGCGAGAACTCTGGATTTCCAGGGTACCTGTTGCCTTCGTTCATTTTTGTGCTTTCTAGTAAAGTAAAGGAAAGGTAAAGTTCCACTGATTGTCACACACCTGAGTGTGTGAGATTTGTTCTCCGCATTTGACCCATCCCCTGAGGGAGCGGTGAGCAGCAGCGGTGCCGCGCTCTGGAATCATGTGGTGATCTAACCCCCCAATTCCAACCCCTGATCCTGAGTGCCAAGCAGGGAGGCAATGGGTCCCATTTTTATAGTCTTTGGTATGACCAGGCCGGGGATCGAACCCACGACCTCCCAGTCTCAGGGCGGACACTCTACCACAAGGCCACTGAGCTGGTAGTGGTAGTAAGAGCACAATAAAAAAAAAAGTCTGCAGCTGATCTCAATACAATATATTTTTTATTTTAGCAACACTAACAAGCTAAGACACTGTTAATCAGAAAAGTACTCATTTAAAGACGTTGGGACTTTATTGTCATCTCATTTGAGGACATTGGGACTTAATTATCACTGACAGTGTTTTTTTTTTTTTTTTTTTTTTTTTATACTTATCAGGTCCCACTGATCCCAGATAGAGAGGAGAAATTAGAATTGCATGCCAAACAAAAGTTCAGGTCTCAGGAGGATATAGTAAATTATTACAAACCAGATACTTATGGGCCTATTCAGCATTGCATTAACTCCATCACACATAGCCTCTGTGGAAATACTGGACATAAACATTGCTCTTGCCTCAGGCAGAAATCATTGAGGAAAAGATGTCTGTGAGATCATGGAAATACATTTGGGGACGCAAACAGCTGCTGGATAGAACATTTAGGTCTTCTTCTGAAGGTTGCACAGGGAAAATATTCGACTGAATCATGGATCGCATACAACATGCTGAAGTCACACATAGGGCGAGCTACTAGCTGACAAATACATACCATGCAGAGTACAAGACTTATAGGAGAAGGAGACAGTGAGGCTTCTGTTAAGCAGCATTATGGCTGGACTGCAGGAGGTACAGGGGGATGAATATGAAACAGAGACACTGCAGGGAGAGGCCCAGACTGCAAGCTACAGAAGACCAGTAGGACATAAACACACAAGTTTATCTGTTCATCTTTGAGCCAGCAGTACATGAGTCCGAACCATAAAGACAGTCCATATCTGCAGCAGGGGGTGATGGAGACGAAGATAGGAGTCAACAAACATAGACTGATGATTTTATTGAAAGCTTGTGGTGACAGCAGCACAAAGGCGTTGCGATTGACAATGGGTGGTGTGACTTTCTCCAGCATGTCGAAAAATACACACATCCAAATATAATATTCTCTATGTTGCCTTTTTCAACCTTATGTAGCTTAATTTTTCTACTTTATCTTATCATAATGAAGTAAATGTTGCTTGCCGTTGTAACTGCGACAGAGCAATGACATCATCATTTGTTAGATTGGCTCCCTATACGCCCAACTTTCACGATGCAATTCTGTCTGCCATCAGGTACGATCTCTCCTCTGCTCGATTTACAGCACAAAGGAAGTGCATCGACCATTGCACAACCAAAACAGGAAGAGGATAGCACTTTTGTTTTTTCACGTTTTTATAGCTATCCCCAGTTATCAGTGTATTTCCTTTGCAGTTATTATCCCAAGTAGCGGAAATGGCAAATGCTGGAACGACCAAAGTGACTGTGGGAGCCAAAATGCAGTGTGTCCTGTGCTGTTGTTAGTTGCTCAACTCTAAGGACACAGAAAGCAATCCAGTTGTTTTTGCGACAGCTGCGCCAACAATAATACCACTAGTACACCCTAGCGAGGAAAAGTTGAAAAAAGTCGTCTGTTTCCACATTAACTTTTAATTTGAGTGTGTGGTTTGTAACCTCATTGATTTATTCTTTTTCCATAACAGCTTATCCTGTTAGGGGTCGCAGACGCAGATTTGAACCCCACCCTGGGTTCAAACCAGGAGTCCTCTTGCTGTGGGACGACAATGACAATTATGGGAAGAGTTGACCATGTATTCATGATGGCACCAGATACCAGTGATTTCACTTTCTACCCTGTTGTCCTCCAGCTTTTGTAGGGGCCTGGCACTTATTTTTCAAAGGGCCCCGACACACCAAGCTGACGGCCAGACGTTGGTTTTGGCAGTTTATCCCGCATCATTGGCACTGGTCAGCCCTTATGGGCTTTTGCGTTGGCTGTTTTAGCACAATTAATAGCCTTGGAACCAGTGGAGCCCAATAGTGAATGAAATCACTCTGATTGGCAGTTCAGAGCAGTGCATGAAAACAGAAACAGAAGTAAGGAAAGTAAACAAAAACTGGAGTCGAGAGGGAGTGAGATCAAACAAACTTGTTGTATGAGGTAAGACTGTGTTGTTAGCCAAAATGGTTTGTAACAGTTTGTGTGATTAGCATAGCATTAGTTAGTAGATAGTATATATTCTTTGTTCTTTTAACACCAGGTTTTTAATGTTTTTAATGAGCTAACTGGCTAACTAGCATTTTGAGTCTGCCATGTCAGTCTTTTAATTTCTTTTTTTTTTTTTTAAAGATTTTTTTGGGGCTTTTTTGGATAGGACAAGCAAAAGCGAGGAGCTGCAGGCTGGAATTGAGCCTACGGCTGCTGTGGCAAGGACACTGCCTTATGATATGGGATGCCTGCTCCATCCACTAAGCCAGTGGGCACCCCTCCAGTTTCTTTATTTGAATGACAAATACAGACTACCACCACCTGCTGATTCCTCTCACGCAGGTGCAGTTAGCCATGCTACTTAGCTGTTGGCTGTAGTCTTTGCGGTTTGTTCAAGTGCAACTTTTTGGCTGAGATACTGTCGACGTGAGGAGATGCAATAGTTGGCTTTCATCACCACTAGTTTGATGTCAGTTTGGTGTGTTCAGCCCTTTTAAACAAACAAGGCTGTTTCCATACTGATGTTATCTGAGTTCTGACTTTAATTGATGTCTGAACTGTCACGTCGGCTTCTTCACTTTATTTTGGCCCATTCTTTCTCTCTCAACCTCCTTCGAGCCACAGTCAAGCTTCCTCATGCCCGTGCATCTCTATCAAGCTTTAATGCCACCTTTCCACCAAATGCTCCCCTCATCCTGGTCTCCTGTCTCCTCCATATCCTCCTGCTCACCAGTATCTAATTTCCCAGTCAGCCTGTCAGTGCATTTACCGGCCCCTTTTCCCAGGTCAGTTGCCAGATTGTCAGTTATGCTTTGTGTCTTGCTTTCCCGCCTGCATATAAGCATATGTACCTTCACTTCTTGGAAAAAATCACTGAACTGTCACTGTCTGCCTGGACTATCTGCGTTTGGATCTTTCCCATGCTGCTTCCACCCACCTGCCTGACATGAATACAGGAAGTGAAGCTATGAAGCATTTCTACTTGTGCCAGAATAACTTACATTAGATGGTGCAGTCACATTAAGCCACAAAAAGGAATTTTGCTACCTTTTATTGATTACTCATGCAAATTTAACAGCTGAACTGTGATGTTCACTCACCAAAACAGCCAGTGATGCACTGATTGTAACTGTGGCTACCAACTGTGGGACTGTGTCCTCTGTAACAGCTCAGGCTGCTATCAAAATGTAATAAGAAACTCCTGTTTGAGTTTCTTTCCTCCAGACTCTTGACTCTGCACATTATGCAGCCTTGCACAAACATTTATCTTTAAAACATTTTCAATCCACAAGGATTTGTCTTTGCTTTAAACTCACTTGGAGTAAATTCACATGTTCATGTCCACATTGCTCCATCGACTTTATGTGCAATCAAGCCGCCTCTTAGATTTTATATTCAGTACATGGACACACCATAAAAGCAAGCTCACATTTGGAACATAAAAAGACATCATTAGCATTTCATTGATTTGATACTGGACTAATTATACTCTACCTAATACTGTGGACAGCTCTGCGCTGATGCTGTGCCGGCCAAGGTTACTGCTAATGAAGTGCCTCACAGCCCTGACTCCCTGAGGTCCTGCTCAGAACTTTTACATTGATAAGCATAAAACTCTGACGTGATGTGTTTAGAAGTTTAACTGATAGATTCAGACAGCTCTGTTCAGCAGCTGTCTACACAGGGTACTCGTCTGAAATTGATGTGAGGCGATCGTTTAGATTGTTTCTAGACACAGACTCACTTACCCCTGGTCTTTTTTAAAAAGCAAAACCCACTCTGTATTAATCATCAGTATTATACAGAGTGATGTTTCCTCTTAAATGACACTATTTGGAGCAAAGTCTAAGTGGTACTAATGCTGGAGAGAATATATTAAGTTAATCAGACAACAGACATAAGAGTTTATTTTCTGCTCCTTCACCAATTGACAGATTAACAATAATTAACTACAATTAGCAACAACAGTAATCATTGCAGACAATGCAATCAGTGGTTGCCGGCTTAATGTCTCATTTGCCACAACAAAGATGATTATCAGTTTATAGTCATGCTTCAGCTCCACTTCTCCAAGACCAAACTGAACAGACTCTTTCCTTCTGTCTCTGCTACCTACCTGTGAAAAGTGTGAGTCAGGGGACAGGACCCGAGGTCACCTTTTCTGGTCTTGCCTCAAGCTCAGGAATTCCTGAGATAGCATTTGTCATTTGCACATCGATATATAGAGTAGCAAGCTAATCCCTGTCAGTCTCTCTGTGATATTGGTTTGCTCCAAGTATGCTTTGGGTCATGCCTAGTTTTATAACAAGCCCTCGTGTGTGGTAAGGTCACAGTGAAAAAGGTTACCCTGAGAGAGTGAAAATCAGTTTCCTCTCCTTGCTTTAAAAAATGGCTAAATTATATATTTTTGTGTCTGTACCTTGAACAAATTCAGTATACTTTGTCCACTGTCCACCCCAAGTTTCTTAAGATCTAGGTGTTAAGCGAGATATATACTTGCGCGGCAGACCATATGCCGTAGTCTTCAAACGTTGCCTACACTGTTGTGAGCATTTACAATTGTGCGGTGGTGTGTGTCACTCTGCAGTTACACCTCAGAAACACTAGGCAGCAGTGGGGTTTCTGTGACGTGCTGTAAAGTTTAGTTGACTCAAAACACAGATTGAACATACATTAAACATGGATTAATAGGGACAATTGAAACACAAATACACAAATCGGCTTCACTATAACTTGCAGCATTCACAGACAAACATTTGTCTTTATCTGGACACATTTTCCCCACAAATACAACATGCTAATGTTTTAGCACAGGCCTATGGCATTTTACATTGTATAACTTAGCCTAGCCGCTAGCAAACTTTCCCTCTACTCATATGAAGCCAGGGACAACAGCAACATTTAACAAAGGTAAAGTTACAAAATTTGAGTATATCACAACTCACAAGGTTCACCACCAAAACAAATGTCTTATACTGAACATGTTTTCCAAACAAATATAACATGCTGACGTTATTAGCACAAGCCTATGGCATTTTATCAAATCAAATCAAATCAAATAAACTTTATTGTCCTTTACAGGAAATTCGTCTTGGGCTCAGAGTGAAAACTGTGTTTACATTGACACACAACACACAGTACACAAACAACAATAGACAAAGTTTTTCCAAAGACTTACAAGTACACATAGTGTACAATAGGACAAGTACCGGCCACCATGCAGGCATCGGCCACTACTAAGCCCGGCAGCGTAAAGTGCATAGAGAAGTTAAAAGAAAGTTAAGGAAGAGTTGGACAGTTAAAATAATTTAACTGAAAATTATTAAATTAAATTATTAAAAGTTAAAAACTAAATTTAAGAGGAGACCATGTTTAGACTGAGGCTATTCCTCACTACGGAGGGAACAGGGCTGGTTTTTTGTTCAGGAGCGCTATGGATGTAGGTATAAAAGAGAGTTTGTATCTGTTGCCTTTATACCTGCTAGCCCTGTAGGATCTGCCTGAAGGCAGGAGCTGGTATTCGGGCAGTGAAATATTTGTTGGGTCCTTAAGAATCCTGTGCGTCTGTCTGACCACCACTGTTTCAAAAGTGTTCTGAAGGGAAGGATAAACAGTTCTGCCTATCACCTTCATGGCAGTTTTGATCATGTTCGTTATTCTGTTTCTTAGCTGGACAGTGGCGGTGCCGTACCAAGCCGCCAAACCATATCTAATGATGCTGTCCAGCACAGCATTGTAGAATGTTAGCATGGTGTCAGGGTTAACTCCAAACAGTCTTAGTCTTCTAAGAAAGTGAATTCTTTGGGCCAGCTTGGAACACAGAAAATCAACATGGTTGCTCCATTTCAAGTTAAAATCAAAAATGACACCCAAATATTTATACAACTCCACCTGCTCAATTTCACAGTTCCCAGTGGTAACATTGTATTGTATAAATTAGCCTAGCGACAAGCGTAGATTTCCTCTGCTCATATGAAGCCAGGATAAATCACACACAAGACTTAAAATGCTATTTTTGTGGAGGCTTTATTGTCTTCACAATTTATTGTTTCTTATCTGTGAAATAAAAGTAAATAAAAGCTTTGTTTCCACTGAGGGAAATGGTTTCAGCTTACAAAAATAAACAGGAGGTCTGCGTTGCCGCAACATGTAGTTCAACGCAGAAGTATAAATTCCGCCTCAGGGTTTCAGTTTTGCCTCTCCCTTGTGCTTCCTGTTTCCCCTTCCCAGTGGGTGCGGTTACATGATGGCTTCTCATTTGGAATGAAATAAATCTGAATGAAATCATTTGGAATTAAAGTTTTTCCAGGGAGTTTACACGGGAAATATTCATTCCGAATGAGGGTTTACACGGGAGATCAGTTTAATTGCCTTTATTCGGGTCCGCGCAAGGTTTGGGGCAGGGAAGGTTTCTGATTGGATAGAGGGCGGGGTGGATGTTACGTGTTTACGTTTACCGGAAGAAAACACTGTAGTCCTCGTTTCGGATAATAAGATGCTTGATGACACCGTTCTTAGTGCCTTTTTCGGGCTTGTGTTGCTTATATTCTTGAAGCAGCAGTACGACAACAACCTTGTTCTGCTAATGCTTCGTCTGTTGAGGGGGAGAAGGGAGGTAGAAGGTCGAAGAAGGGAGATAGAAGACCGTGCTTTGGCATATGGAATCCAGTGAGTGCAACGAGTCCGACTGCTCTATCTCAGCCCATTGCTATGCGCTACGTCATCGCACCAGAAGGGCAAGGAAGCGAGCATGCGCAGAAAGACCAGAATGGCTGGAATCAGGTAGGAGGTGTATACAAGACAGAAAAATTCTTCTATTCGGGTTCTGAAAAGGAATATTCCACCCCTGTGCACCCGATTAGATTTTCTTTCGGGTTGGCTGTTTTCATTCGGGTTGAGGTGTTTACAAGGAGCATTTCTATTCGGGTAGGGCTTCCAACCCGAATGCAAAAGGAATACATGGCTCCATGTAAACGCACATATTGTCTCATGTTTGTTTTCAGTCTGTCTCTGTGTGTTTCGCTGGGCATGGCCCTCTGGTTCCCTCCTCCTGCCGATGCTCCTGAGTGCCAGCAGCTGCTGAACCTGCACACCTAAACCTCATCTACAATCAAGCCACTGCAGTATAAAACCCCAGCTCAGACATCCAGACTCTGCCAGAGTGTTCAGTTTTCTCTAAGGTACAGACATCAAGGCCAACTTCAATTTTTTGATGCTTTGTCTTTTTGTACTTTTGGACATCAGTTCACACTCTGTTCTGTGTCTCAGCCTCAACCATAACCCGCCACGTCCAGCCTTGTTCTCATCTTCTGCCTCCGGATACGGACCGCTCTGCCTTCAGATAATCTGCCTGCTCTGCTTCACCACTCCCTGCCCACCTCAGCCATCATTTCACTCAAGCCTTCAGCTACACTTCTTTAAACTACAATAAACTGCCTTTAACCTTTCCCTGTTTCCTGGTGGTGTTTGCATTTCGGTCCTAAGTTGAACTGCCACAACAGCTGGGGACCTTTAAAGGATTTCTGAACAGGCCTACCAGGCACAGGCCCGGGAGCCCATAGTGTAAGGGGGCGCTCTGCACCAGAGTTCGTTTGTAACTGGGCTGAAACCACCTCTTCTAGAAGGTCTGGATCTCTTGTTTTGGTGCACACCCAAGTGCAAGTGCTGTGTGCCCAAACGAACCGCACTTCGGGGGCAAACAAATTTGAGTTTGATTAAACTGAACCAAACAGGACAGGTGTGAAAGCACCATTGTCTTGGTTCCATGGATTTCTGACCCTCAGTCCACTCGTAGACAGCGATCATATGGACTGATGTGCACTTTTTCTGTGAGCTGGCAGTTGTTTAATTTATTACACTCTGTCATGTCTATTTTTTCATTTTTGTTTTTTGTATTGTAAAAATGGAACATTGTCATAAATAAAATATAGGGGGAGAAAACAATGTCACTTACAGTATTTTTATTTAGATTAAGAAATGACACAGCTTGACTGCTTGAAATCACACTCTTTCAAAACGCTTCAATAAAATCATTAATCTTTAAACCCTGCTCTTCGCAACACAACACAGCATTTGTAAAACAATGGCTTTGTTGTCACATATCAGTAAAAACGATTATGATGATGTCCGCAGCATGTACCACATCTGACATTTCACATTTGCATCAACAATTCATCCATTTTCATGTCTGACGTATTGTTATACTATGGCTGAAATGATTTTCATGTAACAGTTAATGAATTTATCCAAACAAGCAGTGAAAACTTTAACCTTATCATATGTGGCAGATTAAATATTGTTATCTAACATGGCTTTGTGCAAATTAATGAGGTTGGAGCGAGTTTGATTAAATGTGAGCAACGCCATGTTGCAAGTTAATCTCATTGGCATTTACCAACTAAGCAATCAAACAGAGTTCAGGCGTGAATGCTACTGCAGCAACTTCTTAGTGGTGTGCTTGTGATAATTTTGCATGCATGTGATGATAAGAATGTAACACAACTGAACCTGATCCATAGCAACCTTTCAAAGTAGACTATATGGATATACAACATCTCTGTGTGTGTTTGTATGTGAAATCAGTCCAGGGTAGAAAGCTACAGGTCATATTCTTTTTTTTCTGCCGTATTGTTTCCATTTAAAAAGAAATAGGTTGACTTTTCCCCCTTTCAGACATGTATGCTCTTTCACGTAAATGTGATGGCAATTTAATGTATTGTTTTCATGTCTGAATAAGTGCCTGAATCACTTGTGCGTAAAAGTCATGATGACAGTCTAATTAACTTGGACCTACAGTACACAGATCCAAACTGAATGCCATCAGATCAACATGAGACACGACAGCAGCCACAGAAATAATAGCTGTCTCGCTTCTGATGTTTCCAACTTTCATTCATGACAACTGCATGGAGGGAATTAAGCCATGAAGATCCAGCACAATGCTTTACACACAGCATGTGAGCTAGTAAGTTTTAAAATCAATGCGAGAACAGAGCACATCATTATCAACCATGTGTAAACAAGTGACATCTGTGAAGGGTTAAAGGTTCACTGTGTAGGATTCATGAGAATATATTGGCAGAATTGAAACATAACAATTATTTTTCTTCAGTGTATAATAATCTGAAAATGTTTTCATTACATTAGAATGAGCTATATACATCTGCATAGGGAGCAGGTCCTCATCCCTGGAGTCCACCATGTTACACCGCCATGTTTCTACCCAGAAAAGACAAATCAAACAGTGGTTCTAGATGGAGCCATTTGCGTCTTTACATCAGCTACTGTAGTTAGTAGCCCCTCCGTGATGAGCAGCGTTGGTTATTCAGTGTTTTTACCAGTTTAAATCACCGGGTCTGTTTGATTTAGAGAGGAAGGGACCTCTATGGATAATTTGGCTTTCAGTAAAACTTTCCTAAATGTCTGAAATTTAGGATATCAAAGAAAAAGGGAAGAGCAAAGTGAGCCACATTCACAAACAGTGAATGATAATATATAATAATAAAAATAAAAGGGTGGACGAAAGATTACGATCTACCTCCAAGCAGGTGTTAAGATGGCATATTTAACCTTACAGATACTGCCATTGGTGCCTTCAGGAGAGAACACATTTTTGGTGTTGGCCAGCATATTTATCAGGCCCTGAAAGTGACAAGAACATAGGAAAAATGCATATGTTTTGATATGAAACTGTTTTATTTAGTGTTTTTACTGGATTAAATTAGCTGGTCCGCTTGTTTTGAAGAGGAAGAGACCTCTGCAGATAATTTGGCTTTCAATAAAAACCTCCTGCACATCTGGATCTTATGTTATCAGAGGAAAAAGTGAGCACACATTAGCATGTGCTGGGCTAGCACCTTTACCGGTTTAAATCACCTGGTCGGTTTGTTTTGGAGAGGAAGAGACCTCTGCGGATAATTCACCTTCTGGTAGAAACTTTTTGAACAATTAACCCTGAAGGTATTCTAACTGGGAGAATTTTTAGCTGGTTGCAATTTGCAGTCTTCACCACTAGATGCCACTAAATCCCCCTAAATCTTACACACTGCTCCTTTTTTTTCCGCATTGTTCATTTGAGGACTCTTTTCATAAAGACATTGTTGCGCCCTCTTCTTTTGCAATGGTTTGATGGCACCCTACTGAATAATTACCGCCACCAGCTGCTTATAGTTGTGGCTATACTTTATGAAAAGTCAATTAAAAGTTGCTCTGAATTTAGTTTGAAACTTGACGTGACTCCTGTGGTACATTTCCATAAGAGACAACAAATCATTGAGTCAATACAAACATTTACTTTTGGATTCTGGATCAATTTTGGATGCCTATCACACAAAGCTTTTAACCAAGCATTTTTGTTATAGCCTATAACTGTGTCATCCATTACCTCGAGCCTCAGGGCTGCTGCTTTAAAGAGCTCCTGTGTCGGAGTTCCAACTGCTTTTATTCACAAAACCAAAGTAGGGTAAAGTGTTTATCCAACACAGCACACACTACTGTGAAGAAACTGTGTACAAGTGCAACTGAAGGACATCTACTCTTGGATCACTCTTGATATTGTGTATGTGTGTGAAGGAGAATGATTCCAAGAACGGGAGTAACAAATTACTTGTGATAAAGGCCTTTTGTCGTAGGAGCCTGGGACATGGTGAGCAGGGCAGGAAGATGTTGTAATAATATCAGTTTTCCTGTTTTAAAGGTGCAATTCCTGATTGACTATAAAAAAAAACATGATTAAAACCAGATAAGAGGTGTACAAAGAACAGTTAAATGCCCCTGATGCTGTTTGTTTAAATCAATAACACTTGTAGAGAGTGTTTTCTTTTTGTTCGCTCCCTAAAGCAGTTGTTACTTTCTAACCTTTGTTCAGCTGGAGTAAATTTGGGCACAGTCAGTGGCTGATTGATTGACTTGTTTGGTGATTGGGAGGGAAAAAAGGCTGGGCTGCCTGGAAAGCAACTGTTAAAAGCAAAAGCCGAGAAATTGTTGAGCTCTTGTTAAACAGCTTTTTCAATGTGATGCGGTTGGTTTGAAATAGGCCTGTAATTGCTACTTACTTAGCTTCTAAATTGCAGTTTAAGAACAAATAACCACAGTTATCTTGGAAAACAACCTGATAGAGGAGAGCTGTTTACTCCCTGGAGTGCGGCTGATGCCTTGCAAATAAAACACGCAGTAGATTGGGATCAAAAACTCATTTTATGTCAATGCCGGAGCGGTATTGAGGCACTGACAGCTTGACTAATCTTGTGAAATTTGCCAAAGGAGACTGTCCTCCCAAGGAGAACTTCAGCAGTGATTTGTTGGGAAGGCACAAATGATGTTGTCCTGCTGGTAGAGATCAGATTAGAAAACGCTTTTTTGAATCATTCCAGAGGGCACGGACAGATGATGTATTTTGTCGTTTAATCTGGAGGACTTTTTGAGCCTAAAGTCATTACATGCCTTAGTAGAGAGGTGTCAGGGGCTACTAGTGATTCTCAGTCCATCGATAGTAGCAAATGAGGAACATATATTAATATCCTGTTAATGTTCACATAAAGCAAAAATAAATGAGTTCGTCACACCACAGAAAAATGTGTTATTACTCACCCAGCCAATTTGAATGATGAGAAAAATCTCCAAGTTTATGAAACTGGGTTTCAAATTCATGAAAAAATAAGCAATATTCTCTGCTGTGAGATGCTGGGGCATGTCCTCTGAAGGAACTGAAACAAAAATGATTAACGATATAGTGTATTTTGGATTGACGTTGGATAACTCGCCCATCTCCCCCAGAGAGCAGGTAAAGTGTAACTAGCTGGGGAGGGGGCCTGGAGAGGCCTCACTATTATTTGTTTTGCTGTTATGTTGTTGTGGCCCTATGTAATATTTCAAAATGACAGTAGTAATAGTATTAGGAAAAAATAGTAAAAGATAAACATTTAGACTTTTTTCTTCCCCCATTAATGGCGCCCCTGATGGATGACGGCGCCTTAGCATTCATCTATACTGCCTATGCCCAGGGTCAGCCCTGCTCCAGTTCGTCATCGAGCCATGTCAGGCCTGCTAAAAAATCCTGATCACAAAAACAGTGAAAAACAGTTTAACTGTCAAACTTTACAATTAAGTACTGAAAAGTGTTTTCATATGTGTCCGACAAGTATTTTCTAACATGTATAACATTATTTCACTTTACCCAGACTTTATCAGAGACTTCAATGTCTTGCACTTCTCAGTCCTAAAAGTGTAGATGTGAAGTCTATAAATGTCATAAATAACCTGGAGTTTTGTACTTGGCTCTCCAACTCTTCCATTTTTGGGAAATTGGTATTTATATTTATATTTTTAGGAGAAATAGTTTGAGCTCTTGTAGGGGCAACAGCATTAATAACAATTCTTGTGATTTTGGAACTGAGATTAATTACAAGGTGAAACCAAAGTGAGGACAGATGAGGTAGAAAAAAATCTGATTGACTGGTCACCATTTTAAAATTACACTGTAAGATTTAAAGGTCCAGTGTGTAGGATTTATGCCACATTCACATGGAATCAGGCAGACGGCAGGCGGCAGATGGGAGACATCTGCTGGACATCTCCGTGGCCGGTGAATGGTAAAAGTTAAAATATTTTAACTTTGGACAGCATTGCCATCTATCGTTGCCATGGACGGTATTCTCTGCCAGCCTCGCCCAAGTTTTACCGTCCTTCTCTCATCCACTAACATGACATCCGGTTTGCCATCTGTCGTTTACCTGATTCCATGTGAATGCAGCATTAGGGGGATATATTGGCATGAGTTAAATATAATAAGTAGGTTTTCAGTAGTGTATAATCACCTTGAAATAAGAATTGTTGTGGTTTCGTTACCTCAGAATGAGCCATTCATATCTACATAGGGAGCTGGTCCCCATCTACAGAGATCACCATGTTGCACCACCATGTTGTTACAATAATCCAGAACAGAAAAACCAAACACTGGCTTTAGACAGGGCCAAATTAGTGGGTCCCTTTGTTTTGGAGAGAAACAGACCTCTGTGGATGATTCAGCTCCTATTATAGACCTCCTGAACATCTGGATCAGAGAAAAAAATGGTGAGCACTCATTAGCAAGTGCTATGCAAACAGCCCCGATGAACAGTGTTGGAGAAACACTGATTTGTAATTTGAAACTGCTTTATTTAGTGTTTTTACCAGTTAAATCACCGGATTCATTTGTTTTGTAGAAGAGGAGACCTCTCTGGATAATTCAGCTCACAGTAATAACCTGCTGAACATCTGGATCTGAAATAAGGTGGGCACACATTATGTTATCAGAGAACAAAGGTAGGCACAGATTAGCAGGCACTGGGTGACTGGCGCGTCTGCCACGTGCCAATCAGCATAGGAGAAACACTTATTTGTAGGGATGCACGATATTGCATTTTTTGCCGATATATAACAACTATTTGACTGACAACCAATACCAATATCGATATATCCACCTTTTTTCCCAGCTAATATTAGTGATCATCAAGTCTCTTCTGTAGTGGAACATCATATTATGCATGCATACTTTTGTCGTGATGACCCACCAGCAGATGGAGACATGAAATATAATGCGTTTTAATGTATGTAATATTCATTCATTGTGCAAAATAAGAAAAAGCATGTTGGCTGATTCATTTTAAAGCCGATATTGTCCAACACCAATGGCGTGCATCCCTACTTATTTGTGATGTTATCTGCTTTATTCAGTGTTTTTACCAGTTTAAATCAGCGGATCTGTTTGTTTTGGATTGGAAACCTCTGCAGATAATTCGGCCCCTGGTAAAAACCTCCTGAACAATGAACACTGAGGGAATTCTAATCGTGACAAATTTCAGCTGGTTGCAATCTGCAATCCTCACCACCAGACGCCACTAAATCTCCCTAAATCTCACACACTGGACCTTTAGAATAGATGTAACAGTCTCGCACAAACACAGGAGAGAACTAAAAGGCAATTATTTCAATTACAGAGATATTGAAACATTTAAATGTCCATAGTGTGGCCCTTCAAAGGTTTAATATGCTGAGTCATTTTAACATTATTGAGCATGCAGGATAGTGTTTCAGGGGTTTATCAATCAGTATTAAAATCAACAAGATGACTGCAGAGTCAAAATCAATCCAGATGATGGACGGCCTGCAATGTCACAGATGAAGACAGCAATTATTTGCAGCAACATTTGATGAGATATGTCGTCTTTTTTATAAGAGAGCAAGAGTGGCTCCTCTACCGCCTTCCTTATTCTCAGTTCTATATGTGTGCTTAGAGTCTAACTTCATTCATGACGACTCAGCTGCTTTGCTACTGTTTTGCTTTAACTGAGTGTCAGATCAAGTATTTGCCAGGCCGAGGTGAACTTTTCGTGACCTTGTTGACCTCATCAGTCACACCTGCCTGAGCAAACGAGGGCTGTTCTTTCTCTCTATCGTCTTCATTGTTAGCAGGGCTCATACTGCAGATATTGCTCGGAGTAAGTGGTGAAAGGTTACAGAGGAGGCAGACTACGTGGTGGAGCCCCGGGGGAGTTAGGAGAGGATGAGGAAGCAAAGAGCAGTGGTCAGTTATCAAGACAAAGTGTTGGGCTGAGTGATCTACACAGAGTTGTAGGAGGAATTGGGCTGGCGGTTCATTTAATGCCAGCTCTTTCATTTTCTCTGTGAATCCCAATAGTGCTGAGGAAGTAGAACAGGGGAGAGAATATAAATCCATGAGGTGGTTATCAATACGCTGAGGCTGTGTTATGCACTCCTGCTGTATACAGTGTGTATTAGACGGTTTATAATGTCTGGGAGTGTTATCAACCCTGTCTTCTGAAAGTTATGTTATATACTCCTAAATTGTTTTTCTGTATTACATTTTGGATTAAATGTATATTGCGTCATGGATTATGTTCAGTGGACATTTTATGTTCTTGTACAGTACAGAAATCATAAGGAGGTGTTTGGGGTAAAAATAAACCTTTTCAGTGTAGCATATTCTGTCTGGATTTGCACCAGTGTTGACCCTAACCTTAATCACGTTCTTTGGGTTGCATAACCATTTAAATAAGAAAACATGCTTTGGTTGTCCCGATCTGAATTGTCCATACATTTTGCAGTAACTTTCATTATGAAAATTTAACGACTTTGCATATACATTCATTGAGTGTGTTTTTTATGATGTTGATATAATCTGTAGTCCAGCAGGCATTACGTTTCTCTCAAAGCATATATACTCTCGAAGGCTGCATTTGAAGACAGATTGCGCCACATCGCAGCAACCAAGGCTGTCCCATTTTGAAGGATCCTTCAAATGAGGCCAAGAAATGCAGCCTTCTTTCCCAGAATGTTTAGGATACAACAGATGAATCCTTCGTGGCCCAGCCTATCCAAAGATGCATTGTGTGCCGGTGACGATTATATATTAAGTTAACTAACAGTTGTTAACTAGCTAACGGCTAACTGTTGTTAACATCACTATCAGCTAAAAGCACACAGCGTAAACAATCTTAATTTAATAAGTTGACCTGAAAACAGTCCATCAGCCTGAAATATATCAAAAGTGGTGTCTCCGGTCGTAGCTAACTCCTTCTTTAATCAAGTGCAGCTGGTTGCAAGGTAACAGGACCGCCAACAGGTCGGGGTGAGAACAACTGGTGATGCAACCAGGAAATCCTCTACAGACCGGACCATCCCACTTTGGAGACCTGCATATCATAATGCACTGAGATTTGTTACAACTTGTAAAGCCCTCACTCCTCACTGTACGCTTTACTCCAGGACTGGTTGGCCATCTCTGACCTTTCGTAGGCTCAGTCACTGGTATTTGTTCATTTATAAAGCCATATTGGGTAAACTCCCCTCATACATTTGTACTTTGATTGAACAGAGATCTGTAGCTATAATCTGAGATCTCAAGACTCAGTTTAGTTGTCTGTTCCTGGTGCTGGAACTGAGCTGGGAAAGGAAGCTTTTATGTGCTCTGCTCCCCTCACCTGGAATAACCTTCAAAAAGATTTGAAACTGCGTGAACTGGTCTCTCTGCCTGCTTTTAAAGCTCTCATAAGTACAAGGATGAATGAATCGGTTGGTCCTTGTCATTGTGCATAGGTGTTCTTATATTTGTACATATTACTGTGTATCCTTTATGTTTCTTTATTGTGTGGCTGTTTGGCTGTAACTCTTTGTGTGCTGCTGTCTTGACCAGATCTCCCTTGTAAAAGAGATTATTGATCTCAACAGGACTTACCTGGTTAAAATGGGTTAAATAAATAAAAAATAAGATAACTTGTAAACATAATTTAGATAGAGTTTGTGTTTCTCTTGCTTTTGACAGCGTTTTTGATTCCAGTTCAATCTGATGAAAGAACTATGTTTAGATTGAGGAGCAGTAAGATGATAGGCTGACAGAGAAGGTGTGTCGCTGTGCTGTTGGCTGATTCTGAATCAGCTGGTGACTCAATTGCCCCAACCAGACAATGACACCTAGAGATAGTGAATGAGCATATGTGCAAGGAGTGAATGGCAGGGTGAGAAAGAAACTTACAGCCTGAGCATGAAAAGTTTTGTCTTCCTGACTGAACTTTCGCTGGCGCTTCATTAGGCTGATTGGTCTAGTAGTTTGCGAACAGACAGATACACACACACAAACATTGACACACAAGTACAAACACGACCAAATGCATGAAATATGGGAATGAAATATGGATTGATTGATTTATGATTATTTCCTCAGGATTTTTTTATAGTGCAGCTGGAGGTTGACAAGAAAGTAGGGAGAAAGGGGAAATGACACGTTGCCTGGATAGATAGATAGATAGATAGATAGATAGATAGATAGATAGATAGATAGATAGATAGATAGATAGATAGGTGGATGGATTGATTGACTCCTCTGTTACTGCTCCTTAACCTGATTCCTCACAGTGACCTGTGTCCTCTGCCAACAGTTTCTTTGGTTACACTATATCGAAGGATTTTCACTTGCTTACTGTATGAGTGTATTTTGTTTTGACTTAGGGGGATCCTCTCACCTAACATAACATCACAGTTACGACTACTTAAGGTTATGTTATCTGGGACACTGTTTTATCCCAAAGCCTTTCAAGAATAGCGCTGACCTAGTTATGTTATGAAATGCATGAAGTGCACATGCTTAGTCAGACTCCTCTGGAACTGTACTCCACATTAACTGTATGTTTTTAGATTAATGTGACTTGCTTTGTAACTAAAAAGAAAAAAATGGAAAAAGTCTCATTGAGTTACGAGTTCCTGTGTTCCAATATCTTCGATATCGTCTGACATTATTTGGTGGAGGGACAACATACACTGCCTGGTCTCAACGACATACATTTTTTGAGAGGCTCTCCCTGCTCTTTCATACCATCCATCCACTCATCCATTTTCTTCACTTATCCGGGGCCAGGTTGCGGAGGAAGCAGGCCAAGCAAAGCACCCCAGATGTCCCTCTTCCCAGTAACACCTTTCAGCTCCTCCTGGGGAATCCCAAGGTGTTCCTAGGCCAGATCGGATTTGTAGTCCCTCCAGCGTGTTCTGGCTCTGCCCCAGGTCATCTTACAAGTGGGACGTGCCCTGAACACCTCCAAAGGAAAGCGCCCAGGAGGCATCCTGAGCAGATATCAGAGCCACCTCAAATGACACCTTTCGATGAGAAGGAGCAGCAGCTCTACTCCAAGCTCTCTCTGGATGCCCGTGCTCCTTACCCTATTACTACCCTCCTCCGAGAATCACCACCTTAACATGGTGGAGGGGTTTGTGTGTCCCTGTGCACCTGGGAGCTGTGTTGTCTGGGGCTAATAGCCCCTGATAGGGTCTCCCAAGGCAAAGTGGTCCCAGGGAAGGGGCCAGACTGAGAGCAATTCAAGGAGACCTTGATGTAACGGCACATTCATACCTTGAGGACTTGTCTGATATGGGGACGCCCCCCCCCGCCCCCCCGCCCCCCCGGAGCCAGACCTGGGTGACGTGTGGCAGGCAGGGCCAGGGCCCTGGGCATGCTGATCCCTGGCGTCATGGACTGGCTCTTACATACTTCATGTGTAAATCTTGGAAGCAGCTTTTTTGTTGGCAACAACACTGCAGTAGAATTGACTGGTTAGAAGGCTGCAGTTGTGACAGTTTTGCACGGCTTACAAATTCATTATTTTCTTTTATTGCAGAGGAAGTTGTTTAAACACAGACACCCTCTTACACCAAGTCAGTTACAAATGCAATGCACTCAGTGAAGTAATCTCTTGGGGGATTTCTACAGACTTTCCTCTTGGAACGTCTTTGAATAGACAGATGTGCTGTTTCTGTTTAAAAGTTTTTTTGCCGTACAGGGCCGCAGCACCTGCTGCCAGGAACCAGGTAAAAGCATTTTAAAAGACATTTTGGCCAAGTGCCATAAAGCAAAAATCTATTGCGAACTTCTTTAGAGATTGTTCCACAAGATCACCATCACAAGTCTTTTTCTCCTTGAGAGGGATGAAACTGCAAAAGCCAAGAGAAGATGCTCGTACTTCTTTTGCAGCATGCCATTCAGAATGGGCCCCATTCAGAGTACAATAAGAGAAATGATGTCCACTCTCTGCTATATTCATCACTTGACCTCAGTACCCCTACAGGAGGCCTGACTGCAAACAGCTATTTGTCTATGACACCTTTTTCCAAGTCTTCGTCACATCTCTTTGGCATTGATTGAAGAATCAAATGACAGATTCACCAGCTGACATGCTTTTTAAAGCAATCACTGTGCCGGTACTCAAGAGTAAAGCCAGGAAATGCTGCTGTGTGATAAGTGTTTGAGGGTCATTTGACATATTTCACACGTTGCTAAGTTGTTGATGCTGCCAGCATGGCTTTAAGTGTTTTGCCTCTGACGGCAGTTGTCATTCAGAAAATTTTGCAGGGACGTTACTGCTGACATGGAAACCAAAGCCACATCTATATCTGTCGTCAAACTACCCAGGGCTTCTGATCAGTGAGTGGGTGAGTCAGATGGCTGACGCACTGCAGCGTGCGCTCTACTTACATGTTCTACATTGTTTCCATCTGTCCATTTTATGTCACTTTCTTTGACTGTACTAAGTGTATACGCAAATGCTTTTAAAAACAGGAGCTTGGAGTGCTGTGGTGTTTTGTTCTGTTACCTTTTACCAACCACAGTTCAGTTCAGTTCAGGTCAGTTCAGTGCAAAATCCCATTCAGATTTTCTGAGTCAACTGAGTCAGTATAACTGCGAAAATGTCAGACACAGACATTTCTATCTCAATACTCCTTTAAACCTCCTTTCTGTTTTGCTAAGGAGATATTGTTTGATGAGCCAACATCTTCAGTATATTCTAATTGTATCTTTTTTTAAATTGTAGGTTCATAATATCATACTTGCCAACATTGGGCTGTGAAAAATAGGGAGATTTTTTTCATCGGTGTATCGGCCCAAGGAACAAGGTACCTTCGCCAGGTGTGCGTATAATTGTCGTCATTTCTTGCCTTGTATTTTAAACCTGATGAAGGAAACTTGTTCTGAAAATGTTGTTTCTTTGATATTCAATAAATGATTCTGTTTACCATTGAGGACAATGAAAAAATGAGCAGTTTTAATTGTTGAAATGAGTTCCAGAAGGCTAAATAATAAGGCGGTAACACTGCAATGCATTTAGTATGCAGTATTTATTGCACATCAAATTAAAAAGTGCGTGCCACTGACTGTGCAAATCAACATTGCAAGCCTTGCAAAACGCATGGTGGGTACTACACCGGCTGGCTCTAACCCAGGGGAAGGTCTCGGCCCACACTGTGTTGAATCTGGAAGCATATTTCTTTTTTTCTTTTTCAATTATTCTTTTCTTCGGAGGAGTGTCAGGTGTCTCTCTTTCTCTATCCATCTCTGTCTGGGCGCTGAACTGAGCGGAAGACAGAAACCAGCGAGTGACTTCTTCTTCTTCTTTTCCGGCAGTATCAACGCTACTTGGCGTATCACTGCCTCCAGGGAGTGACTGCGTCACGTCACCGGCTTGCCTCATACGCACAGGCAGGCCAGGGTTGCCAGATACTGCGACAGATATCCCCCACAATATTGCTTGTTTCCTTCACTGTAAAATCGGGAGATTAGCGGGAGAAATTACTGACCTGGAGCATCGCGGGAGATAGGGTTAAAAATCGGGAGTCTCCCGCGTGAATCGGGAGAGTTGGCAAGTATGTAATATGAAAAAAGAAGTTTGGTGTATATCTTATCTGTTGGGCTCGTTTCTCTAAAAATGTATTCATTACTCGTAACTCTTTTCAAATGTATTACTATAACTTTACATATTACTCCCTGACAACATGTTTCCACTGCACCCTATAAATTGGTAATTGCGTGACTCCCAGATATTCAGATGTGTACCTCTGTGTTAATGTCAGTGTAGGCCAAGTGTAGCTTCATGTGGCTGGATAGCTTGCAAATAATTTTTTACTTGGAAGTTTTCTGTTGCCTGTGGCCAGTATTTACCCAAGGACTTGCCTGAAAGAAAGAGAGACACTTGTGGAGCAACATTTCATCCACCACATATCCAGCCACAAGCTTCATTAATTCTTTGTCACCTGCAGCTGTCTGCCATTAGAATCCAGTTCAGTCAGGAACACCTTAGTCAAAGAAAACTTTATTTCCATTTGCAGTATTATATTTGGCGGGATGGCTCTGTTTTGGGGTCCCTCTGCCTTTCCTTGGGCCTACGCAGCAAGCCTGAGGCAGACAGAGCAAACCTCCCTGCCCTTCCATGCGCCTACATGGAAAGTCTAATGCAGGGAGAGCAGCAGCAAAGATGCCCTGAGAACAGAACAGAGCAGCATCAATGACAAACAGAAATGCCATTGATAGGTCAGGAGGAAGCAGCAACAGTAGTCAGGCCAGAGCAGTTTAAACAAGGCGCTCTGAATCAGATTTGCCAGTAGTTTGCATTGAAACGAATCATGTGATCTATCAGCTGACTCCCTTCCATCAATCAGCTGCTCCATCAGTTGATTGGGCTGTTTGAGATGAGCTGGTGTAGCTGGGATGTGAGCTGAGCTTGACACCCTGTCCTGCCTGAACTAATGCTATGCTAAATTTTTGGTTGTTTATCTAGTGCAGGGCTACAGCCAACCTCCGCGACCAAGGAGGGCTCACTTTGGTGGGCTGTATTTTCTTGACCTCAGATCGGAGGTTGGTTGTTATAATTCTGCAGGTAACAAATTGTCCACATTGTCCACGGCAGCGCTTTACTCTTACCATTTTTACCTCTCACATTAAAAGCCCAATCTAAATGACTCAGGTGGCAGGAGTTATTTTTTATGCTGTCGACAACACCACCCAAGGGACTTTCACCCACAGGAAATTATTAGGAAATTATTGTGAGTTCTATTATTGTGAATAGTGAATATGAGTCTAAACACTAAACTATACAAATCTAATGAATACATAGTGTTTGTACCCGTGTAGATAATCTGTATGATGGTCACTGTTAAGCCTGGGTCCTCATTTCCCAATAAGAGGAGTTATTTTTACACTTCCTAACATGAAATGGCATTTTAATGAGATGGAAAGACAGTCTGAACAGAGCTGTATGTCAAGGTCAACGGTTTTTGCCCCATAATAATCCTCAGTATGGATGTTTTTGAGTAGCTAAATGACAATAATTCAATGGTGAAACATGTATTTTTCAAGAAACTGGCAGCAGCTCAAAAAGTGTCACATTTCCAGCTTGCTTTTATATTTCATGTTCCAAGGACCGTAGGGATGATTAATCTGCCATCATCACTATGCAGGACGGTTTCCAAATATGGACCACTGCTCTTCCCTGGGTGCTGCCTTTAAAGTGTTATTGTCACATTCATTCATTAGCTGGTTAGACTTGAAATAATGTGGTCTCACCTGTGGCGTTAGTAATACAGGTGTTGGCAGTCGGAGAAGTTTGTGCTGCTGAGGAGAAGCTGTCTGTTGGTAGTGACAGGAATATTTAATGAAGAAATTGCAATTATTTTATAACATCAAAGGATATTTTTAACCGGTGCACATTTCAGCAAGAACTCAATACCAAGTGATAAATGGCCTTCATAAATATCATTCCCTGCAGGATGCGGTTTCAGAAATAGAATGTCGTGTAACTCAGAAACCGCTAAAATGTGAAATGAGCTACAGGACACCTAAAAATATTTTTAGTGTCACTAATTGCCAGCTGCAGCTTTTATTTCTCTCAGCCGCAAACATGCAAACACACAACACAGGTGTAAGCAGCTGTAGATATGCTATTCATGAGGTTCACACACCACATAAAGCGGGTGATTCCTTCTGGCATAGTGGACAAAAAAAACAGCTGATATGCATATATTGCTGGAATATAGTATTTAATTAAATTTCAAATGTATAGCTCATTTCGTGGGCAATTTAAAAGTGAAATTTAGTTTTACCTCAGTGATTAATTTGGGCCTGTTTCGAGATAATTGAGTCCCTGGTGGATAAATCACCATAGGTGCGTGCTTTCAGAGGGGATGCTCTGCTTTAATGTACAGCACAGATGATGAGAGAGATGCTGTTGGACAATGCCTGTGAGGTGGTGTGTTCCAGTAGCCAGCACTACAGACCGTTTAATTGCTACTGGGTTGCTAGGGCAACAGCTTTGGCCCCTGTTCATTTTCTGTCAGCTACTGCATTAACATTCCACCAGGAAATAGACGGGGGTCCATTTAGAATGTTCATGTTGTCAAGTTTAAAATGGTCAATAGACTGATGGCTGAGATGTGACGCAAAACAACACCTGAAGCAGCACATGAGCTGTGACACAAAGCACCCTGCACATGTCCAGATCAATCAAGCATTTACCAGGGCAAAAATGTGCGCAATTATTTAAAATTACTGATGATAAAACATTAGATTTCAGTGTGTTTTTATTTCTTATATCATCCATCCATCCATCTTTTGTCTGTAACCACTTATCCTATTCCAGTGATTTCCAACTGGTCCAACCCAGGGTCCAGATTTCTCCTTAGTCATTACTTCAAGGTCCACACAGTTTAATACAATAAGCTTCATACTTGTGTTTTACGAGGCATTGAGCTGGTTTGCTGTCTCTGCCAAGTAGCTGTCCATTAGTCACTTAATCTATAGCAGGAAATGGCACTTCAAAATAAAAAGCTCTGTGCCAGAAATTCAGTGTGCTTAAAAATAAAGTCCTTCAGAATGGACCCACGATGCACTTGTGGACCGTGACCCACCAGTTGGGAACTGCTGTCCTATTCAGAGTCAGGGCTGGAGCCTATCCCAGCTGAAACTGGGCAAGAGGCACGGTACGCCCTGGACAGGTCCTCAGAGTATTACAAGGCTCACACAGACAACCACCCATACTAACATGAAAACATGTTTTTGCTGTGAGGCAACAGTGCTAACTACGGAAGAGGATTAGGGCCACTGTGGAAAAAAAAAAGTGAGTTCTGACTTTAAACTCAGAATTCTGACTTTAATCTCAGAATTCTGACATTAAACTCAGAATTCTGACTTCTGAGTTTAATGTCAGAATTCTGAGATTAAACTCAGAATTCTGACTTTTTTCTCAGAATTCCGAGATTAAACTCAGAATTCTGACTTTAATCTCAGAATTCTGAGTTTAAAGTCAGAACTCACAGAATTCTGACATTAAACTCAGAATTCTGACTTTAATCTCAGAATTCTGACTTTAAAGTCAGAACTCACAGAATTCTGACATTAAACTCAGAATTCTGACTTTAAAATCAGAACTCACAGAATTCTGAGATTAAACTCAGAATTCTGACTTTTTTCTCAGAATTCCGAGATTAAACTCAGAATTCTGACTTTAATCTCAGAATTCTGACATTAAACTCAGAATTCTGACTTTAAAGTCAGAACTCACAGAATTCTGAGTTTAAACTCAGAATTCTGAGATTAAACTCAGAATTCTGAGGTTAAAGTCAGAACTCACTTTTTTTCCCACAGTGGCCCTAATCCTCTTCTGTAGCTAACCACTGCAGCACCAGCGCATTTTCATCCCAACTCATCAAATATCCCAAGTGCAAGGTCCTGTGTCTGTTCTGGGATGGTGTGTCAATTTCTGCTTGTCACATGCATTGGGTCTTTTCAAAATACACTCACATTTTCACAATAAATGTACAGCTTCTGCTTGTTAGAAGCATGCAGTCTTTTTCTAAACACACTGATAATGTAGGTAAAACACCTGGTTTATATTATTTCCTTGTGCAAAGAAAGCACATGGTCTGTATCGAGCAGGGAAGGCAGCAACAGAGTCAGGTCAGCTTCTGTGTAAAATGGGGGAGGCGGCAGGACAGGACATGGTTGTCATCAATGCTCTTGTGTTATGCTGTGTGCAAACTACAAGTGACACTACAACAGGCTAGAGTTTGAGTGGAAGCTGGTGACAACAAGCCACAAACTGATGACCGCAACTTGACAGGCGTTGGTGGTAATGTGATATTTAGCTTGGTTAGCTGACACTAACACTGAGGCGGCTGTGGCTCAGAGGAAGAGTGGGTCGTCCACCAGTCGAAAGATCAGCGGTTTGATCCCCAGCTCCTCCAGTCTGCATGTCAAAGCATCCTTGAGCAAGATACTGAACCCCAAATTGCTCCTGATGGCTGTTCCATCAGTGTGTGATTGTGTTAAAACTGAGTAGCAGGTGGCACCTTGTATGGTAGCCTCAGCCACGTGTGTGTCAACTTTAGATGACATGTAGTTGAGGTGCTTTGTGGCAAATTACAGAGGACGAAACTACGTTAACAACAACACCTGCGCTGGTCATGCTGCTGTGTAATTGCTCGTAGGGTGAACACAGCATTACACTTCACACCTTTTTTTGCTTCTGTAACACCAGCATTCCATAAATTACACACCGGGGCAGCATTATGTCACTGCTGTTTGTTTCAGTGTCAAAAAAAATCTGTAAAATGTAAAATCTCTGTTTAAAAAGTGCTTGTAACAGCTTGAAGTCATTGCCATTCTCTATCTGTCCACCAGACTTTTCCAGCTGACCCTGACTCCAGTCTCCGCCTCTGTTTCTGACCTGCTCTCCAGCCAGGCGCTCCCAGATCTGAATACGCATTTGGACTGCCATCCTGTTGCAACCTGTAAGTCTGTCCCTAAAGTACATTCACCGTCATCCGACCTGCTTGCCTTATGTGTGTGTGTGTGTGTGTCCTTCTCCCTGTGTTGCCTGAATACACCATTCACAACAGCTCTTCTTTTCATTGCTGAAGTGTAAAGCTCCTCTGTCTGGAACACATAGCGCACCATAGCGCAGAATGGCATCAACCACAACCCAGGGTTTATTTTTTTTGATGCCGACAGCAATGCCATGGCTACTCGAGTTGAATTTGCAGATAAAATGACCCTGACATGTTGGCTTTTTTAAATTTGGCTCTGTGTGTGTGTGTGTGTGTGTGTGTGTGTTTTAGGTGCTATGCACACGTACAAAAGAGACAACCATCTGTCATGACCCGTCAAGCCACCTAAATTCATGTTTATTTCATCCCTGTATTTCCTGTTTTATTTTTGTAACCATTGTCTTGTCTTGTTTCAGATCTCACGTCCTGTCAAGTTTCCCTCCTTTGTGATTACTTGCCCTACTTCACCTATGTCTCATTGTCTCCCTTGTCTTAGTTTATTTAAGTCCCTGTCTTCCACTTGTTTGTTGCCAGATCGTCTTCACCTTTGAGTAAGAGTTCCAGCGTTTCCCTGGTGTTCCTCGTGAGTGTGTTTTTGACCATTTTTTGCCTTCTGACCACCCTTTTTGCCTGTTGATTAGGATACTTCTGTCTGTGTGACTGACCTGAGCCTGATTAAAGACCCATCATCTCAGTCAGTGAGTCCTTCAATTGTTTGTGCTTGCATCAGCAAGGCTACAACCTCCTGCCTGCTGCTGTTTTAACAGCATGCTTAGTTTGCTCAGTATAATGAGAGGTTCTTTCAGATCATGTTTGAATTAAGTCAGCACCGTTGTTCATTATGATGCTGCTACCAGTAACAGGTTTGATGACAATGATTGTTGTTGTGCTGCTGCTAATATTAACATTCATGTTGCAGTGACACAATTTATCACTTCCACAAACCACCAGGCTCGAGATATTTCATCTACATATCGTTTGAGGTCTGCGTCTACTAATTAAGAAAGCAATAAAATGTGGCCACCAGATTGCAGGATACAGAAAAATAACAAAACAGGTCACTTGTGTTTCTTCCTAGCATCGTAGCTTGGCCCTCGTAGGACACAGGGGAGAGACGTGAGGGGAGAAGAAACGAGGAAATATGTCTTTAGAGAACTGAGACGTCTTTTCCTTAATGACGGCAGCGGCTGATCACAGCTAGATCAGCTGTCAGGAGGCTTTATTAACAGCTATAGAAACTTTTAATGGAGTTCGTTTCTGTTATATATACATATACAGTGATAAAAGACGTTTTCTCTCTGTCTAACAATCACCTGCACATGAACAACAACCTGTGTTTTGTATTTATAATCTTTCCTGTGTCCTGCTCAGAGTCACACAGTATGATTCACTGTGACTGAATGGAAATGACGATCACTGATGTAAAAGTGTTTCCTGCTGTCAGACAGACTCTCTGACTTTGATTGTATCCATAACAAAAGTTGATGAGGGAAATAACAGATTGTGAAGAGAACAATCAAAAAAGTCGTTTGTGGTGAATCAGAAAACAAAGAAATTAGAAAACTTGGCAGTGACGCATTTGAGTTTAATCTCTTATCTGGCTTCCCTCTGGTATGAAACTCCAGTCATGTCGTGATGTATCAGACCAGTCTGATCAACTATCCAATCATAGGGGTGTGTCGGTCGTTAAAAGACTTCCGCAAAGGCTGCACTCATGTATCCTCGCTTCCCTCTCCTCTGAAAGCCTCCTCTCTCCTCAACTCCTCCAAGAGCATTAAACAAATTGAGAATCCTACAAGATGGCGAGTCTCAATCGATTTCCAGGTCAAATGATCGAAGATAGATGACGGAGGAGTCGAGGAGGGATATTGGGATGAGCCCCCTGTGTCCTCACATGAGGACATTAAATTTTGGGTTTACTGGACCTTGTACTTCATTCTGCTTGACTTAGACCTGTTGTCCTCATTTGTGGATACTTTTTTGTGCCATCTAGTGGTAACAAGAGCACAGTACACCCATCCATGTAAAAACAAGATGGCAGCCATCTCTGCCAAATCAGTCTGCAGCAAATTGAATGATTGAAACTTATTTATTTATGATTGAATAAATAACATTTGTAGTTTGATATGCCACTGATATGCAAGTTGACCCATTTTAGCAACAGAAACAAGCTAAGATGCTGTTGATTAGGAAGTACTTGTTTGAGGACATTGGGACTTTAATATTGTCTCTACAGACGCACCGATCCAGCTTTTTTAGTTTCAATACCGATCCCAGTGCTGTGGCTTTGAGTATCAGCCGATACCCGATACCGATCCGATACCATGGTTGACCTAAAAAGCTATATACCTTTACATGTAGAACAGAAAAGAGGCATCAGGCATTGATGACTACACAGTTCTTTCCTAAGATAAAATAAAACAAGATGAAACAGATGAATGCAATGATGAACTATTTATTTTTAACAAAAATAAACAATTGTGCAACAGCAGTTGAAATAGTGTGAAATACCTCCACACAGCAGATTCTCTCCTTTGCTTCATGACGTATAACGTAGCTCGCATCGCAATAGATTTAAAGGGAAAGGATCGCCTCAGGTATAGGTTGCATTTTCCAATACCCGATCCATCTATTTTGATGATATTGGGGCCGATATTCAATCCAGCTATCGGATCAGTGCATCCCTAATTGTCTCATTTGAGGACACTGGGAGTTTATTTTCATTGACAGTGTTTAGTTTTTTATACCTATAAGGTCCTACTAATTCCAAATAGCTGGGAGAAATTAAAAACAGATACCAAGCAAAAATTCTATTTAACTATACATTTTCTCTTTTTTCTTTTATGTCATCTATACACACATGGCTTAGGACCACGACATGTTCAGAAACGGTCCTGGCAGTCTGTCTTCCTCCGTCAGACTTCATTTGCCCACAGAAGGATCAAAGAACACCTTGGGTTTTCATCCTTTCAGTCATTTGTCCCCGAGGATTAAAAGGAAAACGATGGCAAGGGAATTCAATTGAAGTGCCATAAGAAAGGTTAAATAAAAAGCCATCTCCTCAATCAGATTCTCAGCATGCTGCTGGCATCATGTCAAAGTGAGACAAATGCTGTTTTGATATGAAAACAAAACAAAAGTGTGTTCTGAAAAAAAATATATAATGCAGATTTTATTTTTCTATAAGGTCAAGACTTAGTGAAGAGGGTTCATACCAAAAGAAAAGAGAACATTGTGTTGTTGTAATCACTGCCAAGTTCCATAATCACAAGAAAAGAAGACATTACTGTAAGGCCCTTTGCAAAAACAATGACATTACATAATTTCTGACATATGACTGATTTAAAAACAACAACAAAGAGCGACTGAGACACCCCAGGGTCTTGTAGTAGAAGATTCAACATTAATTCAGCAGCAACTTTTTGTCCCAGTTATATTCTTACTTAATATTATCCATTATTCCTTAGCAGCAACAGTCCATCCTTTTATTGCCTGACTTTTATGTGACTGAACCATACTTTATTTTTTCTGCATCCTCGGTTAATTTTAATATGCAAGATAAATCATTTGCTTCCTCAGTGAGCGTTAAGCCACACTGCATTAATGTTCAATCTTCTTTTCATTCTCTTAGAAAGTTTAAAGTCCACGCTCCACCTGGGAAAATTTCACTTTTCTATTATTTTGCAGTAAAACCAAGTTGGTGCTCATCCCTTAAGAGAAAGGAGTCAACTTTGGGGTATAATTCTTTACCACAGTCGCCTCGAGACAGTCGAGTTAAGTTTGTTTTTATTTACATTGCCCCAAACCACAAATTTACTAGAATGCGTGTTGTAAATTGGTTTCTTCCATATCCACAATATCCGTAAAATACTCCCTTCTAATAAGATTGATTTTTTTTTAGCATTTGTACTGCAATCTCTGCTGTCTGAAAACACCTACACCATCCAGTCCTCTAACCTGCATTGATCTTGGGCAGTGGTGGAAGACGCTCTCGAATCTTTTAATTAAGTGGAAGTAGCAATTCAACTGTGAAAATACAGAGAAACTTCAAGTAAAAGTCAAACATTCAAGATTTCACTTCAGTAAAAGCACAAAAGTATCAACAAAGAAACTTAGTTTAAGTATTAACGTAGAAGTACTTGTAAAGCAGAGTCATATTAATAGCTAAATGATATCATTGGAATATAATTACTGATGTTTTAAGCAGCATTTTAATGTTACAGCTAGTGGAAGTCTTCATCTAGAAGTAGAAGTATAAAATGGTTTGCTTTTAGCCAGCATTTGACCTTTGCTGTGAAGCATTTTACATCTGTAACCAGTTTGATTTCACTTGTTAATGTGTTGCAGAGTTGACAGCCCTTTATGGAAAAAGCTGATTGTCCAACTTTAGATTTACAATCTGGTATTTTACAATGGCCTTCACGCTGCTCCTTGTTATTCTATCACTGTCTTTGAATAAATCTGGAGAGAGGCTCTGGAGCTGGACTGCTGATACATTTGAAAACAGAATGTAATGAAGCTGTCAAAGCTGAAAAGATTGTATTGCTGTAATATGCGACAGTGATGCCACCAGACAGGCTTTTTGTCCATTATTTTCAGGGCCTGATTGTATAAAGATGTTAGGTGTTATAGGTTCAGGCACAAAAACATTTGGTTGTGGTTTGGGTTGTAACACTTGGGTTGGAAGGCACAATGCAGGATGTGGATGTCTTAGTAAAAATCAATCTGCTTGGAGCGTCGGTGGCTTAGTGTGTAGAGCAGGCGCCCTATGTATAAGGCTGTTGCCACAGCAGCCCGGGTGCGAATCCAGCCTGTGGCCTTTTGCTGCATGTCATCCCCCTCTCTTTTCCCCTCCTTTCATGCTTACCTGCCCTGTCCATTAAAGGCAAAATGCCCCCAAAACAGTCTGCTGTACGAACAGCAAAAGATCCCTAAAAACACCCATATTTCGGGCTAAAAAGCCACTGCAACAACTGGCAAAAAAAACTTTTGCTGTTTGTTGGTCCCGAACAATTGTCTGCAGCTTGGTAGGCATCTCGCCTAGGTGTCACGCGATCCACAATCCCCTCCACCTCCTGATGACAAAGGTAGCTCATATACTATGTCACTTTAGGGATATTGATGTGGTGCATTTGAAAAGAGCAAATGTCACATATCCATGGTTTGCAGACACGATGGCCCAATTCCAATCCGGCCCCTAAAGACTCAAGCCCTGAACCCTCACTGACTTAATTGACATCAGCTGTAAGTGATTGAGTGTGAGAGTCTGAAAGGGCTCCGGATGCTACAAATAGGAATGGGACAGCACTTATCCCCCTCTCTACAAAATGTTGTTAACATTGGCGGCTCTGGGCGTGATCGTTTATCCGTTATTGTCAGCATATATTCCACACACAAAGAATATATATCTATATATATCGATAGATCTATCTATCTATCTATCTCTATAGATATATATTCTTTGTGTGTGGAATATAACCACTGGTATTCCTCTGACTTTATGTGTGTTTATGTACCATCTTAAATCCTTGTTAATGTAATGTTTCATTGTTTATCTATCTGTTTTTTCGCTCTCCTTCCATAACGTTAACATTTGCATATCCGACCATGTTACTTCCGGTGTTCCGAGGGCAACCCCTGTATTTGACGTCACAACGCTATGAACTGTGGGTAATTTCCTTACTGTAAGTCTGCATCGATGCTGACCTACCGTAAGGGGGCATAAAGGGCTCACTCACTGACTCACTGACTTGACGATTTGACAGCGGGACAGCCCTCACACACTCACGCACTTCACATGAACGCGCCTCTAAGTCAGTGAGTCTGTAAGGGATCGGATTGGAATTGGGCCAAGAAATGCCAACAATTTCTTCCGGCGACTGGGCTGATTTGTTAAAAGCTGCCAAAAACAGAAACATTTTATGAGTGCAAAATTTTGCATCTGAACTAGTTACGACTTGCTGTTGGACAATATTGACATACATATTAGCCTGCAATCATCAGTGCAAATCTGTATTTGACAAAAATACCAAATAAAATAAGAATGAATTTATTCAGTTAAATATTTTTATAGTTTATTCATGGTTTATAGTTTATACAGACATACTTACACACATTTATTGTGAGTTCTTCTCTGAACATAGGTGTATTTCTGATGAATGAATGAATGAATCACAACAGCCTGTTCTCTGGCCGACACGCTGGTCTGCACCCTTTAAACCCTCAGTTTGGATAAGGGGAAAAAAAGAAGGAAATTTTACTCTGTCTTCAAATCTTTTCCCTACAAGGTGAGCATTATCTCCAGCTAACCACACAGCTGTTCTCAAATTAAACAGCTACTGTCTCGTGGCCTGGAGATGAACACAGGGCGTTATAGCTCCTTCTGACCCGCTGAGACTCCTGGAACGAAGAGTCTCTCTTTTGTTCCAAAAGAGTCAGTGGCAAAACTAGATCAACAGCTGCCAAAGTCCCAGAGCCCTCTGCGTGGGATCTTAATCTCCTGTTGGTCACTCATTCCCTCAACATCCATTTTAAACAGCTTGAAATTATACTCCAAGTCCAATAATTGTATTGGACTGCAATCCATCCACTGCAATCAGATCTGTGCATTTGTCATTCAACATGTCACCTTCTTTCTTTTTGTTTTGTTGAGTCTTTTTTGTGTCTTTTGCTCTTGGTTCTTTTGCAGATGAGCTGTTGTTCTGCTGCCATGTTGATGTCTGTGTGCCATAAATTTTTGACAAGAAAAATATGACTCACATTCATATAGAAGTACCAATAAGAAATGGCTTAAAAGCTTGGCAGTTCATCGTGTTAACTGCATCGCTCGTTTATGTGATTCTGAGAGCATAAACATCATTTTCATGTGCACACATTGAGGCTTTACAAGGTAAAGCTTCATGTCCTTTTTTTATTGCACTGCAAGATAAATTGCCTAAAATGTGACGCATAATGCGCAGGATCCTTTTCTGATTTCCCACATTTGGAGCTGCATGTGGCATGACAGCAACATAAATCACAACAGGTATTCTAAGTGATTACAATCAGTGTGATGAATAGACGTCAGAGTATAGCACATTGATTTTTTTTTGTTTTTACATAAGTCTTCAGAGACAGGAGAGAGTTACCTGAGAGTTAGTTTGTGTAGAGGATTGAACTAAGGGGGGGACATTTCCATTTCTTGTATTTTTTGTGAGAGTGCACACGTCTCTTCAAGAATGAATGTGTCGAGCTTGAGAGATTCAAACGCAAATGTTATTGTTAAAGGACACACAACTCAAAGTGTCAAACCCTTTAACCTGCCGCGGCCATCTGGAGCTGCCTCGACTGTTTTGGCCTTCAGTCCTCCAGGAAATAGAGAGCAAGACAGACAAATGGTTCACAGAGGAAATTCAGAACAATATGTGCTGTATTGTGCGGTGGTTAGTAACTATATAATCCCCGTTGTTATGAAGTGCCATCAAATGTCTTTGCCACTTCTTTCTCAGACACATATTCACACCTAAAGCTACCAGATCTGCAGTCACAGTTTCCCTACCTCCCAATGTGCCATCTGCAGATTAAAGGAACAGTTCGCTATTTTTTAGGGAAACATGCTTTGCTTTATTCCTGAGAAATAGATTCGATGGTTTCATGTCTGTGTGTTAAAATCAACATTCTTCCCAGAACTTCTGTGCCTGGCAGCCTCCTGGTGACAAGAGTCTGGTAAGGAGGGCTGTCGCTTACTCAAAATTAGAGCCATCGTTAGAACATGTGAAAAAAAAAATTGATCTATAATTATTTGTTCTAATTGAAAATTCTCAGTTTGCATGCTCCACGTGTCATGCCTGGTACTTCAGCGGGAGGGAGCATTTCTAAAATTATCTGTCCATCTGTGTAATGACTACAACACAGCTTCCTTGTCATGTTTGTCGCTCAAGTAAGGCTGCAGTCAGAGATGGTGACTGGTGGTGAAATTTACTCAAGTGCTGAGGAGAAAGGAGGTGGGTGAGGAAAAAGGCACGGGCATGGCCCATCAAAGAGTAAATGTGTCTGCGCTGCGTGAAGCTGAGCAGCCTCCCATTCAGCCTGTGTGAAACTAACAAGGCAGGGTCAGTTAGCAACTGGCAGCAGATTCGTCCAGCTGTGTCCCTCACTGAAATTAATGGAGAGGAAAATATCAATTGACCATAGCATGTTTTAGGAGGGGCTGTAAACTTTAATTTTTAGAGTGTGTGTGTGTGTGAGTGAGTGAGTGAGTGAGTGAGTGAGAGAGAGAGAATTAAACAAAAGAGATCTATCAAATACAGATCTGTGATAGGCTCCAGCACACCCATGACCACCAACAGGATAAGCAGTCACGGAAAATCAACCTAAATTCAGAAATTAAAAAACAACCTCAAACCTCCTGAAACACCCACTATGACAGCAAAATAATGTGAGCTAGTGGGAATAAACCACACTGAAGGTGAGCCCTCCTCCACCCCAGAGGAAGGCTGTGGCCATGATAATTGTGGACAGCAGGGTGCAAGTGTGGCTGAATATGGGGTGTATGAAGTGTTGCCTATCTCCATGATTGACTGTCTTTCAGACAAATCCTTGGAAAAATACTGGTCCCAGGCAACAGAACACCCAGCCGGAAACAAAAATTTGCAAGCTATCTAGCCGTAGCTACGCTTACTGACGGTTGCCCTGACATTCACACAGAGGTGCACGTGTCTGAATTTTGAGGATGCAATTGCCAATTTTGTGGGATGTATCGGAAACATAATATAACATGTAGCGTGACAAATTATTTCTTCTTTTTTTATTAACAAGCCCAACACTGCTGGCAAATGGATTTTTTTATTTCACTTGGCTATCAGTATCCAATACTTTTAAGGTATCGCCAAATATAACCCAGTGGCAAGTAGCATTGAAATGAAAACAATACCTGCATTTGATCCTTTTTGATCCTTTTTGCCTCAGTGGTCTGATCCCAGACTGTCCCAACTCCCCGCAAACTGTCTGTTGCTGAAGTCTCTGGAGCCTCTTTTCTTGGCGAACAGTCAGTTCAGCTTCTGCTAGGTCAGCATGAGCTAACACAGCATCAGCAACTAACACCCAACACCACAAACTCACACTGACACCGAACAACTCAATTCTGTCATTAAACCCGTTAATAAGTGTTAATGAAAGTCAGCCATGTGATGCTAACAGTTAGCCTTCTCACTGTGTGCATACCAGGGCACAGAGCTCACACTCCTGCAGAAGCAGCTACAACCCATACAGTCTAGTGTGGTGAAATTGAGCCCTGTGTATTTGACGGAGTCTGCAGGTCAGGATGCCGACATGTTCGCCTGACCTAACCAACGGCTGCTCTTTAGGTGAAGACAAAGAGTCCACTTCTTCTTCTTTGATGCATAATGTATTTATCACCGCTGTAGTCTTCAATGAAAAACTTGCAAACATCCATGAAACTGTGTCCATAAACCATTCAAAGGTACAAATTTTCACCATTACATTGAGCAGCATACACCTGACGTGACGTGGCCTGGCGCTTCGGTCAAAAAACTGTGTGCTGCCCGTCTAGCAACACCTGTCCCTCAATGAATGGTTCCTACCTAAAATGACAGTGGACAATACAGTGACCCCAACAAGACAAATTAGTATCCCACATATACACATACATTTTACACTGGGGATGACTCTTATAGCATGAAATCAAAGAAGTGCGTATCCAAAATAACATTTTATGTAGACCACTTCAGTTGTGTTAGATAGTAAGGTGTTATTCATTAGTTCACTCCACCTAACTGCTCGCAGGATTTATATAGTCACAGGCCTGCTTCACTGACCTCTGGCCTGCTCTGCCTCTCTCAGTCATTGTGGCACTGGAGCAGACGTTATTAGTTAGAAGAAGATAGCTTTTCAGACAGAATGGAAATGGAAATAAAGAAATTAAGGCCTGAGAACAACAGACAGGCTTGTTTATTAAAGCTGGTGACGTGCACGCTTTTTCAAAGATGGAATCAAAACCCACATTCCTCACGTTCCAAATGACCAGGTCCTGCCTGAAATAAGCCCCAAGTAAACAGTCGCTGTGTGACGTTTGGGTGGCAGTTTTTTTCTGTAACAAGAGAAATGGAAACAATCAATCTTTACTCAGTGCTGTCATGTTGCTGCAATGATAGAATCCTATTCTGGCAGATTGGAAACTGTTGATTGGATTTTCCAGAGAATCAATGGCAATCACCGTCACTTTTCTGTCCGAGGCTGCGTACTGGGTCCCTTGACGAGACACTGAGCCATCACCCATGTTGCCTCTCACATAACCTGTGCTCAGTTCAGCAGTTGAACTCATCTAAAAGGGAAAGTCTAATGTCTGTATCAGTGAAACAGACTAAAGTACAAACAATAACAGGTCAATAATGTGGATATGTATTTCAGTATGCACATCATAATGTATAGTTAAAGTGAGAATCCTTGCATACATTAACACCATTACTGTATATAAGTCCAGCAATGGTAATTGCAACCTAATTACCAAATATTCACTGAAATCGAAAATGGACTGCACTTGTACAGCGCCTGTACAGCGTCTTCCAGCCACTCAAAGTGCTTTTACATGACATGTCACATTCACCCACTCACTCACTGGTGGCTGAGGCACATGCACTCACACACCGATGGAACAGCCATCAAGAGCAAATTGGCGTTCTGTATCTTGCCAATGCGGACATGCGGACTGGAAGAACCAAGGAGAACTCCTGGGGCCTCATTTATAAAACATTGAGTAGGATCCATACTAAAAGTGTTGTGCGCCCAAAAGCTGAAAATGGCGTGTGCCAAAAAATAATCTGATTGCGCAGGTGGATTCACCTCATATCCCGCCCTCTACACACCCACATTTTACCATGAATGGTCAATGCAAAGTGCATATAAATAAGCCTGCTGATCAATGGCATTTTACGCTCAATCATGGCAGAGAAGACAAGGAAAAGGAATTTCACTGAGAATGAAATAGAGGTGCTTGTGGGGGAGCTGGAGGCCAGGGAAATTATATTATTTGGTGGTCACAGTAGTGGCATCACTAATAAAAGGAAAACAAGTGAGTGGCAGCACGTCGTCACCGCTGTAAATAGTGTGAGTGCAACAGAGATCTGTGGCAGAGGTGAAGAAGAAGTGGTGTGATCTGAAGGTGGAGGCCAAGAGGAGAGTGGCATGACACCGTCAAAGCATGTCTGCTACAGGTGGGGGCCAGGGCACACCCGAGCCCACACCGCTGGACACCAAAATAGCCTCCATCCTTGGGATGGCCAGCGTGTGTGGCATAGTGTCGTAGAGGGAAGGAGACACAGATTTGGCGGAGACCACACAGGAGACCGGTAAAGTACAGTTTTATCTGTTTATTAAATGTATAAATTAAATATTTCAACAGAGACTTGTGAAAAGGCACAGTGGACTTGCGGTGGGTGATGAGGAGGTTCCCGGCACGGCGTGTCCTGGCACCATGGCTGCAGGCCTGGCTGTCCCCAGCACCAGCGCGCTCAGCACCAGTGTGTCCCGAGCGCATGGCGTACCAGGAAGTGGCCGGGTCCTGACCGTCACTGTCCTGCAAATGCAGAGGGACACCATCAGTGCAATCAATGAAGTCAGAGACGAACTCCAACAAATACGTACCGTCATGAGTAACATGTGTGATGTCATGTCTGAAATTGCCAGCTCCATTAAAGATCTTGTTAAAAAATGAAACATAGTTGCTGTCTTATGTCGGCTGATTCCCGCTGGAAAGACCCAGTTTAGCACATAGATCCACGAGCACTGCCCGAGGGAATCTAAATCGGCTTATTAGCCAGTCATCATCATGGGCCAGGAAATCTTTGTGGTCCCTAAAAACTCTCTCCATCCTGATCCTACCATTGGCGTGATCTTCCAGCAGTGCCAGCACATCCATTGTGCAGCATTACGCACAGCTGTCACCGCGCTATTTATATGCTTACTCAGCAATTAGACTGATTGTTACACACCTTGTCACAATTAATAATCAATCAGTGCGATCCACCGCTCTACATCATTTGAAGATGGAAGTATGATATATGAACATGGTGCTGCAAATACAGTAGTAGGCCTAATGGCTCACTAAAGGAACACATCTATAACACTGCAAGCTTGGGTGTTTATGATTACGTGGATCTTGAAGTCTGATATCTGACAACATTAAATGTATGAGATGAATCTGGCTTCAATTCACCACCTCACCATCTGCGCCGCCAGTTTGCCCCGTCTCCAAAATGTTCGTGCGCAAGGATCAAAGTTGACGTACCAGCGAGCACATTCTCCTGCCACCGTTACAGTTTTGGTTTAGGCGCCAAAACTCCTTGGTTAGATTTAGGATGACAGCATGGTTTAAGTTAAAATAAGTTGTTTGTTACATAATTTAAGTACATTACAAAAGTTAATTTAGTGCCTTTTTGGTTTCAAATACAACACGAACAGCAGTCTGCTGGATAAATGTTCCTGTGTTGTGTTTGTCATAATTACAATGGCCATTAGAGGTTGCCGCCTAACAATAGCAGTATCGGAGGTAATGGTAGGGCCCTACTTCTAAGGCAACCCTTCCATAGAGGTATGCTCAGTTCCCTGTGTGGGAGTATCAGACAGAGTCGCTCAGCTCTGCTCTCATTGTTCCAACCTGAGAGTAGATCAACTGTCAATCATGCAGATCACAATCATCAGTGATGAATGTGTTTATGTCTGTGTTTTGTTTGTTTTGCTTTGACTTGTCCAACGCAGATCTGTTACATCGAAACACTGCACAATTAAAATTGCTGGGAGGTTTTGATACAGTGTGCAGATCTTTTGTCTGATTCTTACAGAGTAGGATCAGACTACCTGCTCCCAGTAACGGATGATAATGGTCATTTAATGGGCTGATAAGATTCTAACCACATGCATGGGATGTGCTCAGTCACAGTAATGAGTGTAGGTCACCCATGTTTTGACAGTGCTCAGTGCACAACACACATCACTGACATGAAGCATAATAAAAGCTACAGGTTATGTACAGTGCAAGTGAAAGACAAGCTGTTATGTATCCTATATAGACCACTGGACTGATTCGAATAGCAGTGTATCTGTATTGTCAGATATGCCAATAATACCAATATGTTCTACTACATCCGGTCCGATTTTGCAGTCTACAAGCCAGCATGCTTTTTTGGTTATTCTGACCCACAATCCTCTGTGCAGCGGACGATTCATCACATCAACTGAGCTGTAAACAGATGACATCTGATTGATAGCTGTCAGAAGTTACAATGACGGATGGCAGCGCATTCAAATAACTGATGACCAGTCGAACAGTAATATTAGGAATATTAATTAATTAAACAAAATCTCTGACATGACACTGTCATAACTATGACATGACACTGTCATGAACCTGTCATGAACATTATGTACATGTCATAAATGTTTATGACTGCTGTCATTAAGTGTCATTTGTTTTTTGTAATGACAAGTTGACATTGTTTGGGTTGTCTTGATTATGACAACTTGACATTAATCAAAGTGACATTACCAGAAGTTGTCTTTGTCATGACAAGTTGACATTAAAAAAATTTGGGATGTCCTTATAATGACAACTTGACATTACCTTAAATACAACTTCTGGTAATGTCATCCTGGTTAATGTCAAGTTGTCATTATAAGGACACGCCAGACAAATTCAATGTCAACTTGTCATGACAAAGACAACTTCTGGTAATGTCATCATGGTTAATGTCAAGTTGTCATAATAAGGACACGCCAGACAAATTCAATGTCAACTTGTCATGACAAAGACAACTTCTGGCAATGTCATCATGGTTAATGTCAAGTTGTCATAATAAGGACATCCCAAACAAATTTAATGTCAACTTGTCATGACAAAGACAACTTCTGGTAATGTCATCATGGTTAATGTCAAGTTGTCATTATAAGGACATCCCAAACAAATTTAATGTCAGCTTGTCATGACAAAGACAACTTCTGGTAATGTCACTTTGATTAATGTCAAGTTGTCATAATCAGGACAACCCAAACAGTGTCAACTTGTCATTACAAAGAACGAATGACACTTAATGACAGCAGTCATAAACATTTATGACATGTACATAATGTTCATGACAGGTTCATGACCGTGTCATGTCCTAGTAATGACAGTGTCATGTCACTCTTATGTAGATACCTTCAAGTGAAATGTTACCAAAAAGGTATGTGATTCTGAATGCACCCTATATCAGCATGATTCTTGCCATTTTCCTCTCCCAGCCTGTCCATGTACCTGCATACAAACTCTCACATCATTTCAGATTCTACCACTCCCTCTTGACCTTCAGTAAGCCGTGTTCCTGCCGTTCTCTATCACTTGACAGGCCCACCCACCTGCACATGTTCCTTTAAAACAGTTTGAAATGGGTGTTGAGGTATGTTTTCTCTCGTTTGGTGGGTGTGTCAGAGCTGCTGCCCAATTAGCAGTGCATGTGAACATATGTTTCCCATTCAAATAGAGCCCTTTTGTATTAAACTGAATTCAGCCCCGCTAAACTAAAAGCCAGTGTCCGTGCATAACACAACAGGGTGTTTAAAGCACAACCCAGTGCTTTTATTCTAATAAACACTTTGCTATGTTTTGTTAGGGCTTAACGCAGCCCTGTCCTCACTCTACCCCTGCAGAATATCCGGCCAATTTCCACTCATTCCCTGCCAGATTGTCAACGTTGTTCCATGTCATTGTTTTTCTACCTCTGTCCTCTGCAATCTATGACCTAGAATTTTAACCTGAACCTGGCAACCTGCATCTGTACCTGCCTATACCGTGTTTTCCTGCTTCATTACCTTCAGATTCTCAGTCACTTCTGTCTGTACCCATTTTAGTTCACCTGGTCAATGCATCATTGAACTGTCCTTGTCTGCCTTGATTGTCTCCATCTGACTCAGTGCAGTGACAACACCTGATGATGCAGTTCCCTTCAGTTCTACAGAGTGTGTTTTTTTTTCTCATTGTTCCGGTTTTACTGCCCACGCATTTACTGTTTTGGCAAAGTGTCTTTCCTCGCATTAGTGTCATTTCCAGCCATAGCAGGCAACACTGAATAAAAAAAAAATCAAAAACTGAATAAATAAACAGATAAACCCACTGTACATGCTGCCCAGCTCCAAACAGCTCACGCAGAAAGTCAGTGACTTGCTGGTGAACATGGTGAGAGGAGGATTTAGCAGCTGAGGACTGGTGGAAACCAAAAAGAAGAGTGAATATTGTTGCTCCAGGTCTGCTGGATTGTTAAATAGGTGACCGTTTGCTAAAACATTCGCCGTATTAACTTTATAAGGTGATTATGTCGGGTGTTGTTTTGTCCAGCTTGCTGTGTTTAAGCAGGTTTAAGCTAATCACTCCACAATACTGGACTATGTGGGAGGAGACCAGTGTGTTGATGGGAAATTCCAGTCATTGTAAGTTCCACATTACTAATGCTCATTTATGCATGAAGCTTAACTGAATAACTGAGGGATTCGACTTCAGACACTCCAGTGACCTTTTCATTACCCTGTCTGACAGCGGGTGAGAGCCCATGCATCAGGGATTTATAAGAATTGTACAACTATATTTAAGGTCAGTGCAGATGCAGAAGAATTAACCAAACATTTATACGTCCTCGTCTGGCTCACAGCCCGAGCTTCAGTCCATGTTTTAAAGCTTCTTTCTGCCTGTTTCATAAAGTATTTCGCTGACTAACAACAGTGAAAGCATGATGTAATATTCTTTCTCTTTGTTTCCCTGCTGGAATACAGATGCTGTTTAATATCTGCAATTTTTAATAAAATATACTGTATAAAAAACATTTCAAATTTGCTGAATGTCATCTTGTCAAAAGTCTAATTTATACGAAACAAAACCTCAGTGGGACTTTGTAATCAATGTGTCAGTTTAAATTGCAATTGTGATTCATTAAAGCCTCAGTGTGTAAAAATGGTGAGTAACAGTGACATCAGCGGTCAAATTCTAGATTGCAGCGCTCACTCGCGCTCACTCGCTCACCCCTCCCATCGGGTAAGTGACGGTGGCCTCGTAGGACAGAAAGCCTTGCGCAGACAGCAGAGATGGCATCATCCACGAGTTTTTCGAGTATCTAGCGACGAGGTGAATATTTATTTAGGAATCTAAACCATGTTACGATATGTTATAGCTTGCCAGTGAGATATAAGTTGTCTGTGAGATATATGTTAGGAGTGTTTTATTTCTAATTGTTTTGGTAACACGAGCAAACATTAGCACAGTAATGCTAAAATAACACATTTTATGTGATAGTCACGGCACAGTGCGGCAAATATAGGTTGGTACGATTATAATATATGCGTTTCCAGAGTGTTCTTCCACAGGACACAGGGAGAGGAGGAAGAGGGAGAGGGAGAGGAGGAAGACCAGGGAGAGGAAGGGGGCGAGGGGGTAGAGGCGGTGCAGGAACGGCCAGGCGAGGAGGTAACGTTAGTGTCTCGGCTACCCACAGGGAAGAGGAGGAGGAGAGGGCGGCAGCCTTCGCAGCAGCACGAGAGGAATCAACAGATTAGGCTGTAGGCTAGGCTAACCATTTAGCTGTAGCTCTGGGATAACGTTAGCCAAGGCTAGGATAACGTTAGCACGTAAACGTAGCCGTCACTCGAACTGAGATGAGAGGGAAAAGTAGTTGCAAACATGAAGCCAAAATGATTTTAAAATATCAGATTGAATTACCTGTCTAGCAGAAAGCAGGCAACCTCCGCATCCCTTGTGAAATCCTTCTCCTTCAGGAGTTCTTTCCACCTGGAATAAGCAACGCCGATATTCACTCACGTTTTGTCCCGTCCTTGCTTATCTGATCTTTATCTTTTATTTGGTGGCGTGGTTTCCCTCTTACGGGACAAAACATATGTGTGGTCCTCCATTTAAAGTGCGACAGAATCATAAAAGTTCAAAGCAGGTTCATGCAGAAGCGCCCCGGATTGATCTTCACCTTAACTGTCTCCAGTGAAGTTCTAGGTAAACGCGAAAGGCGAAGCGCGTATATCCCTTTCGGCCACTGTATTCAAATATGGCGACGCAAGAGGGCAGCCTCCAGCAGACCGCGCCCTGCCTGTGTATATATAGAGAAATCATTCTAAGCCTATGAGAAAGCTTCCATTTGTATGTGAATTGCATTACACTTTAGTATATATATATCTATGAAAGCAATAGTTGATATTTGCTAATAAACAACCACATAAATTACACATTGTAACTTTAATGGTCCACAGTATTTTAAAAACCCTGGGTTGTGCTGGAAACTATTTATGTGCTTCATGTCATGGGCGGTAATAGCCTCTTCATGTGTGATAAAATGTTAATGTTTCTATTCTACAGGGGCCTGACCTGAGCAGTAATGCTGCTGCAACGCCTGACAGAGGTCAAACTGTGATGAAATGATTAAATCCAGCATAATGCAGCTGTGCGGTGTCCACACACTCTGATCATAAATCTGCAATTAAAGATAAGAGACTGCGCTAAATTGTACTTCCTATTATTATTCTTTAGGACGAATCTATTTTCAGAATTTAAAAAAAAAACCTTATACAGTCAGAAATCAGAACAAAAGCCTGTTTAATTTGTAACATCAGACGGGTATGCAGCCAAAGACAATTATTAATTCCACTACAAAAGGCGTCTTCTTTTAGTTTTAATAAGATTTTCTGTGGGAATTTTTACTCCTTTCTTACAGACAGTGAAGTCCTTTACGGATGTGACTTGATCAAGATGTGTTCTGAGAGGGAAACTAATAACAAGAACGTTCCAAAGCGTGAGTGACAGCGTGACAGATAAGTCTTTTTCCCCACAAGCCATGACAATTCCTTAATCACTGGGGCTTTGCTCACAAAGTCTGTTGCATCTTCATCTGTTTAGGCTGAATTTGCCTGTAGATAACATGTCTCAAATATTGATGGACATACATAAATCTTTCATACCCAACCATACTAATTAAATATTCATTTCCACTTGTTTGCTGAAACCATTTACAGACAACCATATTTACACTACAATTTCATGTGTGTTAGTTTGGGGATGGGAACAGTAATCCAGCATAACGCTGTTTAAATGTCTAGTGTGAAGGATTTAGTAGAGGCAAGGCTGTAAAACTGAAACTTCTCATGTATGCCAAGTGTGTAGGATGGGGGTCGTTAACCTGTGCTATCAAAAGAGCCCTTTTTGACCAAAAATAATTAAAAAAAATCTTATAATGAAGGTAACACAGCCTATTAACTCTAAATTAGCTTTTACTAATAGTCTAAATGAGCATTAACTGATATGTTTTACTGCAGAGAGGCTACTGTGCGGGGCACTGCATATGAATATTCGGTACTTTAACTTTGCAGAGCTGGCAGTAAAAGCCAACAAATCTGTCCTTGCACTGCTAAATGCTCTATTTTATTCCAAGGATTTTATGTTTTTGGATTTGGCATCCATAGCTAACCAGCTAAGAAGACTCAAGACGAGCAACTGCTATCAAGGTTTGGCAAAATTTAGAGATAAAGTGCCAGGCAGTAGATGTATTACACATTTTAGTTGTCAGGTATTTCCATATAATTTTTGTGTCAAAGCCACAGTGAGCCACTGGAGAGGGGCCAAAGAGCCACATGTGCCTCTAGAGCCACAGGTCGCCTACCCTGGTGGAGGGGAACTACGGTGGCCAACGTGAAAATGCAAAAGTATGTTAATATTAATGACCCTATCAAGAGCCAGTGTTTGGTGTGTTCGCTCTGGGCTACTGTAGAACAGCATGGTGGACTCCATGACAGAGGACTAGTTCTGTATGTAGATATAAACGGCTTATTCTAAGGTGGTGAAAACACAACGATTCGTATTTTCAAGTGATTATAATTTGATGAAAACAGAGTTATGATTGTTGAAGACCATTTCTGCCAATAGAAATCCCAAAATCTCACACACTGAATCTCTAGGTATCTCCAGAAACATGGGTTTGAAAATCTGCCTCTGAGCATACAGTGGTGTAAACAATATATCCACATCATTCAGAGAAAGTTGGCAGAGGCCTGTCTGGACTGTCTCAATATCTGTAAACTGTCACTGTGCCGTGATGGGGATTGGACATTTGAATAGTCTGATGCAAATGAAGCTCCCACCAGGCCCAGTGATAATGCATTTTCTCTAATCCAACCCCATTTACAACTGCACCACAGTTGCTGCCACACTTTTTCTTTGTAATGAGCATTGTGATAAAAGTGTATTAAAAAAATATATATATATGAATTTGAGGGACACTTTGAGTCTTTAAATATCAGACTTGGCTCCTGGGTCAAACAATTTTTAGTTTATTTGCATCCACTAAGCCAGCAAAATTGAAAGTAAAAGCCAACCCCAGATTCACTCTCGTTTGGCATTTCGCCTCTTTGTATTTGCATTTTTCTGGCGCTATGTCTCTTGGATGCCTGCTGCTTACGGTCTGGCACCTGGTTGCTACCTTTTATAAAGCCCAGACCTCACCTGAGTGCTGTGAGAGCACACACCCATCAACATCCCAGACACAAAATAATGAGAAAGTAAGAAAATCTGGGTAGAGGGCAGAGTCTCTGCAGATAAATACACCACCACACACTTCTAGTTGGTCATAAGTGATGGAGAAGGATAACTCCTGTCTTTACATTGTTTTTGGAAACACCCTGATTAGTATATCATTTGCACACATACATTTATGCTACTGTATTTTATTATATGATACTCATGAAATTGTTTAGATATCCAATAAGAAGGTGCAGTTTGCTCACACTTGTTCTACTCTTGGCAGCTGGCGCCACCTATAGGAAAGGAAAGTAACAGCAGGATGTCATTTAACCCTTGAACCACGTTGCAGGTGATAATTGTTACATCTGCTTTTTATAGCTAATATTGTGTGTGATTTTTATGCAAGCGTTCATTCAGATGCCTTATTAACTTGTGCATTTCACATATACATTATGCTTATACATATAGTATATGAATATATATACTGTTGTCTTATGTGTACTGTATACAGAACCTTGTGCTAATCTTTTATTCTCAGGAACAAGTGGATACAAAATAACATTCAATCCATTGTTTAGAGCCATAAACTGAAGCTCTCTCCTGAGACACAGACTGTAGTATAAACTGTTTATGTACTGTAATGGCTCTACATGTATCGACTCATTAGGTTTAAACAAGTAATGTAAATCTAAAACGTCTTGACAGATTGTTTTGGATTAAAGGTAGATTGAGCCTTGTGGGGGGGAAATGCTTTAATTTTCTCCTCCAACTCAATCAATAAGTCATTAAAGGTTTGCTACAAGTCAGTTCTGATGCAGGTCGTGAACAAATGTATTGATTCTTTAAGGATACTGCAGTGATTTAGTTTTGCATTCGTTTAGAGACACAAAGAATGGTCAAAATCAAGAGAACAAAGGCAGAGTTGTCCTGACTTTTAGTCCTTAGTGACGATCTTTCACACTCCAAGTCTTCAGTTTGTAATGTAGGCTTTCTGTTATGAATTTACAGTCTACCCACTCAAATCGAAATAACACCTGATGACATCACCAGCGTAAAAAGGGGCACTCAAGTGATTTAGTATTGCGCTTTCATATTAGAAGACTCACAAAAGAGAATGAAAAGAGAATATAAAAAATTGAGGCACCAGAAGCAAAGAAATCTTAATAATACCCCCAGTGTGGGATGAGTCTTTTCCCTGCCTACATATCCTGTAATGCATCTAATAATGTGAACATGAAAGCTCATTTTTGGAAATAGTCTGACAAAAAAATCTTAACTGAAGGCTGACTTTCTTCATAAAATAGAGTTTAAATACAGCAAGAGATTTTTTGTCATAGTATCTTTTTTTTAGACCATCCATCCATCCATCCATCCATTTTCGTCCACTTATCTGGGGCCAGGTCGCAGGGGCAGCAGGCCAAGCAAAGCACCCCAGACCTTCCTCTACTCAACAAAGCTTTCCAGCTACTCCTGGATATGTAATCCCTCCAGCGTGTTTTGGGTCTGTCCCAAGGCCTCTTACCAGTGGGACGTGCCCGGAACACCTACAGCAGGAGGCGCCCATCCTGATCAGATGCCCGAACCACCTCAACTGACCCCTTTCAACGCGAAGGAGCAGCGGCTCTACTCCGAGCTCCCTCCAGATGTCCGAGCTCCTTACCCTATCACTAAGGCTCTATCTAGAGATAGAGATAGAGATAGATCATGCATGCCTGGTAAATATCCTTGTCTTTTACACTCCACATACTCGGTTTGTGGGTGTATGAGCAAGCACACCATTATTGATATCTTTATCTTTTAACCAACTGAATTATCTTTAAATGTATCTTGGAATGTTTGGAGTTCAAACCAAAAGTGAGGTGGGACTAAAACCAGAGTTGGTATTTTAAGCCTGAATTTGATATGGGTTGATCTGAAGTTCACAAACCTATTTATAGCACAATCTCAGATTTGAGCCTCATATCATTTTTGATTTTAAGAGTAAAAGACCTAGCAAAGCTGCCCAAATTAGATTTTTTCTTCATTACCAGTATAGCTCCTCATTCAGATATCCAGGTCATCAAAGACTGTACTCACCCAGGATACCATCCGTTTGATTTGTTGCCCTCTGGAAACAGCTACAGGTCATTCAGGACCACCAAACACAGTTTTTTACCCACAGCAATAGGGACATTTAAAAAATACAAATACACAGGATGAACTTTTTTCTTTATGGGTGTAATTACTACACTTTATATGCAACATTTATAACCAATCTACTACACTATATATGCAATATCTACAGATGTGTAGTTTTTCTTACCTAGCACACTTATTTATTGTCTATAATTTATAAGTGTGAGGATTGGACAGCTTCTGCAGTGATGCAGGCGTTGCGCCGGTCCGTCGTGGTGAAGAGGGGGCTGAGCTGGAAGGTGAAGCTTTCGATTTACTGGTCCATCTACGTCCCAACCCTCACCTATGGTCATGAGCTCTGGGTAGTGACCGAAAGAATGAGATCGTGGATACAAGAAGCGGAAATGAGTTTCCTCTGTGGGGTGGCCGGGCTCAGCCTTAGAGACAGGGATAGAGATAGATCTGGTGGGAGCTCGGAGCAGAGCCGCTGCACCTTCTCGTCGAAAGAGGTCAGTTGAGGTGGTTGAGGTATCTGACCAGGATACCTTCTGGGCGCCTCCCACTGGTAGGAGGCCCCGGGGTAGACCCAGAACACGCTGGAGAAATAACATATCTCGTCTGCCCTGGGAACGCCTTGGGGTCCCCCAGGAGGAGCTGAAAAGTGTTGCCTGGGAGAGGGATGTCTGGGGTGCTTTGCTTGGCCTGCTGCCCCTGTGACCCAGCCCCGGATAAACGGATGAAAATGAATGGATGGATTGGATGGTTGATTGTATGGAGGATGTGGTTTTAACTGTCAGCACCTTAAAGGGGGTAGCGCTCTTAATTTCGTTGTGTTTTTTAAATGATACAATGACAATAAAAGGAATTCTGATTCTGAGATATCAACACATTTTACTCAGATGATACTTGTAAAAACTCGTAATACTCGTAAACAGAACATTACCTGTACCAGATACTCGTTTCATCCGAGTGTTCAGTTCAACTCAGTCTTTATGATTTCTTAGTTGAAATAAACTTGATGATATATTACAATTTTATTTACTTGTCAAAACCAGCGACCTGAAAAATTAAGCCAATGCAGCGGAAGTGCCGAAAGCTGCAGTTCCTTGAATGGCCACTTGAGGTTGGCTCCAGAAGCGAGTCAGTAACAGATGTCCATTTTAAAATGCCCAACTTTAAAGCAGAAATAAACACATTTACTGCCTGGTTTTGGTCTAAACCTAGAGCACAAACTTCTTGTGTTTATTTGAAAAAACTAAAGCTAATTTCCCCATTCATGACAACTGTACGGGGGGTGGATTTTCATATAACTCATCTGTTTACATTTTATTAAGGCTAGAAGTTATGTGTATTTAAGGGCGGGCTACTTTGAGTGGCAGTTTATGACTCAATCCTCCACAGCTCCAGCTTCTTATCCAATTCTGGTCACTTCTGGCTCAGAAAATCCAAGATGGCAGCGCCCAAAATGCCAAACTCAAGGCTTCAAAACAGCAGTCCACAAACTAATGGGTGACGTCACGGTAGTTAAATCCATTATTTTATACAGTCTATGGTCCATACATGTGTTTGTCCAAAGGTGTGTGCCATTATCACAATTTACATATATCCCATCCCTCTTGTTTTACAGGCTGAGTAAAACTGACTATGACTTATAACTCACCTTCATGTGTAAAACTAGTGGAGTTCCCCAAAGCTATATAAAGGACAAAAAAAATGCATTCCCCATACAAAGACAGACTAGAAACAAACACTATCACATTTCCGTTGTAAGTGAGTAGATCAAGTGTCAGATTACACGCCCGCTTTGAATTGTGTCAACCCATTAAGTGGCCATTCTCAGTGGCTATCTGCACTATGGACAAGGGTTAGTGTAGGGCCCTAGTCGGCTCAGTGATGCCATTTTCATAACGATGGTAGTGGTCATTTGAGGCCAGTCTATATAATGTGTTTTGAAGAAATGCATGAGATTTTCAATAGGCCAGGGAGACCTTGTTAGATCGCTCCACAGAAAGCAGAAAGGCTCTAGGCTCAAAACCAATGTGCATCGCTGGTGTGATGGAAAGTGCTTTGAATGGGGAAACGGGCTGGCTCTCCCCAAGGCTACAAAACAGCTAGACAGAGGAAAGAATGAGGCACAATTGCTTGAAAGAAAATATGTTTGTTTTTTTCAAAGAATTGAATTAATTTGAACAAGTAAACATTTTAAAGGGTCTTCATTATATTTTTGAATCTATTTAGAAAAGAATGACTTGAAACACAGATGCTCAGATGAAACACATGCAGCCAGGTATATTTTGTTTTACGATAAATCTGAGATGAACAGAAACTGTAATATCTCACACCAACAAGCCACCAGTCGCAGCTCTTTTCAGAGTGTAATAGGCACATGCATGTTATTGTCCACTGATTAAAGTGTGTCCCTGGGGTGTGTAACAGACGGGCTCGCACGTCACTTATCTGTGGTGATGAAGAAAATGATGATGTCCTCACTCCCTCTTGGCCTCACTCAACAATGGGTGCTAAGCTGGTTAAACATTTGGCAAATGGCAAATTGTTCATGCATATTTTATCATCTGACGGCCCATGCAGTCTTTCAACAGATATTTCAGTCCCAATTTGTGTTTCTCATTAGGTAACTAGAAACTGCATGTCATGGTGTAGTCACATCCACAAGCTCTTGGGGTGTTCGTGGTCATTGTGGCAATAGTCTGGTAAGATGAATACACACATTCATTTTCCATGCATCTGCACCATGTTAAGTGATTTCATCCATGTGATGAGAGATTTGCATCAAATCAAAGGTGATGGAGGTCAAAAAACATAACTAGCTATTCCTATACAGGGTGACAACACCTCTGAAAATTAAGATGATATGTTAAATATTTGCAGCTTTCTAGAGCAGTTGTTCTTAACTGCTGGGTCATGGACCAAAAGTGGATCATGGGTCCATTCTGAATGGACCATATGTGACTCACAAACATGTCAAGTTTGTAAAAACACACTTTATTTTTAAGTACAGTGAATATCCAACACAGAATTTATATTTTGAAGTGCTGTTTCTTGCTGTAGAGTGAGTGAATAATGGACAGCTAAATGCAAGAATGACGCTGAATGTATTAAACTAAGGAGGAATCTGGGCCCCATGGCTGGACCAGTTGGGAGCCACTGTTCTAAAGAGCAACTGATTCATAATACACCCTAACGCCCTTAATGTGATCGTTAAAGCCTCAGTGTGTAAAAATGGTGAGTAACAGTGACATCAGCGGTCAAATTCTAGATTGCAGCGCTCACTCACTCACCCCTCCCGTCGAGTAAGTGACGGTGGCCTTGTAGGACAAAAGGCCTTGCGCAGACAGCAAAGATGGCATCATCCACGAGTTTTTCGAGTTTTTCAGGAGTATATAGCGACGAGGTGAATATTTATTTAGGAATCTAAACCACGTTACGATATGTTATAACTTATCAGTGAGATATAAGTTGTCTGTGAGATATATGTTATGAGTGTTTTATTTCTAATTGTTTTGGTAACATGAGCAAACATTAGCACAGTAATGCTAAAATAACACATTTTATGTGATAGTCACGGCACAGTGCGGCAAATATAGGTTGGTACGATTATAATATATGCGTTTCAAGAGTGTTCTTCCACAGGACACAGGGAGAGGAGGAAGAGGGAGAGGGAGAGGAGGAAGACCAGGGAGATGAAGGGGGCGAGGTGGTAGAGGCGGTGCAGGAACGGCCAGGCGAAGAGGTGTGTCTCGGCTACCCACAGGGAAGAGGAGGAGGAGAGGGCAGCAGCCTTCGCAGCAGCGCGAGAGGAATCAACAGATTAGGCTGTAGGCTAGGCTAACCATTTAGCTGTAGCTCTGGGATAATGTTAGCCAAGGCTAGGATAACATTAGCACGTAAACGTAGCCGTCACTCGAACTGAGACGAGAGGGAAAAGTAGTTGCAAACATGAAGCCAAAATGATTTTAAAATATCAGATTGAATTACCTGCCTAGCAGAAAGCAGGCAACCTCCGCATCCCTTGTGAAATCCTTCTCCTTCAGGAGTTCTTTCCACCTGGAATAAGCAACGCCGATATTCACTCGCATTTTGTCCCGTCCTCGCTTATCTGATCTTTATCTTTTATTTGGTGGCGTGGTTTCCCTCTTACGGGGCAAAACATATGTGTGGTCCTCCATTTAAAGTGCGACAGAATCATAAAAGTACAAAGCAGGTTCATGCAGAAGCGCCCTGGATTGATCTTCACCTTAACTGTCTCCAGTTACGGCAAGTTCTAGGTAAACGCAAAAGGCGAAGCGCGTAGATCTCTTTCAGCCACTGTATTCAAATATGGCGACGCAAGAAGGCAGCCTCCAGCAGACCGCGCCCTGCCTGTGTATATATAGAGAAATCTTTCTAAGCCTATGAGAAAGCTTCCATTTGTATGTGAATTGCATTACACTTTAGTAAATATATATTTATGAAAGCAATAGTTGATATTTGCTAATAAACAACCCGAAAAAATACACATTGTAACTTTAAGGTTATACTAAGAAATTAAAAACTGCAGAAAGCAATGACAGAGTGTTTTGCAATTCAGTTTAAAGCCATGAAGTGCACATGAAATGGTTTAACGAACACAGGGTGGTGTCTTCAAAAACCAACAATGAACAGGTTATATTTGAAGGACAGCAGTGGAAAATACTTGACACAGATTTAAAAAGAGCAGAAGATCCACTGAATCACCAAAAGCAATGAAAACCAGTTTGGATTTATAAATCAAGGTTTACCACATTGAGTTTCTGAATGAAAAACAGACAATAGGGAACAGAAATAGCTTTGTACCCACAGCAACTGTAATGCTGAATAGTAAGGCCACAAGGTGAACAATCTTGTTCATATTAACGTTAGTTGGATCCATGGAGATGTTGAAGCACTTTTCTATGTTTATGTATATTTTGGTATGATTGTATTGTTTTTCTATTGTGTGATCCATTTGACTGTCATGATGTCTGTTGCGTGGCTGTGATTTTATATTGGGATTGCTGAGTTCCTGTCTGCACAACAAATTTACCTTTGGGTACTAATAAAGAAACCTTGAACCTTGAACCTTGAAAAACACTGAGTTTCAAGGTTCATTCTTGACCTGTGAAAGAGAAGTTGTCAAAGCAGTCACATCTCAAAGTCCACTGAGTTCCTGTTCTAGAGCTTTTGATCATACTACATGACCTTCTTAAGCTGATGGAGTTTGCACTGGTGTCATGGAAATGTAAGTGGTCGCAACTTTGAAACAAAATAAAACATGAACTTCTGTGTTCAAATTTCAGATGTGACCTTGAGTTCATTTTGTTCCTTTTACTCTACAATCGGCTGATGACTGTCTGACTGTCAGGGCCGCTGCTGGCCATTTGGGTGCCCGAAGCGCATTTACTTTGTTGTGTATTATATGACAGCTTCTGAGTGAGTTCTGCTTTGATGCTGATGATGGAAAGACCACCAGATGTTCTTGTCCCATTGTTGAATGCAGGTATGTTTTAATGAGCTTAAGTTTCAAAAAACTTTGCTCAGCAGATTCAACTGACAGAATTAATAACTCTAATAAAAACCTATAAGTGTGAGTGCAATGCTGCAGCTGCACTTCACTGAAACCATCGGCAGCACAGCTCAAACCATGTTGTGTTTAAAAGGGCCTTAGCTGGGAGTGTTAATGCTATATGTATAATTATGATTGATAACAGTTGCGTACGGTAGTTATGATGGGCCCCAGTGCACGTTATCATGCACATATGGTCTCGTTACATGAGCAGAGACTTCACATTAGATAACATCAGCATACATATTACCCAGCAATCATCTGTATATATGAATTTAATTTAACCATTGTAATTGTTGATCTATAGTTATAGAATAGTTGATTTATAGTTTATAGAATAAGCATATTATTTTGCTATAGATGCTATTGATTGTTCACAAAAAAAAGGAAAAATCAACATGACAGAGATGCGTTTGCCTTTTTCAAAGGCATACACAGCAAACTGCACTGTATTTAATTGAATGAGAGATCTTATTTCTCCAGGTGGCAATCACTCACAAGGGCCCATTCTTCCATCCCACACATTGTTAGAGGGCCCACTCTCTCTATGGGCCCCTAACCTCACAGCCCCAGTGCAACCACACTGCCTGCACTGTCTATATTTACACTCCTGATTGATAATGATCACATTGGGCTGTTTTGGTGCCCCTTCTGGCACAGGTGTCCCACACACAGTGCATGCTTGTTGTGTGCACTTTATCTTTTACTATTTATTACTTGTATATTTCTGACTTGACTCTGAGTGTTTTTTTGCACAGGAATTCCTATGTGCCCACACTGTGTGCAGGTGTACAAACAGCAAATCAAGTTATCTTATGTTATGTAAAAAGGATAAAACTGGGTCATGAACAACTTTGTGTAGATCTCAAAGGTCGGTGTCCAAGTCTTTCCAAAGCTATATCTAGTTTATGTAATCATGAAGACACTTCATCACCACCACCACCACAGGAAGAGTCAACTCCTGCATGTTTTCATTGCTGTTTGTACACTTCTGTCTGGTTAAAATGAATGACTAGATGGTAACAGTACCAGCCCATCAAGCAGGTCCCCCAAAATAGGCATTTAATGCATTTGAAGAAATTGCTTAATGCTCTTCTACAGGGTTAAATACACACGGTTTCTTGCAGGAAAAATATGCATTAATATGTAACTGAACATGCCCCTGCAACAAGGACACTGAACTCTCTTGCCCTCACATTCATCTTCACATTGCAAAGTTTTGTCATGAGGACTTCCTGGTTAGATATGGGGTTCCATTTGTGCCAAAAATATGTCGACACGCGCACTGTCTATGTCTATTAAACCCTGAACTGTCCTTGTGTCATTTGACTTTGTCATTACATCGTGTCGTCATGCTGTGTCATTTGACAAAGTGTTGTTATGATGGGTTGTTTGACAGTGTCATTATGATGTGTTATGTTGTGTTGTCTTGCTGTGTATTATACTAAGTGTTGTTTGACAGTGTCTTTACGTCGTTACTACGTGTCGTCTTGATGTGTCGTTTGACGTCGTTGCTATGCGTCGTCTTGATGTGTCGTTTGACAACGTCGTTGCTATGCGTCGTTACTGCGTGTCGTTGCTATGCGTCGTTACTATGTGTCGACTTGATGTGTCGTTTGACAACGTCGTTGCTATGCGTCGTTACTGCGTGTCGTTGCTATGTCGTTACTATGTGTCGTCTTGATGTGTCGTTTGACAACGTTGTTGCTATGCGTCGTTACTATGTGTCGTCTTGATGTGTTGTTTGACAACGACGTTGCTATGCGTCGTTACTATGTGTCGTCTTGATGTGTCGTTTGACAACGTCGTTGCTATGCGTCGTTACTATGTGTCGTTTGACAACGTCGTTGCTATGCATCGTTACTATGTGTCGTCTTAATGTGTCGTTTGACAACGTCCTTATGCCTGGCTACCGCGGTGGCACCGGGCGCCCCTTTCCCGGCTTACCCTTTGCGGTCGGCGGAGGAATCAGGATCTGCACATTAACTTCACCTATAGCAGTGGCGAGGGACACAGTCAGTACAGACACACACAGACTGCCAGGCGCTCTCTGTCTCCAGAGCAAAAGCATCCCAACTTTTTGCCGGGCAGGTAGAGCTACGTCACTATTACATTGTTGTGTACCATTAATTAAAGTCCCCCCGCTGCAACAGGTGACACGGAACCATAAAAATACTTAATTCGATTTAACACTGGTTTTACAAAAATATGAACATACATGGATAATATTACACATAGGTTTTGAGAATGTTCACAAAAATAAAAGATTTAAAATAAAATACATGATAATATGTGTAACACATTGACACAGCTACACAATAAACATTAGTCAGAGTGATCAGAATTTATTTAAATGTTACAATACAGTAATGCAATAAAATAATAATCAAGGGGCATAATTGTTAATCACTGCTTTCACACAAAATTACACTGGAAACACAGGGCCAACAGTCACCAGTGTCCACTCAACTTCAAAGTTTACTGAGCACCTAATATAGTTGGGTTTAAAGATACCATTTCATTTCAAAAGTAACACAAATAACAAAAATATTGATTAGACTGTATTTCATTCCAAATAAATCTGAACTGTCGTCTTCTTTTGTATAATGTTCTTTGGTATAACAAGAAAGTAAGCAACGATCTCACACGCAGTGAAAAATCTTCTAAAATACTGTATGTTTTTATTTCCACCAAGTCAGATGCACAATTTTTCCATGTCTCTCTTGGGTTCCTCCTCACGGACTGAAGGATGAACTGAACTAGCGTGGCCCAAGGATGGCGCTCACACCAAAGTGGTGACGTCACAGTTACCCACAGCCACCCTGTGGTGAACAAACAAACCGTTAACAGCAGTGTTTAAGACAAATTACACATTTCCAAATGGAGTTTCATGATCAATTGACACAATCTGTATCAAAAGACAGGAAAGGACATAGAAACAAAGGTAGCACACATCACAGGACCCATCAGTCTTGTGGTCACACTCAACTTGGCCCTGAACAGACACTCCACGGCAAAACCTGTAGAGGGAAAAAAAACTATATAGCAAAATCAGTCTCCAAAACACATGTACCATACGTACATGTGCAACCAGTGTAGTGTAACAGGCTGGATTTGACAATTCCACTTTCAAAGTAAAAGCCTATAGTTGTTAGATGAACACATTTCAGCATTCAATGCACATGCAACAAGTATTAGCGACAGAGTGAGTGACACAATTACCGCTGAAAAATAATGACACAAATATGAAGTACAGGGCATTACCCTGTGGCTGACAATTTAGGCGTGGTGGTATGGTACTATATACAGTGCCTTGCAAAAGTATTCATCCCCCTTGAACTTTTCCACATTTTGTCATGTTTTAAGCACAAATCTATATGTATTTTATTGGGATTTTATGTGATAGACCAACACAAAGTGGTGCATAATTATGAAGTGGAAGGAAAATGATACATGGTTTTAATTTTTTTTTTTTTTCCTAAATAAAAAACAGAGAAGTGTGGTGTGCAAAAGTATTCACCCCCTTTACTCTGATACCCTTAAATAAAATCCAGTGCAACCAGTTGCCTTCAGAAGTCACCTAATTAGTAAATGGAGTCCACCTGTGTGTAATCTAATCTCAGTGTAAATTTACAGCTGTTCTGTGAAGGCCTCAGAGGTTTGCTAGAGAACGTTAGTGAACAAACAGCATCATGAAGCCCAAGGAACACACCAAACATGTCAGGGATAAAGTTGTGGAGAAGTTTAAAGCATGGTTAGGATATGAAAAATTATCCCAAGCTTTGAAAATCTCACAGAGCACTGCTCAATCCATCACCTGAAAATGGAAAAGAGTATGGCACAACTGCAAACCTACCAAGATAATGGCCGTCCACCTAAACTGACAGGCAGGGCAAGGACAGCACTGATCAGAGAAGCAGCAAAGTGGCCCATGGTAACTCTGGAAGAGCTGCAGAGATCCACAGCTCGGGTGGGAGAATCTGTCCACAGGACAACTATTAGTCATGCACTCCACAAATCAGGCCTTTATGGAAGAGTGGCAAGAAGAGAGCCATTGTTGAAACAAAGCCATGCAGTTTGCCACAAGCCATGTGGGGGGCACAACAAACATGTGGAGGAAGGTGCTCTGGTCAGATGAGACCAAAATTGAAGTTTTAGGCCTAAATGCAAAACACTATGTGTGGCAGAAAACTAACACTGCACATCACCCTGAACACACCATACCCACTGTGAAACATGGTGGTGGCAGCATCATGCTGTGGGGATGCTTTTCTTCAACAGGGACAGGGAAGCCAGTCCGAGTTGATGGGAAGATGGATGGAGCTTAATACAGGACAATCTTGGAAGAAAACCTGTTAGGAGTCTGCAAAAGACTTGAGACTGGGGCGAAGGAAGAATGGGCAAATATTTCAGTCTCAATATGTGTATCGCTGGTAGAGACTTACCCCGAAAGACTTGCAGCTGTCATTGCAGCAAAAGGTGGTTCTACAAAGTATTGACTCAGGGGGGTGAATACTTTTGCACACCACACTTTTATGTTTTTTATTTGTAGAAAAAAAATTAAAACCATGTATCATTTTCCTTCCACTTCACAATTATGCAACGCTTTGTGGTGGTCTGGTCTGTCACATAAAATCCCAATAAAATACATTTACATTTGTGGCTAAAACGTGACAAAATGTGGGAAAGTTCTAGGGGGGTGAATACTTTTGCAAGGCACTGTACATTACCGTGTGCGTTGAACCTCCAGGAGATGCTCTGCCCCTCACAGGTAATATCTATCAGATGTAGCGAGGACATATTCAAAATCTTTATCTCCTACAGCTTTGCTCTCGTGTGGCTCCTCGAGATTTGCTGTAAACAATGATGCACCTTAGAATCACAGATATTTTGCAACCAACACAGATGGAAAAACTGTTAAACTATATTCTTACAGAAACTGACACTTACTCCTGCCAGCACTTGATGTCTCTTGATGAAGACAGTGGGCTCTCTGGTGTCCGCTCTTGCAGTTGGTGATCTTTCTCAATGGCTGGGTCGATGGGCATTCTGTGCAGAGGCAGACAGAGTGATAAACTGACACAAAGACATCTCTGTGTGTAATGACATTATGATAGTATTAGACTCCAACATTGTGACCACAGATACAGCAACGGTTCAGACATTTGGTGCGGGGAAACTGATGTGAGAAAAGTTTAGTGCTACGGATGCTTCCCGTCGCATATCAATGTGATTACAATAGCAAGCACCGGGTATGTCAATGCTGATTGCGGATTCAGGATCATCGATCACCATCGGAGGGAAAACGGTCCTCGTCACGTGAGTACTGCTCATTATTTGATAGGGATACGCAAAGAAACACGCACATCTGTGAAATAAACAGTATCTGCCATGTTACACTTGCGCAATGATGACACTGTCCATGCAGGTGCCAAATGATTTTATGCAAATCGAACAGAAACACAGTCTCCGATGAGTATCAGTTCTCTGTGTCTCTACGTGTCTTATGTTTTAGACATGGCTAACTCGCTGCTACGGCGGGATTACAGCCAACAATAACACAGTAACAAACAACGCAACTACAACTGCCCAGAAACTAAATGAATTATTAATACACAAAATAACATGTAATAAGGCTACTCACTAACAAACGGCTTACTGTATATGACCCACTTACATCACATCAGCCACTGAACACAATACTGTATGTAGGAGACTCAGTGCACAGCTAACGTGCATGACGTGCCCTGATTACCTACCGAAGCTAGCGCTACTTAGCTGTTTCATTTTCTCATGTTTATAACCTTGTTAACATCAAAGCATGCCACTGACTAATCACCCAGTGCGCTATCTGGTTTCCCCTCGCCCGTTGTAGGGGCTAAGGGCTTCAGTGGGGTGATAGCTGAATGTGAGCGCGAACGCTGCTGGAGTCCTGAATAGCGGCGGTAACGTTAGCTTGTTTGTTAGCTTTGCCGAAAACGCACACCACGCTTTGACAATCTGAACGCACTGCATTTTATTTAAAATAGCAATGACTACAATACAGTGTCCTTCGTGTCTTCAATATGACACTTACCATAGCGCATTTACATCAGTTACGTTCCTGTAAACCGGGTGGAAAGACGGTGAACTGGGGGAAACTGACGACGAACCACTCTCTGTTGTTGTTCTCCCGCCCCCCAGCCAATCAGTAACCGAGGAACTTGACGTTGCCTCATGACTGACGAATAAATGGTCGAACACAACAAACAGCAGTGTAGGATGTACAATAAACATGACAAAATGTGGAAAAATGAATACTTTTGCAAGGCACTGTATATAGTACCATACCACCACGCCTAAATTGTCAGCCACAGGGTAATGCCCTGTACTTCATATTTGTGTCATTATTTTTCAGCGGTAATTGTGTCACTCACTCTGTCGCTAATACTTGTTGCATGTGCATTGAATGCTGAAATGTGTTCATCTAACAACTATAGGCTTTTACTTTGAAAGTGGAATTGTCAAATCCAGCCTGTTACACTACACTGGTTGCACATGTACGTATGGTACATGTGTTTTGGAGACTGATTTTGCTATATAGTTTTTTTTCCCTCTACAGGTTTTGCCGTGGAGTGTCTGTTCAGGGCCAAGTTGAGTGTGACCACAAGACTGATGGGTCCTGTGATGTGTGCTACCTTTGTTTCTATGTCCTTTCCTGTCTTTTGATACAGATTGTGTCAATTGATCATGAAACTCCATTTGGAAATGTGTAATTTGTCTTAAACACTGCTGTTAACGGTTTGTTTGTTCACCACAGGGTGGCTGTGGGTAACTGTGACGTCACCACTTTGGTGTGAGCGCCATCCTTGGGCCACGCTAGTTCAGTTCATCCTTCAGTCCGTGAGGAGGAACCCAAGAGAGACATGGAAAAATTGTGCATCTGACTTGGTGGAAATAAAAACATACAGTATTTTAGAAGATTTTTCACTGCGTGTGAGATCGTTGCTTACTTTCTTGTTATACCAAAGAACATTATACAAAAGAAGATGACAGTTCAGATTTATTTGGAATGAAATACAGTCTAATCAATATTTTTGTTATTTGTGTTACTTTTGAAATGAAATGGTATCTTTAAACCCAACTATATTAGGTGCTCAGTAAACTTTGAAGTTGAGTGGACACTGGTGACTGTTGGCCCTGTGTTTCCAGTGTAATTTTGTGTGAAAGCAGTGATTAACAATTATGCCCCTTGATTATTATTTTATTGCATTACTGTATTGTAACATTTAAATAAATTCTGATCACTGACTAATGTTTATTGTGTAGCTGTGTCAATGTGTTACACATATTATCATGTATTTTATTTTAAATCTTTTATTTTTGTGAACATTCTCAAAACCTATGTGTAATATTATCCATGTAGGTTCATATTTTTGTAAAACCGGTGTTAAATCGAATTAAGTATTTTTATGGTTCCGTGTCACCTGTTGCAGCGGGGGGACTTTAATTAATGGTACACAACAATGTAATAGTGACGTAGCTCTACACATAGTAACAACGCATAGCAACGTCGTTGTCAAACAACACATCAAGACGACACATAGTAACGACGCATAGCAACGACGTTGTCAAACGACACATCAAGACGATACATAGTAACGACGCATAGCAACGACGTTGTCAAATGACACAGCATGACGACACGATGTAATGACAAAGTCAAATGACACAAGGACAGTTCAGCGTTTAATAGACATAGACAGTGCGCGTGTCGACATATTTTTGGCACAAATGGAACCCCATAGTTAGAAGCCAATAGCATTACAAGCAGAAGGTCACATGAGGTGCTCCTTTCCTTGTGATCTCCGACGTTCAGTGTGTGGGACCTGCACAGAGGGTGAGTTTACAAATATAAAGTTTTCTGGTCTTGACTTGACTTTACAGTCTGTGAAGTGTAAAGATACACATTGCACACTGGAGGTTACAGTCTGTGCGGATACAAGCTGTTTTTCCGTGCAGGAGTAATTAGGTGTAGAGTTGGTGAAACACGTTACAGGAGACGTGTTATGCAACGATCTGATTCAAAGAAATAAGTGCAGGCATGCAGGGAAAGTGTCATTCATAATATCTCGGACCGGGCAGACTTTTACAGGAGCATAGAAAATGCACTCAAGCTGTCTGTGGACAAACAACAATAGCAGCTCACTGCAACACGTGCAACGCTTTACATCAAAACATAGTCCAAAATCAGAAAATTACTGTGATCAAGCCCACCTCTAATAAGGGTTGTGACTTTTATACAGTCATGAATCCGCATAGAAATGACAGACGCTCCTTATAACAAAACTTGCCTGAGAATTGTCACGTTTTTAAGTTTTCTTCTGTATTAAAATAATCCTGTGATAGCTGTCTATACATTCAGGACTACATTGCAAAGAGGAATCCCTAATAGTTAATTCGGCATATTTTTAATGGTGCATATTTGCCAATATAGGTTGTTTCCATCATGTCTGAGAGAGTGACCACAGTGCTGCAAACCCCTGGACCACAGTGACTTTAAGAGTTACATCTGCACTGTTTGAAAGGCCGTGGTGAAGCACATAAGAAATGAATACAGATAAAGAGTGGCCTATGTATGGGTTTTAAAGTAAAGTTTACAGTAATATCATTTCTTTGTTGAATCCCATTATGTATTAATGCCCTTAATTGCCATCAAGGTCATCAGTAGGTCAATTAGGAATGTTACACTGCAGCTGCCAGTCATACCTGCATCATTCATGCCTTAATCCAGACTGAAAACTTGACTTTACAGATATGTTACTCAAACTAGCATGCATACATGCAGTCATTTACTCCATTATGAGAGAGATTGTTTTACCCAGTGGTTTTCAAACTTTTTATGCCCCAAGACACCCCAGAGGGCAAACCAAAATCTCAAGGCACACCTGTATTTATATCTGTGCACAACAGACCCTATAACATGTTATAGTATATAGTGGTAATATCAAGCAGTAATTTACAACCAACTATTACTTGTGAAATATTTATTATCAAAATGATTCAAGAATTCATATTAAACTTTTTAAAATTACATCAAAGCACCAGTAACACATCCATTTACACATGAAATGATGTAAAATAATGTGGTGTGTTACACACTTATAATTCCCTTTGTGTGATCGGCAACAACTAGGTTCCCTGTGAAGGTTTTTTTTTTTTATTAAATTAAGGTAGATTAAGGTAGAGTTTGCCTCTTATTAGGAAATGGGTGTGCACAACATACTGATTAAAATAAAAATTTAAAATTTATTCATATCTTTTTGTATAGGCCCCGTTGAATATTGCAATAACATTGTGTGGTCATCATGAAATCTCACGGCTCACCTGGATTTGCATCACAGCACACCAGTGTGCCACAGCACACCATTTGAGAACTACTGGTTGAACCTGTTACGTAGGCACTTGTTGGTATTAACAGGTTTAAACATGATTACCACCTTTTGTTTGAATGTGAAAAAAGAAATATTATTGAGAATAGTTAGAAATACCTGCCAAAATACTTTGCTCAAACTTAGATTGTTGTTGCTGACAGACAAACCAAGGACAACTTGTCCACCAGGTGTTTTGTGAGTAATGTTATGCCCCTCTTAAAATGGCTCAGTGTGTGCTGATAATCTATTCTGGTTGCTCACCTGTCTTGTTCTATGTTCATCCTCCATACTGAGATCTGTGGTCCAGAGTCAATAAAGTTATTCATTCATTTTCTGTAACCGCTTATCCTGTTAAGGGTCGTGGGGGGGCTGGAGCCTATCCCAGCTGACACTGGATGAGAGGCAGGTACACCCTGGACAGGTTGCCAAACTATCACAGGGCTAAATAAATTTAAATCAAATTTAAAATCAAAATAGTAATGGGTCTTGACACACAGAATAAACTGCGTTGCCTCACATATTCTGTTCTTACCTGCAGTGGAACACACCGCATGTGTCTTCACCTGCCTGAGAGGCTGTAACAACTATGATGTCGTCTGTATTTTTATTCAAGAGAACACTGCACAGGAGCTGAACATAACATGTCACACCACTGGGTGTGAGATTAAACTATTTGCAATGTCAGGAATACAAAATGAGAATATGTCTGAAGAAATAAGGCAAGAAAAATTTAGCTTTTCATTTACATGTCATTGTAAGCCCTCTGTCTTTTGCTTGTTGAGGGAAAAGAGTAAAAGGCAAACTGCACTGAAATGTGCAAAATGAACCTGTGGTGTTGTAACATACCCTGTTTGTTGTGTGTTTGTTTTGATCACAGCAGCAGAGAAAGGTGCACTATGGGCCGCCTTGACGGGAAGGTGATTGTGTTGTCTGCCGCCGCACAGGGGATTGGACGTGCTGCAGCAATAGTAATGAGCTCTAATAAGAACTTCTCACTGATACATTTCCAGCCAAATCACAGAGAAAAATTGTCCAGGCAGTGTGTATTTTGACTTCATTACATATTTCAGCAAGTTTCTTTGTCATGCAAATGGAAGCTTTGAATGCTGCTGACACCCAGTCATATTTTATATTTTCTGTAAAAGCCATTTGAAAGGATACAAGTGTAGCTCAGCAACAATAACAGTGATCCAAAACATGTTTTCTTCCACAATACTGTGCTACAGAAACACACACTTTGTGCATATATATTTAGTTGCCTGCTTAAGCACTAGTTCTACCCCATTTTTATACCAAGTCAGAGGAAAAGCTGAATTCCGCAAAGAAATATAAAAGCTGTTATTATGAAATAAAAATTTAAATCAATGCCTTTTGTTAGAGAAACAACTGTTTTCCTCTCCTGTAAAGATTATAGACTTCCTCATGTGTGTGTACTATCACTCCACATGTGCTGTAAATGACTGCTGTAATAGTGGCTCTTGAACTGACGCAAACACACGTTCAAGGCGGAACAATCCTCTGGTGATATTCTCGCCAAAGAGCCAGCAAAACACTTGAAAATCTCACACACATACGTCCGTGTCAAGAGTGTATCATCATCACATGCCATTCCCTTCAAGTGATGTCTTAAGAGTGTAACGCCATGCCGGCAGGGCTTTGTGTTCTGTGTAGTGTGCAGATATTCAAATACAAAGAGGTCTATTTACGTCCCGGATCATTAGGTTCAAATCACTTAGTATTAAAAGTTACATACGGTGTGAGGGGGCCATTGAGCTTTTTCTATTTCGGCTTTAAAAGGTGTTATTTTGCTGACGTGATTTGCTCCGTGTTTAACGATGCAGTCACTCCATCAGCTATCAGTTGACCTGAGGTGGAGTGAGTTTCAAGGTGGAGGGATTAAGGGTAGAAATTCTGTCATCTTGTCTATAGATATGTGGGATTGAGATGTTGGTGTCAGCGCTGTGACCTGAATTAAAGTCAGAGGAAGTGACTGTGTACTCTGTAGAAACACTTACCTGCCTGTCACTGTTCCCAAGCCTTCAGGTTTTTTTTTATAATCATATGCTTACTCAACAAAATATTCATTATTAATTGTCTGAATCCCTGGATCCTAACAAAATATTTGAACTTCTTCTAAAGGAAATGCTGTGCTGCAGGTTTTATACCATAATTATTCTTTTAAACTTTATATAACAAGATAAAAAACAATTAAAGGTCCAGTGTGTGAGATTTAGTGGCATCTAGCAGTGAGGACTGCAGATTGCAACAAGTGGAAACTTCTCCAGGTTAGAATTCCCCCAGGTTTCATTGTTCAGGAGGTTTTTACCGGAAGCCGAATTATCCGCAGAGGTCTCTTCCTCTTTAAAACAAACAGACCAGGTGATTTAAACCAGTAGAAACACTGAAGAAAGCAATTTCACGTTGCAAATCAGTGTTTCTCCTACGCTGTTTGGCATGTCAGAGATAGGCCAGAAGCCCAGCACCTGCTGAAGTATACTCAATACTCAATATACTTTTTACCGGGAGCTGAATTATCTGCAGAGGTCTCTTCCTCTTTAAAACACACAGACTCTGTGATTGAATCATTTGCACCATGTGTGCATCAATGTATGATTCGGTGCTGATGGAAGTGAAGTGCCGATTTCAGATGGTCTGTGCAGATCAATGAGGCGCTTGTGGATTCTCATCTGGAAGCAATTCCAGGGTTGGATCCTTCACCACAGGAAGTTTTTATGGTGGTGATGCGCAGAGTTTTGGTAGGCATGTGGACGGGTCCCTTCACCTTCAGGTTGTTCTCCTTAGCCCCACTGATGAAGTCTGCGCAGACTTTCTCCAGAGATTTGACACTGCGGCTTGTGAGGGTGAATGGTGACCTCAGTCTCAACAGATGCCTCGCCAATATCCTTGAAAGCCATTTTGATTATTCCTGACCGACTTATTCTGAAGCGAACAGTGATGAGCCGCTCTTGTTGCATGAAGGGCTGCTAACTACAGTGGCTGATGCAAAAACACAAATGCCCCTATCTAGAGACAGTGTTTGGTTTGTCCATTTTGGGCTACTGTACTGTACAAACATGGCGGTGCAACATGGTGATCTCTGCAGACCCTCTCCCTATGTAGATATAAACAGCTCATTTTAAGCTAACAAATACAACAGTTCTCATTTTCAGGTGATTAAGCCAGGAGCCGCGAAACGAGCTAAAATGGTAACGGGGGCAAATGCGTCCCGTGTAAGTTTGTGCATTAAAAGTGCTTTTTTTCGCCACTGACCGGTTCAGATCGCCAGTGTTATCTCTGTAAATAGCATAGTAAACATTTTAGAACGAGTTGTATCTATGAATCATACGCACACATACACATGGGGAAATAGGGCCCAGGTTGAAAAATACCAAAGTTATCTTTTAATAATATTTTCACTGCTTTACCTCACCATCAGACAGCAATTTCTGACAGGGAACTGAATATCGCTCTCTTTTCAGCCAGACGCCATTGAGAAAAAAAGTGATTTAACATTGCTGAACACAGGAGCTGCTGGTCTACTGCTGCCTCGATCGGTTATTTTGTTTGTGTTATTGTGACTTTGGTGTTGAAAGGGTTAGTTTGGATTTACAAAAGTCACACAATAACACAAACTAACTAACTGAGGGAGTGGTAAAGCAGCAGCTCCCTTGTTAAGCGAGCCAAAATTACTGTTTTTGTCAATGGAATCTGGTGGATTTGAAGAGGGCATAAATGTGTAACTGTAGACATTAATGGCTTCCTTGTCGGCTGTCTCATGGGAAGGTTAAGCAGTAAAAATACTCTCAATATAATACAGGTGGGACTTTATTTTTAGGTGGCTAAAATACGTTTTGCTGCTGCCCCCCATCCAGAGCAGTACGTTGCTTTGCTTCAGTACTTCTGCTGCTTCTCCAAACTGGGGGCGTGCTGACTGACATTTACTGTATGTAATACACTGACTATGGAGAAATACCCCATAAAACCCTACTTCCAAAAATCAGAACTATCCCTTTAAAATATTCCAGAGCTGCATCCTACACAAAGCAAGTGAAAACTGTCCAACTGGGTTGTATAATGATATGTGCAGACACTGTGAAACCACTCAGCACTGACTCTTTGTTTTTTTCAACTGTGTAGGCATTTGCAAAGGAGGGAGCTCAAGTCACAGCAACAGACATCAATGGAGAGAAGCTGAAAGAGCTGGACGGTATTCCAGGTAAGATTAATTTCTGCTGGTGTGACGCTGCCATCTGCTGGGTAACTAGTGTGATGCAGCCAGGATGGTTGAGACAGGGAGACTAAACTACTAAACTGGAACTAAACCATGCTGTTCCCATCATATTGTACTCTATATCATATAATAATAATACTTCATAATGTTAATAAAAGTAGTCTACTATACTGTCATTCTGTTTCTGTGGTTAAAACACACAGCATGCCATGAAATTCTCTTATTATTGTTTTATTTTTTACCAGAGTATCTTCAATATATATCCTTTTAACAAGCTTTTTAGTTTTTTAATGTAGCTGATTTGATAGCTTTATATTAGCATTTCTGTGACAATTTCAAAATGTCTAACAGATAACTGACATGGTAAACGACAAACATACAGTCACAATATTTAATTTGCTGTGTTTGTAAGCAGTCAGCCATACATTTGTGAGCAGGCTTATTGCGGAATATTGCCCCAGTTGCACCAGGTTTGAATAAATAGGTGGTGATGGACACTCTTGGTTCTCTGTACACTTTCTATCAGGTTGCTCACAAGCGAAGCTCTTCCCCTCTAACAGCTTTCTGTAGAGCTGTTGAGTGGCCAGCAGGAGAAGATAGAGGTTGTACAGGGTAGCAGCCAGGTGTGAATGTGTGTAATTGTGCAGATGTGCTGTCAGAACAGAGGGTGATTTTATCTGTAGTAGCTCACTTGCTTTGTTCATTTATTTTAGGGAACTGACTGCCTCATTTTAAAAATAGTATCTCCTGCAATCTCCTTTTTAGAACGTTATTAAAATAAGTGGGATTTTTTCTGCACAACCACAGCTCTCCTTTTCTCTTAACTGACAGGGATCAAGACCAAGGTCGTGGATGTAACCAAGAAGGACCAAGTGGAAGCCCTGGCCAAGGAACATGACCATGTAGATGTGCTGTTTAATGTTGCTGGGTATGTTTTCCCTCTTTACTCTATACAAGTGCAGAATATTGATCAGCTGTACTCGGAGCATTTAAGGTCCAGCGTTTAGGAAGATGCAAAAACGCAAATGGCCCTATCTGTAGCCAGCGTAGAGCAGCACGGTGGCTTATGTGGAAGAGGATCCTCTTTGTATGTAGATAAAACAGTCAACGAAAAACTCAATGAAAACATAGTTATAAATATTTTATTCCATTTCTGCCAATAGATTCTCCTAAACCCTACAAACTGGACTTTTAGGTATAATATTCTCTTTATTTTATTGTCAGGAGATGTCATAAAATCAATGAGCTACTGTTGAACTGTTGCACTGGGTGACATGTTCCTTTATTACCTATTAAAATAGGCAATGTATTTTATTTTAGTCAGTTCCCACATGCACCATGCACTTGTCTGAAATGTTCATTAGCACACCAAATCCACAAACATGTACAGCCCACAACAAATGCCCTATGTACTCCTGTTTTAGTAATATTTGCTATATACTACAATGCCCATATGTTTTAGAAAATGACGCTTTATATTCATTAAGTTTTTAAAGATTTACATTTCCATTGGAAAAGACTGAAAGTATCAAGAGACCAACACATTCTTGGTTTTGTCTTTCCATTAGACTGTTATCAGTAACAAATTCACAGATCATCATCAGCCTTTTCTTTGACATGCATTAATGCATAGTTGTTCTACTTGTTTTGCCAGCAAGCTGTCTCCACATTAAGCATGTTTATCCATCCCCTGCTTAACGTCATTTCCAAAATCCCTATACCTCAAGGTTTAACCTCTACTTGACCTTTTGCCAATCTCCTTAACAAAGGTCTCCAAATTGACACCTTTTAAGGCTCAGTAAAATGTAGAGGGAGTTAACGCAGCATTTGGACCCGCATCTATTTTCAGTTCAAAGGAACAGTTTTACCTTAAACTCAAAAATGCATATTTTTCCTCTTACCTGCAGTGATATTTATCAGTCAAGAGTGTTTTGGTGTGAGTTACTAAGTTCTTGAAATATTGGCCATAGAGATGTCTGCCTTCTCTTGAATATAATGGAACTAGATGGCACTCAGCCTGTGGTGCTCAAAACGCCAAAAATATACATTTGGAAAACGCCACAGCAATGTCTCTTGCAGAAATCATGACCCTGTTATTCAAGATAATCCACAGACCTTGTTGTGAGCAGTTTCATGTAGGAACTATTTTATTTGTACCAAACTACAGCCACCAACTGTATCACTGCACAGAAGGGAGCGTGCATCTACTGTTTTCTCACCTAGAACCATTGAGCTAGCTAACGTCCATATCCATGAGTAGATGCACACATCCTTCTGCGCAGTGATACAGTTGGTGGGTGTAGAAAGAAAATAGTTCCTACATAAAACTGCTCACAACAAAGTCTACAGATTATCTTGAGTAACCAGGTCATGATTTCTGCAAAGAGACATTGATGTTGAGTTTTTCATACGTATTTTTGTGCGCTTTGAGCACCACAAGCTGAGCGCCATCTAATTCCATTATATTAGAGAGAAAGCAGACATCTCTACGGTCGATATCTCCAATACTCTGCAACTCTCACCAAAATAATCTAGATTATAAAAAAGTACTACGGGTAAGCATTTTTGATTTGGGGGTGAACTGTCCCTTTAATAATGCCTATATCATATTGAACTCTGATGCTCTTCTGTTTTGATCATGCTTGACATATGAGGTCTTTTACTTCTTAGCTAAAGCTGATGATTACATGTGATACCATCCTTTGTAATATCTGAGTTCCCATGTCCTCTACTGTACACAGGTTTGTGCACCACGGCTCCATCCTGAACTGCGAGGAGGCCGACTGGGACTTCACAATGAACGTGAACGTCCGGAGCATGTACCTCATGTGCAAGGCTTTCCTCCCTAAGGTGACCTTTGCCCACTTTACCGAATGCTTAACACTGCTCATCCTGTTGTTGAGAGAATGAAATAAGTGCTGCTGTAAATTGAGTGACATATGCTTTTCTTTTGTTCTCATTCTTTGTCTGCTGGGATTAGCTGTATTACTCTGAGCCTGTGGCATGATGGGCGGCGACTGACCAATCACTAATCCAGCTTTAGCCACAAACTAACCAAACTGTCTCGGATCATAGCACATTTCCCAATTATTTGTTGCATAAAAATGACCATTGCATAATTGTATGTTTCATTTTATCTATTATATTCTGTTTATATGCCACCTTCCTCATTTTTTGTCCCCTTAGATGTTGGCAAAGAAGTCAGGAAACATTATTAACATGGCATCTGTTGCATCAAGCATAAAAGGTGAATGAACGTCTGCAGATCCTTTCACTGTATAAGACTGTAGAACAAATATTATGCCCAATTAAAGGGACATTAAGTTGTCGAAGTATGACCATGTTCATTGTAATCCTCTTAGCTCAGATAATTGCTCTGCGTGTGTTTCCTCAACACAGGTACTGTGAAACGATGTGTCTACAGCACCTCCAAGGCTGCAGTGATTGGGCTCACCAAATCTATAGCAGCTGATTTCATCGAGCAAGGCATTCGCTGTAACTGTGTTTGTCCTGGTAAGTTTAGAACAACCTGCAAAATAAAACTTGCTTTGACTCTTCCTCAAGTATTCCTCAGCATTTTAACAGATATAGACTGGATGTCCTTGACAACAAAATGAACTGATGTTATAGAAAAAAATCTTATTTTGTTTGAGGACACTGTGTATTTCAAAGATATACAAGCCTTGAGTTTGTCCCCTATCAAAGCTAGTCTAAATAACTGCAAACACATTTGTACAATGTCGAGACCTGAAGTGAACCTTGTCACACCTACACTCAAAGAAATTATTTGGTCTACTGTCAGGTGTAGCTCATACGATTTACCTAATTTACTTTAATAAAGCTTTTGTAACTAATTACTATTGATGAATTCTATGTATTTCAAATATAAACCCCCACTTTATTGATAACTCCATCTGAAGTAAGTCACATCTATTTATACTTTTTTTTCCATTTTATTATTATTATTATTATTATTACATCTTGTAGCTGATCACAACAGGATAGGCCCTGATTAGGCCTTTATCTTCTGCAACTGCCTGTTCTTATAAAGGTTCTGTGTGTATGTAGGTATCTGTATATGTGTGTATACTTGTGCATTTGTATGCTTTTTTCCTTCTGTAATGCTATATAACTGTTTATATGTTGTTTATAAAAAAAGGAATACAAATATGTAAAAAAAAATATATATATATGTATGTATGTGTGTGTGTGTGTGTGTGTGTGTGTTAATCAGCATATTTAAGATACACAGAATTTATTAACAGTAAATACATAAACTTTGTGAGAATAAATTAGGCAAATTATTTGAGCTATTGTTAACTTAATTTTTATTTTATTACATAAATAGTACTATCTGTTTTTTGGTAAATTGACTTCCCTCAGTTTGATGGAAATTTAATGTAATTTAAATACCTGACAAATGACCAAATTATTTCTTTGAGTGTATTATTTGGTCAGTAAAATTATGTTAAAAGAATTTGTTAATCAACACATTTGAAATACACAGAATTTATTAACAGTAATTACATAAACTTTGTTAGAATAAATTAGGCAAGTTATTTGAGCTATAGTTATTTTATTTTATTTTATTTTATGTTATTACATAAATGGTACTTTCTGATTTTTGGTAAATTAATTTCCCTCCTTTTGATGGAAATCTAATGTACTTGAAATAAGTAAAACTGACAAATGACCAAATTATTCCTTTAAATGAATTATTTGGTCAAAATTATGTTGAAAAAAATTGTTAATCTGCATGTTTGAAATACACAGAATTTATAACTTTATTAGAATAAATTAATTAATTATTAAATTATTTGAGTTACAGTTAACTTATTTTATTTTGTTGTAATGTAATTGAAATACATAAACCTGACAAATGACCAAATTATTTCTTAAAGTGTATTATTTGGTCAGTAAAAATTTTTAAATTAAGCAAATGGTTTCTATATTTTTTTATTCAATATTTTTGTTATGATAGAGGTTTTAAAAGAAAGTCATGGTTGCTTCTTTACATTTCCTCAGGCACTGTTGACACTCCATCACTGAGGGGCAGGATCCAGGCCCAACCTGACCCAGAACAGGTACGATAGGCTCTGATTTACCCTGTCATTTTCTCCAGTCTTAATCTGACAGTAATGCCCACATGAGTCACTGAACAAGTACATCTTATCTCAGTTTCCACAAAAAGAAATCCTGGGTATTGGAGATAATGAATGCTACAAGTGTAACTCTTTCCCTCCTTAACTCCGCAGGCTTATAAGGATTTCATGGCACGACAGAAAACTGGCAGAATGTGCACAGCCGAAGAGGTGGCGTACCTGTGCGTATACCTGGCCTCAGATGAGGTGAGTGCTTGCAGACGGTAGGCCCATGTCATACAGACACTGGGGCAGAGTTTGCAGGGCTTTAGCTGCTGTTGAAAACACATAGGTCCTGGTACTTTGTGATTGTTCTAGACATTTGAAGGGCTTTGAAATCAAGTCAACATTAAAAACTGTTTTGTATTTTTTAGACCACTTTTAGACCTTTAAAATATACTATTATATAAAGAATTCACCAGAATTGTATTCCTGGCAATGTGGAGAATGCTCCTCATGACAGGAAATAAAATTTACAGACATTGTCTTTGAACATTTTTAAGTTTTCACAGTTTAAAACCAAAGATTTGGTGTCTTGTGAAGTTTTTGTTAGAAGGGAGAGCTATTTGTGACCTCAGTATTTCCTACATCCTGGCTTTGTGTCAGGGTGTATGCATGCTTACCCCAAAGTAACTTTAACATTCTATCGTCACAAATGCAGACAAAGTTGTTGCTTGTTAATTAGTGGTGAAATAATCCCCCAGTGATGTGATCTGTCTTGGCCCCTTTGCAGTCTGCCTATGTGACCGGCACGGAGCACATCATGGATGGAGGATGGTCACTGTGAGGAAACTGCTGCAAGCTCATCCTGACAGTGGTGGAGACTTCTATATTAAAGTGCACAACATTTGATTTGATCATGTTTTGATTTTGCATATCATGTTTACTGATTCTGTGGGAGACATTACCCATTTTCCAACTTAAATGTATGCTGCAAATGTGTGCAAATAAATTGTATCACAGCTACAGTGTGCAGGCGTTATTATCAGTTTATTATGAATGCATCTGTTGTTTAATATTTTATAAAGCAGTCTGATAATGGGTTTAATTAAATATCTATTAAAATGTCCTCACCAATACCCTTGAGTGGCTTTCGTGGTTGACCTAACTTCCCCCCCAACCGAGCACTCACTCCTGTGCTGTACATACATGCTTGGCCATCACTAATCCGCCTCATTCCCAATTCCCAGCTGCTCTATCTGCCTCATGACTGCCAGAAACGCCGCACGCTGAAACTTCTCACGCAATAGCGATGTTTACGACATGAGGTGAGCTGCTTTTTCTTTGTTTAATAACGTTAAACATTTAGGGAGCCCCCACAGTGGAGCCAGGAGCGGTCCCTGTAGCTAGCTACCGGGCATGTGGAGCCGGTGTGGAGAGTTCACTGACAGCTGTTAGAAGCACACAGCCAGCTACCGGCGAGGAGTCCATTATCGGACATGACTTCCCTCCAAAATATTATCGATTAAACTTTAATGTGACCGAGCAGGAAGTCAAACTGTGGTTAAAACGTCGGTAGCCGAGTCAGTTTATCACTAAAGGCGTCTAACGTTAGCGTACGTTGGTCGGGTTTAACGCTAAAGCAGCTCGTGCCGCGGACTAATTTAAGCTAACGATAACGGCTACGGTTGAAAGCACTGATGCAACATTCCGACGCTAACTTTAAGCTAACGTGGTTTTGTAAATCGGCCAACAGCGACATGACAGGCTAATATTTTAAACGGAAATGTTAATATAACGTAATATTGGTATTAGCCTGAGTTAGCTGACGCTACTGTGACACCGTGTTCTTGTCCGATAATGGGTTCACGCACACGGTTTATCATGAGGCGTGGATTTACTTCTTCACTGACGTTAGCTAATTAGCTAATTCAGCTATGACTCCGTGTGTAACGTTGCGCCGCTTCGGCAGCACCTTGAAGCAAACACCAGGACAACCTGTAACATTTGCTTTGCTTTACTGGCTGGATGGGTGTGTACCGATGCCAGTTGGATAGGTAACTTATGTTGTTGACAGTAGCTAGTTAACTCTAACCTACTTGCGGTACCATCCGTTAGCTAGCTAGGTGTGCCATATGGTCGAGCTGTAAGCATTGATTAGTGTGGTCTGTTAGCAAGTGGATTAACCGGCGTCTGTTGCCATAAGCAACTGTCAAAACATTGTAGTAGCGTCAGTTCAGTGTGATGTAAAATAGCTGGTTACTTGTATGCGTTTGTATCTAACATGGTTTGAAGTGAAGCTATAAAGAGAGGAGCACAAAGGTTAGTATCTGTGCTTTGTAATGAGTTGCAGGTCAGTCACCTTGTGTTAGTGTGACATGCAATGTGAACACACAGGCAGCATGTGGTTATACATTAGCCTGCAAGATCAGTGGTGTCAAACTCATTTTAGTCCATGGGCTACATACAGAACAATTTGATCTCAAGTGGACTGGAGCAGTGAAACCATTGCATAATGACCCTATAAATAACAGCACTTCAAATTGTTCCTTTTGTTAGTGTAAAGAAGTACATTGTGAAAACACTCATCCATTTACACAACAGATGTCTTAAGGAAAGAAAGTGTGATTTCATCAATATGTCTCAGATTTGCCACATTTAGTCAGTCTACTGCTCACTGTCATTACATGTGCATTTTCCTTCCATACATTTCCACTCTGCATCACCACATCAAATTAAAGTGAAGGCAATTGAGTTTCAACTAAGTTTTAAAGGTCAAATGTGCAAGATTTAGGGGGATTCTTTTTATAATTACCTGAAAATAAGAATTGTGTTTTTTGTTACCTTTTAATGAGACATTTATATCTACGTAGGGAGCAGATCATCATCCAGAGCAGACAAACCAAGCACTGGCTCTAGATCAGTGGTTCCCAACTGGTTGGTCGCGGTCCAAAAGACGGTCGTAGGTCCATTCTGAATGGACGTCAGTGACTTGCAAACGTGTCAAGTATGGAAAAAAACACACACACACACTTTATTTTAAAGTACTGTGATTTTTTTGACACAAAGCTTTTATTTTGAAGTCCCATTTCCTGCGGCAGAGTGAGTGCATAGGTAGTCAAGCTAGTTGTTCCTTAACAGAGACAGCAAACTAGCTCGACTACATGGCCAAATGCAGTTATGACACTGAATATCATAAATTGTGTGGACCTTGAACTAATGACGAAGGAGAAATCTGGACGCCTTAGCAGTTGGGAACCACTGCTCTAGATCATGCTCAAGATAGGGCCAGTTGCTGTTTCGCATCAGCCAGTGTAGTTAAAAGCCCCTCCGTGATAAGCAGTGTTGGACAAACACAGACCTTTTAATGAGAAAAGGCTTTATTCAGTGCTTTTACTGATTTAAATCACTGGGTCTGTTTGGTGTTTGAGAGAAAGAGACCTCTGCGGATAATTTGGTTCCCGGTAAATACCTCCCAAATGTCTGGATCCTAAGTTAGAGAGAAAAAAGATGAGCACACATTAGCAGGTGCTAAGCTAGTGGCCTGTCTCTGACAAGCCGAACAGCATATGAGAATAAATTTGTTATGTGAAACTGCTTTATTCACCGGTTTTAATACCCTGGTCTGTCTGTTTTGGAGAGGAGGAAACCTCTCTGCAGATAATTCAGCTCCTGGTAAAAAAAAAAAATCCTGAACAATGAACACTGAAGGAATCCTAACCACAAGAAATTTCAGCTGGTTGGTGTCTGGAGTTCTTACTGTTAGATGCCATTAAATCCCCCTAAATCTTACACACTTGACCTTTAAGATAGAAGTCTGATTTAGGGCCTGTGTCCACATAGATTTTTTGTGGGTTTTGTCTCCATGACAACAACATCTTGACACTAACATTAGCCAGGTAGCTAACACAACGCTAGGGTTGACACAGTCAACTTGAAGCTTACAAAACTAATGGTGATGAAGGCAAAACACACACCAGCAACATTCAGTGTCTCCTGGACAATCTGTCCCTAAAAAAAACGCTTTTCTTTCTGCGTTGTTACAGTGGACAGTAGCCTTGCTAAAGAAGTGGCAGTGCCATCACAGGCACCTTTTTGAAAAGTTCAGAGATTTTCAACTTAAAGCATTTTCAGTAGCTGCACAAAAAATGCTGAGCACTGAAAAATGACGCTGGTGTGGCCACATGCCTTCGTCCACAAGAGAAAAAACGCTAGAGGCCTTTAACATGTTTTTTTGTACTGAAGCTGCTGGTTGACAATATTTTTGCACAAACTACAATGCCTAAGTATGACCATAATAAGTATTCATTGTTTTTTCATTGAACTTGAATCCTGGTCAGCATGGAAAATCCTCTGAAGCTCTGAGGCTTCACTGTTTAACTTGGTCCTGAAACCTGGCACCTTTTCGCTTTCACAAGTGTATCAATATTAGGTGTGTAAAGTCATCTAGTGGGCCCAATTGGACCCTTTGGCTGGCTAATTCTGGCCTGCGAGCAGTACGTTTGACACCCCTGAGATCTTCATATAGACAAGAATCATGTGCCTTGAAGCCTGGTTAGTTTTCCTTCTCGCATTAACACATCTTGTCAAATGAAACAACTTTAAAACTGAGATCTTCACTGTAAAGCCTGTATGTTTGGAAAAACACGCTTGTGTGTGAGATTAATTTTATCATTTCATGCCATGCCAATTTCCACACCTGTACCAACACCACTGTTCTCCATTATTTATTAAGCAAACAATCGTTTGTTTTCTCCACTGATAAAACCCTGTTGTATGAATAGGAGTCTGCAGTCAGAGCTGGATATACAGAAGCAGAAGTGAAGGAACTGCCCATCAATGGCCAACCCCACCCCTCAGCTTGATGTACTGTGACAGAGAAGTGAGTGGACCAGAAATACTGTAGCCAGTTGCCATGGAGGACACACAGACCAAGCCTATTACGCCGGAGCCCAGTCCAGCGCCTAGTCCAGCGCCCAGCCCAGCACCCAGCCCAGCACCCAGCCCCATGCTGGACAGAATTGCTTTGCCCTCAGCAAACCATGTGGAGGTATAGTACTTTACTAATAAGAATTTACTTGTTAGTTACTTTGGTTGTTATATTCAGTATTTACTGCCTTGGTAAAACTAAAAAGTGTGTTTGTAAACTTCACTAAATAAGAATTGTTAAGCTACATATGAATGATGTGCTTGCTGTCATGCGGCTCTGCTTCTTTGCCTCACATTATGCTGTTGTGTTGTGTTAATTCCTCCATGTTTCACTGTTCTCTAACCTTGTAAAATTAATTGTTCACCTGAGATAAATTATTCGTCATTTGTTGCTGTTAGTCTAATGTGAGAATTAATTAAAAAGCAGCCAGAGGCAAGACTGAAAAATGTTGAGTCAACGTCCCCACCTGAGCAATGTGACAAAGAGGGTGTTCTGGGAGTTGCATTAATCAGGAAGTTCATATCTTCACTCTGTTGTATGCCAAGAAACAGTGGCCTGTAATCTGCTGATATGACGTACCTCTTTGTCAACAATACTGATAGAGCACGATACTTAATAAGGGTTCGACGATTAAAGAGGCTACAGGGACATTCACTCACAGTTTTATAGTCTTTACACAGGAAAGGCACTCGTATTTGTGACAGTGTGACGTCTCTGATCTGGTGCTCTAGATGCCCCACAAGGCATGAATATTAATATATACAGTGAATGCACTGCATTGAACATTGCTGTCAACAGTGATCTTTAAAAGCATCAAAAACTATTACAGCAACAATATGCTACAACATATCAATAACTGTAACAGAAAAACAGGTTGCACAGCAAAAATACTTCTTATATCATTGATTGCCGTTACAGATGTGGCGCTAAAGCATCAAGTAAAACATTATGTCCAACAGACAAATGTGATGACTGACCCTATTGTGCATATTCTGATCTTCCTTCTCCAGCACCTTAATGTGAACCAGATCCAGGTAGTCGTACGGCGCTGCTCCACTCCAAATGTCACCGAGGAGACCACCTATTTTATTCCTCGAAACCCTGTGGCGGATGCGGGCACCAACACAGACCCGCCAGTGGTCTGCTGCCCCTTGCTCCACAGGTTTTGCCCGTGTCCACCAAGAGGCCTTCTGGCTTCTCTCATTACTAAAGGTAAGGAAGGAGGGGCTCTGTAGTTGGCTTGGTGAGTTCCTACCAATGACTGACAATGCGTCTCCACTTCCGGCAAAAATATCCCAAATACCGCCACTGCCATATTGCGCAGGTGACATCATTTAGAGCCAGTCTGTGCAGCAGCGATCTCCAGTGTATTAGGTTCCCGCTGTTTGACCAGTAGCTAGCAGCGCCATTGATTGTGAGCACTTGACTGGCACACACAGCTGTCATTCATGACGGCAAACCTATTTTTATACTATCAAATAACTGCTGATAAACAAATTTACCAGTAAAACAAACACTAGAACATTTATCAGTATAATTAGAGCTACCTTAAATGACAAAAAACATCTCTGGAAAAAATTTATTTAACATGTACTTTGAGTTTTTATGTTTGCCCATGTCGCATCCACTAGCATGAAGGGTGTGGGCTTTATGACCTATACTGCAGCCAGCCACCAGGGGGAGATTGAGATGTTTTGGCATCACTTTTGGGGAGCTGTCATGTCATCCATTGACACTATACAGTCTGTTCTTCCTACACAGGAAAATGTATTGCATGTCGATTCCTTCTTTCTCACAAGATTGTGACAAACATCAGATGACATTAATGTCTTGTATGCTTTGAACTATTTAAAAATTAATCACCGAGGTAGTACATAAATAAATGCATGCATGATTACCCACACTAATCCTAACATTCATGTTCACATTACAATCAACATCCAGAGACAGGCAGCCAGTCAACAATGAGGTCATAGTAGCCCTATTTATGACATTACTCACTGCTGAAGAAGTTTGAGAGGTTGACAATTACGACACGATTAGAAAATACATGTAATAACCTCGTCATCACAAACACTATAGTGACACATGCCATTACTTTATAATCTGACGTCATCCTGCTTTCTCGTCTCCAGTCCTTTTGGCAGCAGTGCTCTTTGGAGTGGTCTGGTCTATCACAGAGGATGAGTGTCTTCCAGGAGGAAACCTGTTTGGCATCACGACCCTCTTCATCTGCGCACTCATTGGCGGCAAAGTGGTGGCACTCATCCGTCTGCCCAAACTTCCACCGTTCCCACCCCTCCTTGGTAAGGCTAAGACTTTGGTTGTTATGCTTCATGAGTTTGTGTTTTTGTACGCACATGTACAGTACAGGCCAAAAGTTTGGACACACCTTCTCATTCAATGCGTTTTCTTTATTTTCATGACTATTTACATTGTAGATTCTCACTGAAGGCATCAAAACTATGAATGAACACATGTGGAGTTATGTACTTAACAAAAAAGGTGAAATAACTGAAAACATGTTTTATATTCTAGTTTCTTCAAAATAGCCACCCTTTGCTCTGATTACTGCTTTGCACACTCTTGGCATTCTCTCCATGAGCTTCAAGAGGTAGTCACCTGAAATGGTTTTCCAACAGTCTTGAAGGAGTTCCCAGAGGTGTTTAGCACTTGTTGGCCCCTTTGCCTTCACTCTGCGGTCCAGCTCACCCCAAACCATCTGGACTGGGTTCAGGTCCGGTGACTGTGGAGGCCAGGTCATCTGCCGCAGCACTCCATCACTCTCCTTCTTGGTCAAATAGCCCTTACACAGCCTGGAGGTGTGTTTGGGGTCATTGTCCTGTTGAAAAATAAATGATCGTCCAACTAAACGCAAACCGGATGGGATGGCATGTCGCTGCAGGATGCTGTGGTAGCCATGCTGGTTCAGTGTGCCTTCAATTTTGAATAAATCCCCAACAGTGTCACCAGCAAAACACCCCCACACCATCACACCTCCTCCTCCATGCTTCACAGTGGGAACCAGGCATGTGGAATCCATCCGTTCACCTTTTCTGCGTCTCACAAAGACATGGCGGTTGGAACCAAAGATCTCAAATTTGGACTCATCAGACCAAAGCACAGATTTCCACTGGTCTAATGTCCATTCCTTGTGTTTCTTGGCCCAAACAAATCTCTTCTGCTTGTTGCCTCTCCTTAGCAGTGGTTTCCTAGCAGCTATTTGACCATGAAGGCCTGATTGGCGCAGTCTCCTCTTAACAGTTGTTCTAGAGATGGGTCTGCTGCTAGAACTCTGTGTGGCATTCATCTGGTCTCTGATCTGAGCTGCTGTTAACTTGCGATTTCTGAGGCTGGTGACTCGGATGAACTTATCCTCAGAAGCAGAGGTGACTCTTGGTCTTCCTTTCCTGGGTCGGTCCTCATGTGTGCCAGTTTCGTTGTAGCGCTTGATGGTTTTTGCGACTCCACTTGGGGACACATTTAAAGTTTTTGCAATTTTCCGGACTGACTGACCTTCATTTCTTAAAGTAATGATGGCCACTCGTTTTTCTTTAGTTAGCTGATTGGTTCTTGCCATAATATGAATTTTAACAGTTGTCCAATAGGGCTGTCGGCTGTGTATTAACCTGACTTCTGCACAACACAACTGATGGTCCCAACCCCATTGATAAAGCAAGAAATTCCACTAATTAACCCTGATAAGGCACACCTGTGAAGTGGAAACCATTTCAGGTGACTACCTCTTGAAGCTCATGGAGAGAATGCCAAGAGTGTGCAAAGCAGTAATCAGAGCAAAGGGTGGCTATTTTGAAGAAACTAGAATATAAAACATGTTTTCAGTTATTTCACCTTTTTTTGTTAAGTACATAACTCCACATGTGTTCATTCATAGTTTTGATGCCTTCAGTGAGAATCTACAATGTAAATAGTCATGAAAATAAAGAAAATGCATTGAATGAGAAGGTGTGTCCAAACTTTTGGCCTGTACTGTATATCAGATATTTAGTTACACAGATGTCTCCACCAGGGTGATATTTAGTAACACAATACATCATTTTCCAGTGTCAGTGTTAAAGAGGGGCTAGTAATTCTTGACAAAGAATTACATTTATACCAGGATTAGAGGAAGTATTTTTAATCATCGATAACTGCTTTTCAAATTAGACTCAAATCTGACTGAGTTTATTAAAAAAAAGGTTGGAAGCACTAAAAGTAGACAAGTGTCTTTGAACGCGTTTGATTCACATGAATTGACCAAGCAAATATTAATGTTGTAACAGAAATCATTTTATTAATCATCTACAGGTGATGTGCCTGTCCAGTAGTTTTAATGTGATGAGTGTTTTAGATGTATTCATGTGGTGACTTAAAACAAGTGCTGCACGATTTGATAAAAATGTTCCCCTACCATTATATTAGGGGGGCACTGGCCTGACATAGTTATTGTTATGGACAGTGTGTAAATGACCGTCAACAGACTGCTGTTACGCACAGTCAAACACGGCTCTCCCATAGCAGCGCAGCACGGCATAGTACACACAGCGGAGCAGAGCCTGTGTTGCGTTCAGGCGTTCAGACACGTAAATGACAAGCATGTGAATAGGCCATTGCACAACACTGCAGCATGTCAAGTGGGCCAAGCCCAAGCAAAATTTTGCCCAATTTTTCATTTGTTATTAGCTCAGTCCATAGGGTCTTGGGTTGGGAACCGGAGGGTCGCCTGTTCAAGTCCCCATCCGGACCAAATATGGAGCATGGACTGGTGGCTGGAGAGGTGCCAGTTCACCTCCTGGGCACTGCCGAGGTGCCCTTGAGCAAGGCACCGAACCCCCAACCGCTCGGGGCGCCTGACCAAGGCAGTCCCCTCACTCTGACATCTCTCCACTTTGGGCATGTATAGGTCCTGTTTGTGCATGTGTGTGTATTTCGGACCTGTGTGTTAATGACAAAAGAGTGAAAAAATTGAATTTCCCCTCAGGGAGATTAATAAAGTATATAAATTTAATTTAATTTAATTTAATTTAAAATGAAAATAATTAAATATAGTTTGTTATGGAGTCTGTGATTTCCCTGTGTCTCTTTGAGGTCTTGTCATATGGCGTGACACTTACAGATGTATGCGTAACTGTGCTTTGTTGTTGTTTTATGAGGCTCTGGTGGCTTTCAGTTGTCTCTCTGTCTTTAATGTCACGTGGCCCGGTTTTCTCTCGCATGCATTCTTCCTACTTTTCTCTGTGCTGTCTCAAGTGTTGATATAGATTGGGCGTGTTGCTGCGGGACGTGGCAACTTCAACTTTGCAAGTTTTACACAGCACGTCTTTCTGTTCAGTGTCACCGTACCTGAATCCAAAGTGTCGCCATATAATAGACGTTGCGTTTTTTTGCCACCAACTCAGCCTGTTCTTGGTCGTGCTCATTTTCAGCGTCTATGTTGGTCACTGCTGCACACCAGGTGGTCACCTGACCATACGTGCTGCACACACCAGGATAGCTTGTGGGCGTAATGTCAACAAACTCCATACACTACAGCAGAGGTAATCACGTTCACAGGCACACACATTAACATTTATTTCTATTATTTTCTTTTTAGCTGACTTGTTTTCTTGATCCTTCATTTTGCCTTCCTGTTGAGCATTACTACTGTTGCCGCGAGGTCCATCCCCAGTGTGTGTGTGTGTGTGTGTGTGTGGGAGGGGCGGGGGGGATTTGGGGTGGTCAGTTGGATCCTAAGTGGGTATTTCTTTTTTTTTGGGGGGGGGGGGGGTTGTGTTTTGTGTATGTGAATGTTCATATTTTTATGTATAATACTGTTTATTACTGGTTTTTATTTGCTCTATAATATGTTAGTATATATATTATATTTTAGTTGGGTTATAAAAAAGAAAAAAGATATTCGTATTGTACTCTACTACGAGCAATGCTGTACAGAACTTTTTTTTTTTGAATAAACAAATCTTAAAAAAAACCCAAAACATTTATTTCCATTAAATCGCAGCCTTTTATGCGGTTAGGTAATCGCACAGCCTGACATCGCGATTGCATTTGCGATTAGATTAATCGTGCAGCACTACTTATAACAAAGGAATCCAGTGACTGAATCATTTCACCTTTAGCACTGATAAAATGACCAAGGTCCCTGATTAACTGTAAAACCATGTTACTCACTTGTTCCATTATTAGTTAAGTCCACATTAGCTGCTGGGTTTTGTTTTGCTTCTATTTGTTGGGTTGTTAGCCTACATGATTTTGGTCCGGTTAGTTTGAAAATGCATGTCAGCGACCTTGCTATTTATGCAAAGATGTTGGAGGTAAATAACATGCGTTGTCACTTATTATGTAATATAAGAGATGTAAGTCTTAGTCAGGCTCTGGTTATGGAAGCTCTGTTTACCTGAAGTGATGGAATGCCATTTAATGTTTTATTGTATAACATTAATGCTGGCTTGGAAGAAGTCAAAGCATTGATCAGAAGCTAGTGCAAATGTCCTTTTTTTAGCAATTGGTAATGGTTTGTATGTAATATAATGTGTATTCTTGGTGTTTTGAATTTGAAATCAGAATCATAAGCCACCAGCTGCACCCCTACTGAGATAAAAATCAAGGAAGCTGGAGCCACTCCTTATTCGCAAATAGCATCAAAAGTAGATTGAAGTCCAACTTGAAACAAACTCCAAGATCTATGCCCAGTGTTTCTGATGACAGTGTTAGAAGGTCGCGATCAGTCTGAAGGGTAAAAGTGAAGTCCTCTGTCCCCACTCGTCAACAGTTTTAAATATTTGCTCTTTATGTATGTTCTTGTTGACTGTTTTTAACCATTTCAAAAACACATCTATTGCAGTTATAATAAAGTTTTAAAGTCCCCCTTCACTCAAAAATATATTTTTCTTCTGTTTACATCGCCTAAAAGGTCTGACCTTGACTATACTGACTTGTATCTGAGCGAAGTTTGTTACCAGAGAGGTGTTTTTACGTTTCTCTACTGAGGGGACAATGTCCATGTACTTCCCTGAAATCTGAGATTCAAACATATATCGAGTCAACTAGATTGAGTATGTCATAAACAAAAGCCAGTCGCTGTCTAATAAGGGGAAGAAAAAACTTTGACACAACACTGGCAAAGAAACCTGAAACGTCCAGCGTAGAGCAGACTTGTCAGAACAGAGAGCAGAGTTAGCCTCAGCATAGTAAAAGTTTTGACAGCAAGCGTGGTAGAGAGTTCAGTTTTGGATGCAAACTGGACACCTGGAGCATCTTTCCTCTATCTACGGACAACCTTGAAAAACTTGAATTATTAGTGCTAAAAGGCCCTGATCATGTAGAAAGCGTTGGAGAGCTGGAGGCGCCTTTTTGTAATTGTTATAATGAGAATGAAGCTTTTTGCTTGTGGTTTTTGTGTTGCGACATGCCTCGTGTTTCTCGCAGCTCTAGGCACCTGGCATTTTTGCTGGAGTGCTCTGACCACCTCGAGTTGAAAAAACTTCAACTCAAAGCAAAAAAGGGCCCATTGTCCAATCCGATTGTTTGAGAGACGGGCCTTCTGTCGTGGTCACAACAACACGTTTACAGTTGATAAAGGATGGAGGAGAAACTGGTGGTAGTGGTTGCTAAATACCCAGAGCTATACAGCCCAATAATAGGCAGCAGGTTGTCAAACTGCCCCGAGTCATCCTGAAATATGCCTGGAAACGGTCATCATCGACGAGAAGCTCCTGGACCAACAGGTGGTACTCCCGGTGATCCACCCTCTTTTTTAGGGTCTCATGTACCCACACAGATCTCTGTTTCCCTGTGCCCAACAAACTATTTACTGACAGCCTCTCACCCTCAACTAGAGCTACAGCAAGTACCCTCTGATGTCCATTTTAGGAGCTAGATACTAATTACTGTCAAATAAATAGAATAAGATAAAATAAATAAACGGTAGATTGCAGTGCGGCACGCCTCGCAGTTTGCAACCTGTGATCGGGGCCTGAGACAGTGATCCCAGTCCCACAGTGATTCTTAGCGTCTCAGGTGTCCAACATGAGCACTGTAAGTTCAAAAAGTAACAGGTGGTCTTTATTCCTTGTTCTCTATCTGTGCGACGGACAGTTCTGAAGGATCGTCTTTCCTCTCTCACACTCTCTGCTGTGTTGCAGGTATGCTGCTGATGGGTTTCCTGCTGAGAAACATCCCAGTTATAACAAAATGGGTGTACATTGACTACAGGTGGTCTGCGTCGCTGAGGAACATCGCTTTGGCTGTCATTCTGGCCAGAGCTGGTCTGGGGTTGGATCCCACGGTATGCCTCACTATTGAAGCTTGATATCTGCACTCATAAAATGATGATGTACTTATCCCATCTCTGTGTGTAATCCAGAATTTCAAGTGATATGACATTGGGACAAGCAAGCGAGTCTGAGTGTAACCAGCAGAGTCATTTTCTCTGTCAATTTTCAGACGTTTCAGTCAGTTAATCAACAAATCATTCAGTGCCACCACGCATCACTGCATTTGTTAATCCTCTCTTTATGTCTGTTTAGAAGTTAATTAATTGCTGTAACAAACTCTTGGATGATGTATGTGTCTGTGTTGTCAGGCTCTGAAGAAACTGAAAGGCGTGTGTATACGCGTGGCATGTGGGCCCTGCATCATAGAGGCCTGCACCGTAGCTCTGGTGTCTCACTTCCTCATGGGCTTGCCCTGGGTGTGGGGCTTCATCCTTGGGTAAATACAACACTACACTCCCTCCCACTCTATCCTCACCTTCATTTTCTAATTGATATCAAGCTGTGTCTTCCTATTATGCCTCGGACAGACAGACACAGTGTTTGGATGAATCAAAAAGTTCATGAACCAGTTGTTTATTAAATATATTTACCACGTCACTTTTAACATTATGTTTTGCTCCTTCTTTTTAATTATTATTAAATAGCTTGACAGTGAGGACACAGACAGGGAATGTAGGGAGAAAGTGTGCTTTTTAAGATTATAAAACTAATCAAAGAAAAACAGACAGTCTTCAGGCACTCTTTTGCAGTGCGAAGGGACAAGTTATATTAAAAGCCTTAATCTGCATAGTTAAGACCAGGAGCCCTAAACGTTCTTCAGGCCAAGGACCCCTTAGCTAAAAGAGAGATGGAGCATGGACCCTACAAATATTATGTAAAATTGTGTTACATCTTGAGCAGATGGAGGTTGTCAGGCAGAGGGCCATGTCCACCTCAAGCTGCAGTCTTGAGCTGTATTTGCTTGTCAGGTAGGTGAGGGAGGAAACTCCACTTTCACAAGGATAAGTTGTTTCAAAAGGCAAAATATATTTGATTCATGTTAATGTGTATTTTCAGTCATGTAAATGGTCAAACAATAAATTTACAGCCCTCTTGCAGTAACTCTGAGGACCTCCCGGGGGTCCTGAACCCACTGTTGAAGATCCAGGGTTTAGACGCAGACTGATTTCAACTTCACAGGGTCTTGTTTTTTAAAAGTTCCTAACAGAAATAAAATAAATATCTTTTAAATGTACAACATGCTTCTATATCTGCTGTGTGAGCAGTTCAGTTTACTCCTCTGAGGCAGGAACCAGCAGAGAGAGAATGTCAAGACATGGAAGGCTGAATTCTGATGACAAAGTTAGACTAATGCTGTGCAACACACTACATACCAGGGCTGGGAGATATGGTATTCACAGGCTGACTGGCGATACACAATATATATCTCAGTATTTTCTACAAAATGGGCGACAGGTTTTCAGTTGCAAGTCAAAGCCACATTTGAGATGTCACAAGCAGTTTTATAAAAACAGACCATGATCAAAATAAGATGCAAAGACAGGTTTTTCCCCCCTATTTATAAATATGCAGCTGCACAACAGTTACAGCTCCAAAGCACTAGTCGGCAGCGGGAGTGCTGTAAAGTTTAGTTGATTCGAAACACACATTAAACATGGCTTAATAGCAGCAATTTTAAACACACAAAACGGCTTCACTATAACTCGCGGCATTCACAGACAAAGCATTTGTCTTTTGCTGGACACATTTTCCCCAAAAATACAACACGCTAATGTTTTTAGCACAAGCCTATGGCATTTTACATTGTATAAATTAGCCTAGCAGCTATCAAACTTTTCCTTTACTCATATAAACAGCAAGATTTAACAAAGGTAATGTTCCAAATTTGGCTCCATCACAACTCGCAAGGTTCACCGACAAAACAGCTGTCTTATACTTAACACGTTTTCCAAACAAATATATCAATCTAATGTTATTAGCACAAGCCCATGGCATTTTACATTGTATAAATTAGCCTAGCGAATAGTGGCGATTTCCTCTGCTCATATGAAGCCAGGATAAATCACAAGACTTAAAATGCTATTTTGTGGAGGCTTTATCATCCTCACAATTTATTGTTTCTTATCTGTGAAATTAAAGTAAATAAAAGCTTTGTTTCCACTGAGGGCAATGGTTTCAGTTTACAAAAATAGACAGGAGGTCTGCATTTCTGGGGAGGTGCACGTCAGGCTACGGCTCTACAAAGTGTTGCTTAGGAGCTTGTGAGTTAGTGAGTGGGGCGAAGCTGTGCAGTAAAATGATAATCATTAGAGAATCCAGATTGTTGTGTCAAATCAGGCCTGGTACCACATCTCAGCTACAATACAGTACAAACTACATATCGTGCTTCGGGAATGCCTCCCTGTCACACATCTCCATGTGTATTGAAAGGCTGATGATGCTTTCCAAAGTTTTCTAACAACTTTTCTCTTGTTTGCTTTAATGATCCATTTCCTCCATGTTGCAGCTTCGTGCTGGGAGCTGTGTCTCCAGCAGTGGTGGTTCCCTCCATGCTGCTGCTGCAGAAGGACGGTTACGGCCTGGAACAAGGCATTCCCACCCTGCTGATGGCTGCAGGCAGCTTTGACGACATCCTTGCCATCACAGGGTTCACCACATGCTTGGGCATGGCCTTCGCCACAGGTAACCTCTGGATGTATGTGTTTGCGTGTGTGGAGAAGGGTGAAGGAAAATACAGAAGTGCTGACTTCCATGTTCTTTTTCTTGAAATGCAACACCACCTTATCTCCAGGGGAGTGGCAGCAGGTTCAGTGTACTGAAGAGTAGGTCAACACAGAGAGGCATGTGAAATAAGTAACTCCTGAATGTAGTTTGTCAGGAGCTCAGCAGAGGGTGTGAGTGTGCTATTTAAGCTTGTTAAAAACACAGAAGGGTTTTTTGTGCCAATTCACCGTGCATGTTGTGCTTCATGACTCCAGTTTACCACAATGCAGAGTCTCTGTAGGGCCATTAACTGTGTTTAAAACACATTTAGGACTGCTTTCTATGACAGTTGGTTCAGTTTACGCACTTACTTACTAATGATTGTGTATCTTCTCTGCTGATCTCTCCAGGCTCCACTTGGTACAACCTTCTGAGAGGCGTACTGGAGGTTGCTGGTGGGATGGTTGCTGGGCTTCTTCTTGGCTTCCTCATCCAGTACTTTCCTAGTGTTGACCAAGTAAGCATGTCCTTGCAATGTTACCATGATATCAGCAAGTTTCACTATTGCATAGTCGTGCTCACACCTCTTGAAACCACAGCCTGTGTGTGAGAACAACTCAAGAAGAGCCAACAAAGGCTTCTGTAAAAAGTCAGTGAAGTGTACTTGATATGTTAAACTCTGAGGACTTTTGATGAGAGCACTTTGGATTCATCTAAGTGGGGAAGTTTACAGGGATATAATGGGAGAGATGTTTCTGTGGGTCATGACATTTCTTGCGTAACAGATATAACTGAGCGATCTCAACTCCATCCATGTTTTCAGTGGCCTGTCAGACTCGTTGTGAATCAGTCTAGTTTAAACAAAAGTAAACTAAAAGTAAAATGTCATGACCTGCCAAGAAGTGTGCAAGTTTCATAATATTAAAATATTCTATATTGAAATCATTGACTGTCTTTTCACCTAGAAACACATAGTAATGAAGCGATCCTTTCTGGTGCTGGGTCTGTCCGTGTTTGCCGTGTTCGGCAGTGGTGTGGCAGGGTTTCCCGGCTCTGGAGGCCTCTGCACCCTGGTCTTGGCATTCCTGGCCGGCCTCGGCTGGGGGTCAGAAAAGGTAACAACATATGCCTGCTATGTCGCACATACAGATGTTTTTCACTTCTCTATTTGCAGTTCTCTATCTTCAGAGCTGAATATTGATGAGATACACTCAGGAGAGAGAGAAATATTTTCCCACAGTACATTTTTTAAGCATACTATTTAGTAACACAGCAGTTTGTACAGCAAGTTATTCATCATCTACGCTGCTGCATGTCAAAGATAACCTTCCTAAACCTTTTTGTGTGTTCTGTTTGTCTTAAGGCCCGTGTGGAGGAAGTGGTGGGGTGGGCATGGGACGTGTTTCAGCCTCTCCTCTTCGGACTGATAGGAGCAGAAATTCGAATCTCTGAGTTGGAGGGATACACAGTTGGTGAGAAGATCACACACATACACACACGTAATACCACAATGAGGTAGCTGTTATCACTGTGAGACATTCAAATGTAGCTTTGTGGATTTAAATATATTTCCATAGCCAAAAAAAGCCCCAGGAGATTTTTATCTCTCTGTATGTGTACAGTAAACACAAAAAAACCCTGAGTACTCCATTATACTGCATTTCAACAGGGTGTCTGCTGGTCCTTAAAAAGCCTTTAAAAAGCCTTATTCAATTAAAAAAGGGCATTAAAACTCACAAAAAGTCTTAAATTTGAATTTTAGAATTCTTTAATTGACACACACATTTTATCTAATTTTATGTATCCATATTTTAATTTCTTTTTGTCAAAATAAGTCGAGCTGTTCTGCATCAACGTCCACATTTCTGATGTACAAATCACTGAACCTAATACTGTCTTTTCACTTGACACTTGCACTCACCTGGCAAAACTTAGATTACTGAACTCACTCTAATAACCATATTCCTATGTAAAACCAACCTCTGTGCAGGCCCACATATATCTACTTGTTTTTACACTTACACACAGTCTTAAATTTGGTTAAAATTATCCTAAAAGGTCTTCAAAGTCATTCAATTTAAGTGTCTGATAGCTGTAGGGACGCTGCCTCCATAGAAGTTCCCATATGGGATTTCAATTTTAATTCGATCAAAATGAGCTTTTAATTGCCATTAGGGCTGGGTGATATATCGATATAGGGTCAAGTTGCGTTATATATCGCATACCAGTGTTTATCTCTCCTCTCTCACACACTCCGCACAGCTCCGCCCCACTCACTCACTCACAAGTTTTCCAGCAACACTAACAGAGACACAGCGCGACTCCTCTGTTTAATCTGTCTGTTCATTAGGCTACAGTGTGACATCCGTCTGTATGTTGCACATGCTTCACTAATCAGTCTGTGAGATGAATGAAATGACCGCAGCACATGTGCAGTCCAGCGCTGCTAGTTCGTGTGTGAGGTGGGTCATAGCGTGTCGCTGTTGTTCTTGGTAGTTGTAGTCTGTTGTGTGACATGGTGACAGCGCCTGGATGCAGGTGACATCTGTTAAAAAAATGCAGCGACAACACAGACATTTCATGTACAAGACGTATATAACCTCGGCCTCTCTGGTGAAGCTTTGTGTGCATAAGTAAGATTAAGCCTAAATAAATAAAAACGTTTATATAATTTTCCAGCACTTGATTCATTTGAAAGGCCAACAGATGGAAAACGACTTTATAACTCCCCCACAAAGATCTTTAATTGTGTCAAACTACTTCTTGATACTTTTATACTCATGTTATAGTTTTGTGTCCTGTGCTGCAAACCTCTGTAGCTCCAGTGCTTTGTGCAAAACGCTAATGTACAGCTCTGCTGTTTATTTTATATAGTTTTTCATTTACATGTTGTGCAGCTACATATTTTACAGGGTAAAAAAAAAATCCCTGTCTTTGCATTTTATTTTGATCACAGTCTGTTTTTATAAAAGTGCTTGTGACATCTCAAATGTGGCTTTGACTCGCAACTGAAAACATGTCGCCCATTTCGTAGAAGATACAGAGATATACAGTACAGGCCAAAAGTTTGGACACACCTTCTCATTCAATGCGTTTTCTTTATTTTCATAACTATTTACATTGTAGATTCTCACTGAAGGTATCAAAACTATGAATGAACACATGTGGAGTTATGTACTTAACAAAAAAAGGTGAAATAACTGAAAACATGTTTTATATTCTAGTTTCTTCAAAATAGCCACCCTTTGCTCTGATTACTGCTTTGCACACTCTTGGCATTCTCTCCATGAGCTTCAAGAGGTAGTCACCTGAAATGGTTTCCACTTCACAGGTGTGCCTTATCAGGGTTAATTAGTGGAATTTCTTGCTTTATCAATGGGGTTGGGACCATCAGTTGTGTTGTGCAGAAGTCAGGTTAATACACAGCCGACAGCCCTATTGGACAACTGTTAAAATTCATATTATGGCAAGAACCAATCAGCTAACTAAAGAAAAACGAGTGGCCATCATTACTTTAAGAAATGAAGGTCAGTCAGTCCGGAAAATTGCAAAAACTTTAAATGTGTCCCCAAGTGGAGTCGCAAAAACCATCAAGCGCTACAATGAAACTGGCACACATGAGGACCGACCCAGGAAAGGAAGACCAAGAGTCACCTCTGCTTCTGAGGATAAGTTCATCCAAGTCACCAGCCTCAGAAATCGCAAGTTAACAGCAGCTCAGATCAGAGACCAGATGAATGCCACACAGAGTTCTAGCAGCAGACCCATCTCTAGAACAACTGTTAAGAGGAGACTGCGCGAATCAGGCCTTCATGGTCAAATAGCTGCTAGGAAACCACTGCTAAGGAGAGGCAACAAGCAGAAGAGATTTGTTTGGGCCAAGAAACACAAGGAATGGACATTAGACCAGTGGAAATCTGTGCTTTGGTCTGATGAGTCCAAATTTGAGATCTTTGGTTCCAACCGCCGTGTCTTTGTGAGAGGCAGAAAAGGTGAACGGATGGATTCCACATGCCTGGTTCCCACTGTGAAGCATGGAGGAGGAGGTGTGATGGTGTGGGGGTGTTTTGCTGGTGACACTGTTGGGGATTTATTCAAAATTGAAGGCACACTGAACCAGCATGGCTACCACAGCATCCTGCAGCGACATGCCATCCCATCCGGTTTGCGTTTAGTTGGACGATCATTTATTTTTCAACAGGACAATGACCCCAAACACACCTCCAGGCTGTGTAAGGGCTATTTGACCAAGAAGGAGAGTGATGGAGTGCTGCGGCAGATGACCTGGCCTCCACAGTCACTGGACCTGAACCCAATCGAGATGGTTTGGGGTGAGCTGGACCGCAGAGTGAAGGCAAAGGGGCCAACAAGTGCTAAACACCTCTGGGAACTCCTTCAAGACTGTTGGAAAACCATTTCAGGTGACTACCTCTTGAAGCTCATGGAGAGAATGCCAAGAGTGTGCAAAGCAGTAATCAGAGCAAAGGGTGGCTATTTTGAAGAAACTAGAATATAAAACATGTTTTCAGTTATTTCACCTTTTTTTGTTAAGTACATAACTCCACATGTGTTCATTCATAGTTTTGATGCCTTCAGTGAGAATCTACAATGTAAATAGTCATGAAAATAAAGAAAACGCATTGAATGAGAAGGTGTGTCCAAACTTTTGGCCTGTACTGTATATCATGGATCATCAGTCAGCCTGTAAATACCGAGATATGAATCTTTGTCCATATCAACCAGCTCTAACTGCAGTCACCAAAAGCAAAAGTTATACTGACTCTTCTTTGTGTTCCCAGTTGACACAAAAACAAGTTGAAACAAGTTATTGTTGTTAAATATAATAAATAGATTATTTAAATTTGACCATATGATCTTAATGTGTTAGTTTCCAAAAAATATGGCAGTTACATAACACTGGAGACTGTGTAGCTGTGCCATGTCTTTTTTAAGAAGGTTTTGGTAAGATTCAATAGTCTACAAATTGGCATAGCTTTCAGTGCTGGAAAAAAAATCATGACCATAAAATCTACAACTGTGGCTCTGGAGAATCGTGACACCCATACTGTACAGTATATTCATGGTTTAAGACTGTGAAAACTCTACCTGACCTTGGCCCATTAAAAACTGTGTGGCACTTTTAAAGAGATGAGCAGATGTGGAGAGCATTATTAAAACCTCAGCTTCACCTGCTCAGACTGCAGGCCGCTTTTACTTTTAAAAATGTGTTCATAGGGATAACTACGGCTCTAGTGTCTGTTCCAGATGGCAAGCGTTCGCTTCTGGTTTAAAATGTAGCAGGAAATACATCCTCACTGACCCTGTACTTCCTGCTATACTGTCCAGTTTGTGACAGTAAAGTTTTTAGTGTTCTGACATTTGGAATATATTAAATATCTTTCCTGATAAAGTGTGTTTTATTACTGTTAATGTACTGCTTCATGAAATATATTGCTTTAACATCCCTTTTTTATCTTTTTTTACAAAAACTATATAAATCTCTTCTTATTTTCTTGTGTTTTATACAATAAAATTACTCCAACGTGTAAGAGGAAATATGATACAGGTGTACATGCACCCAACATAACCCAGTTACAGTAAGTAGGGCATTATATAAACACCACTCAGACAGCCAGTGTGTTATTTTTTGTATTTTTTTCACCATGACTGTGCCCCTGCTTTCCCACAGCTGTGAAGAGGAAGTACTGCTGATATAATAACTGTCCTTTTAACAGCAGTAAAACAGATATAGTGTAACTCCCTGGGTGCTGATTGCCGGGGAGGATTTCCCCCTCTCTGCTTCTGAGACCCCCTTCTGTGGTCATTCATTTTTTTCTCCAGTGGGGATACATGTTATCTCTGCTTCTGGTGAGACTGAATAAATTAAATGCATCTCATATTTCCACCGGTGGATTGTGCAAGTTGCGAAGCATTACCAGCTATTTTAAAAACACATGGATCAGAGTTGCAAGTGGATTGAACTCTCATATGTTCATATGGTGCTGCTGTTTTTCGCAGTTTTTGCTATCATCATTTGCAGGCACTGGGAGGTGTTCTTTTCAACATGTACATATCAACACTCATGTTCTCTGAGGCAGCTTTGTACGCCTACTTTACACTGGAAACTGTCTTTACAGCCATCTGAACGCAGCAGGCATCTGTTTGCTTCTGCACTCTCTCTCTCTGATTAATTATTCTACACATAAACAGGCGTGTTGGAAACTGATGCATTGAAACAGTTCATAGAGCTCCACGTAAAATTGTGAAACACCTAAAATGTCTCACTCCACTTATAATTCCCTCTGGACTGTTCGTTTCTCCCAGTCTTTCTGCCCAGTTTCTTCATCGGGGTAATGGCTGAGTGTGCATGTCATCTTTTACAAAACGGCACTGGTCAATATGTTGCCTGGAGCTTCACATTGTTAACTCTACTACAGGTAGATGTGTGGCCGTGATGAGCATTTTTAAGTTTCGCCTGACTAAAACTTTCTGCAGAAACTGTCATACCCCTTTTCGACAGTCATGGGCTGGCCTAGCTTGGCTTGGCTTGGTTCAGGCCGTCAACCCAGCACAGCAGGGATTTGCATTTCCATTACAGCAGTGCTACCCTCTTGAAGGTGTGTCTGATGAAACTGATGATGGCTCGTCTTGAGTGATGACGTTTGAAAGCAGAAGGTTGATCCATGGTTTAAGTCCCCGGTTGTTTTTGCTGCATGTGTTTTTCCATCACACAGCAGGGCAGGTAAAAGAAGTTTACCTGTTGGAGGTGAGCTGTTTGCAGAGGTGCATTAAGAGCCTGTTGTCTGCAGCCCTTCATCAGCCTCTCACTGTGGCTGTTTCTGATTTCACTTTCCTCCGTCATATTATTAGACTTGCCTTTACTGAAGAGAAACTGCTCGCAAAGTTTCGCCAGTTCAGTAATAACACACTTCATTTCCTATCAGTTCTTCACAATAAAAGTCCCCTGTTATTTTGTTATGTGTAAACTTTAGAGCAGCAACTTAACACAACCTCTAATACAGCTGATAGCGAACATGAAACAGTAAAATAAATCAGAAATGTAAAGTAAAAACAGGACGCAGGAGAGAAACTAAACTCAAAACCACAGATTCAGTTAGAAGCTACAAAAGTACTGAGAGCTGAACACACAAACTTTTAAAAACGCCTTTCTCTCTGGACTGCAGACAGCGGTCTCGCAACACACGCTTGTTCGGGGGGGAGAAGGGGGTCAGCTGCAGTGGGCGAGACACCTTTTGGACCTACTGCTGAGAAGGTCCATCCACGGTGCGTCTAAACTGACAATGGAAACAAAGATCTGCGCAGCATGACTTTACTCGGCGCGGCCAAGAGTGACACTCCTGACTCACTGGGCAGGGTGCATCTGACTGTGATCTGGCTGCGACGCTGGGTTTACGATAGAGTGCGCGGTCTCCTTTTGTACGCACAGAGCAGCAACTAACCATTGACTTATGTCAGTAAAGAGATTTAAAACGCTCAGGAAGGGAAAGTACTGTCAGCTGCACATGATGACTCATTAATAACATGTATGTTTTTCTGTTTAGGTCTGGGTATAGCGTCGCTTCTCATTGCCCTGCTGGTCCGAGTCCTGTTCACCTTCGCCTGTGTGTTGTGTGCGGGCTTTAACTTGAGGGAAAAAATCTTCATAGCCCTGGCGTGGATGCCCAAAGCCACAGTGCAGGTATGTAAGCGCTGAAATATTAGTCAGCTGCACACTCATCTTTCTGAGAGTCTTTCCAGTACATCATTTTTGTGGTGCATGCCTGCGAATGTTTTTCTTTTGGAAAATAGACACTCAACATGTTTTTTCTAACTTCAAGCATCCTCTCATTGTGATGGTTAATTTGTTGTTGAGTAAAGATGAAAAACTCATGTTGTTTTTTCCCATCAGGCAGCTATAGGTTCCACGGCTTTAGACATGGCCAGGACAAAAGAGGACACGCAGCTACAGAAGTACGGCATGGATGTGCTCACTGTGGCCGTGCTGTCCATACTGTTCACAGCTCCTGTAGGAGCTCTTGTCATAGGACTCAGTGGACCTCACCTGCTACAAAAACCAAAGAACTCTGCCTGTGGTGAGCGAGTCAAACCCAATTTATCAGCCTTCTTCTTAGGTGGGTAAAGGTCTACATTCAACACTTCAGCCCAGCTCAGCAGCCCTGTGGACCCTGGCTTCATAGTTGTGCTCGAGTAGTGAATATAGTCTTCCCTTCTTCACCTTTGTGATAGATGCATCCACTCAGATAAGGATTTGCATAGTTGTAGGTTGCCTTTGTTTACCCTGTCATTCAAGCCCTCATGTCTTTTACATCCACACAACACTGGCATTGTTTAAGTACACTGAACTAACCACACAGCAGAATTACAACTCATGCTTGTTGTACTCTTTCATTTGTTTACTAAAGAATCCGACTAGCATGCGATCAGTCTTTCACTGAGGCTTTTCCATCTGTCTCCTCTCCGTCTTCCCCAGGCACTGCAGCAGGAGGCGAAGATGACACTGAAACTCCTGTCACCTACGAGAGCACCCTCTGACATCACCCGTCTCCACCCAGTAAGCAAGGACATTTAAAGAGACTTGCCTGGTGCTTTCACACCTCGAACATTTGAGCTTTCCTTTAGCCACCGAGTGGCTCTCTTTGTCTCCTTCTATCTGCTGGTCAGCTCCTGATGTTTGCCATGCTGCGGGAACACATGAATCACTCTTTATTTATAGCTTCTGGTGGTTTCCAGACCTCAGGCTCTAAACAAATGACCCACATCCCAGCGTCTTCACCATCATGCTGTGTGACAGCGTACAAGAGGTTGTCTTGTTTCTGGTACCAAATTAACTTTTCAACAGCTTTATTAGCGTTAAGCATACGTTTGGTTTACGGTTTTGTAAAGGTGGATATTTTCCTTTCTATCATAATCACTGAATCCAATATTCGCCCATTTGTGCGACGACACATCAGGTAACTATTTACTGTATTTGGACCTCAACAGATGGTGATGTTGTACTTTACTAGAAGCTTTATTTGGGAGGCTGCGTTATTGAATGCACTGAGAGTAGCAATATTTTATTGTTTTAAATTAGACCACACAGTTTGTAGGTGTTGTGCACTCAGTACGATATTTATGCAGCTATGTGTTTGTGTATTTTTACGTACGTGTGAATAAAATGTGTACTAGCTGTGACTTGGTGACGAGAACGGTTTGTGTAGTTATGAAAAACTTCTAAATAATCCACAACACTTTCCTCTGGTTTGTAAAGATGCTGCTGAAACTCATTTGTCTGCTTTCAGTGTCAGGAATGCTCATCATGTCCATATTCAATTCATTCATGTAAACCCAACCTCTGATTGATTGTAAGGGAAAGTCGATTTTTCACATTTGTTACGTTTGTTTTTTATTACAGAAGTATGCAGTGTAACTTAATATAAGCTTAATTTGAATTTATTTACATTTCCTCATTGTGTATTTTTAGCAACTATTTATGATAAAGTGACAGATTTAAGCATTAGTTTTTTACCAAATATTCTTTATACAATAAATGATAAAAATACACCATGAATTGTTCTTCTCTTGCATTTTGAATGTATTTTAAAGTTCATGTTTTGGTGTAGTGGTAGACGAAAAACTTAAATTATTTGCCTGGGTCCAGACCTTTGTCCGCTCGCTGACGATTCTGTCTGATATCAGGCAATAAAGTTATTACTATGCAAGAACATTTGTACGATTTGATTAACTGTGTGTCTTATTATGTCTTTAATTAAAGTCCCTGTCCTTTTTAAGTGTCTGCTTCTAATGTGTTTGCTTTTCATCCGCACTAGCAGCGTGGCTCTGGGGATGGCAGCTTTGGTCTCTCAGTTGGTCGATCACTTTGACTGAAATGTCTAAACAACTGTGAGTTGGACTGTCACTAAATTTGTTAGATACCCACAGTGCCAAGAGGATGAGTCCTGCTGACTTTGGTTAAAGTTGACATTTGTGATTAAGGTTAAAATGTCTCAACAACAGCTGAATGGATTGTCATGAAATTTGGTGCAGACATTCCTGTTTCCCACAGGACAAATTGTAATAACCTTGGTAATTCCCTAACCTTTAATCTGGTGCCACCATGAGGTCAACATCTTTAATTTTAGATTCAGGAATAATATATGAAAAATTGATGACATTCCCATTAGCTTCAGCTGTAGTTGTTTGATGCTATTGAGCAAATGTTGGCATGTTGAACAAAGATGAACATGGTAAACATCAGAGGAGGGACCAAGTCATTGTTTTGCAAGTCACAAATAAGTCTTAAGTCTTTGCACTTAAGTTCCAAGTCTTAAACTTTGATTTCAAGTCCTAGACGAGTCATGATAAGGTCTTCACCAAATATAAGGCAATTTTAACAACAAACTAATATTAAACATACAAAAATCTTAAATTCTTTTTAAAACAAGTTTCTTGAAGTTGTTGCATCTTTGTAATTAATGACTTGCACATTTTGCATACTGCAATGTGTTTCTGTTGACCACCGCAGCTTGTGTATGCGAATGAATAAATCCTTAGTAACATTTTTGCCAACTGGCGCTCAGTAACGTAACGTTGGTTCTTCATGGCTCTCTCTTGGAACTTGATTGGATGCTGTTAGACTGGTTTGAACAAAGTGGATCGGGGAAATTCAGTGTTCACTTGCTGGGAAATTAATTGGTTAATGGCACACTTTTAATATACACAATCAGCCAAAACATTAAAACCAGTGGTGGGTGAAGTAAGTAACATTGATCATTTTGTTACAATGCAATGTTCTGCTGGGAAACCTTTGGTCATGGCATTCATGTGGATGCCACTTGACGGCTTCCACACACCTGGACACCGCTGTGGGCTAAGTAACCCCCCCTCACAGCAATGGTACTCCCTAAAGGCAGTGGCCTTTAAAGGCTAAAGGCATCAAACTGGCCTCCAAATTCCCAAGATCCAAATCTGATTGAGCATCCATGGGACATGCTGTTACCCCTGAGGTACCCCTAATCCAAATCCACAGTGGGACCTCCCTGAATTGGACTTGTCTCTAACATGTCGAGGCATGGACACATGACCTTTGGAAGGTGTCCTGTGGTGTCTGGCACCAGGGTGCTGGCTTCCGATCATTTGAGACCTGTCAGTTTTGAGGTGGGGTAACAGTACATCCCAAGATGCTCAATCAGATTGGGATATGGGAGTTTTGGAGGCCAGGTCGATATCTTGAGCTTTTTGTCATGTTCCTCAGGCCATTCCTGAGCAGTTTTTGTGGTGTGGCATGGTGCATTTGTCTGCTGGGTGGCCACTGCCATCAGGGAGTACCCTTGCCGTCCTTAGCCCACAGCGGTGTTTGGGTGGGTGGAAAGAATGCCATGACCAAAGGTCTCCCAGCAGAACACTGCATTGTAACAAAATGATCCATGTTACTCACTTCACCCACCACTGGTTTTAATGTTTTGGCTGATCGGTGTATATATCTTATCTTGGGGGAAAGTTTCAAGTATTTCAAGTCAAAAGGCTCGAGTCTAAAGTCATCCAGTTTGTGACCTGACTCCAAATCGTGATTCAAGTCCTCACCTTTCATTCTGCCTGCTAAACACCAGCATGTTAAAATGCTAAAGTTAGCATTTAGCACAAAGTATCTCTGTATAGCCTCATCGAGCCACCAGTGACTTAAGTCTTATTTCTGTTGCTTTAAATACATCAGCATGAGGAAATGTGATGCCACTGGTGTCATCTCTTTTCCTCTTTTTGAGGCTGAATTAACAAAAGTGCTGAAACTAATGCACTCCTGTGGAAATCTGACCCTAAATATAAATCCCATTTGAACAAACAAGTTGCAGACAATTAAAAAATGATGTACTCAGTTACCTCATCATTCATTTTAAATCATTTCAACTCAAGGTGAAGTGTTCTCCTCATCGTAATAGTGAAAGCAGGGAATGAAGCTGCACTTCTGTTTGCCAAAAACTGTTGAGTTTAACATCCTGACTATTATTTTTTACATTTTACAAATCAAACACAGAGAACAGATTCCAGCCATCATCGTACAAAGGTTCATAGACAGTCATTCACAGGCATCATCATTGTCGAAGTACAGATCTGACAATACACGGAGGTTATGTAAAAAATATTGCTGATGAATAAAGAAGAAATATTCCAGCAGGAGGTCAACTATATACAGCCATTGTGACAATGAAGAAAGCTACAACAGAAAAAAGTACAGAGCAAAATTCTTATGTTGCAGAAGTTAATAAAACCTCAACATGGCAGTGAGGTTAAAACTGTATAGGTGGATATTACTCAACACTGCAGTGGTCTGAAATGTTGTTAGGCAACAGAGTTGGGTACAAAATGTTAAACTTAAATGTGTTAAGGCTATGAACAAAATACACTTGAAGAATAATAAGTAGTCTCCCATACACACAATAACTTATAAGAGAGTATATCACATCCTCAGAGCGACCAGTATGTTGATATTTGGCACACAGACAAGAAGCAGGCTGTTAAATCATCCCAAATATCATCCAAAAGGAAAGCATACAGTACAAAATGTTGATTCTAGGTTGGACTCGTGTTAAGTATGTCATTTAAACAACCATTAAACTGGGAAAAACTTTGACCTTGATGGATTCAGATCATTAAAAGTCATCATAAAGTCACTGCATTTATGTTTCAAGCTCTCCTCTCAAAGTGGTCCCAATGATCTGTAACTGACTGCGACAAACCAAAACTGGACTTACAGTCACATAAAAAGGCTGCTCTGTGAACCTGCAGAAGTAAACAACCAACAAAAGCCCATAAAAAACAGAAACTGCATGACCTAAAACACAGTTCTCACACAACCAGACTGGAATTTAGCATTTTCACTTCAAATAAAGACTCTGGTCATCCACGTCTCTGAGCAACACTAACATGACACCAAGACTCTGTGAATAAAATAAAAAAAGGATAGAGAACATACTGGAAGGAAATGAAAACTAAAGACTGAGGAGGTGAGAGGAAAACTCCCATCAGGCCGATTATAGTATCTTCTTTTTGAGTATGAGCGGTCCCACGTTGTCTCCAGTTAGCTCGTTGTGCTTTAAGTGTGATTTGTCACAAACAGGAAACTAGAACAGGAAACAGCTTAATATTAGCTGATCAACCAGATACAGGAACAATAAACTCCTCCTTATTCTGAATTATTTTTTAAAAATACATAAAATATAATGCAAGTAAGCCAACCATATTCCAATAGAAATAACTGTTGAATCTTAAAGAGGTATAACTCACAGTTTTGGAGCGCCAGCAGCGACAGTAACACACGTTTGCGCTGTTCAGGTCCTCGATGTCTATCTCATTCACCACCTTGGGGTTCTCCTTCTGGATCTTCAGGTTGATCAGGCAGTCTCTCTGCTTCTTCTTCTTAGGCAGGAATGGGCGAATGGTCAGATAGCCCAGCAAAGCCAGGATACCCAGGAGAGGCAGCAACCTGAGCCACTCAGACACTACACACACACACACGTTTGCAAAGATAGGAGAATAAGTGTTAGTGGTTTTCAGTTTCAGAGCAACTGTTTTGTTATCTGAGTCTGATGCTTTCCTTTAGCTTTTCTTAATCAAAGAAGAATATCTGCTATGCCAGCCTTTGTGGCGTTCATATTGTTAGCATTTACCCTCAGTGACGGACGTGCTGCACAGTTGGGAAACAGCTGCACTTGTGCCTAGAGCATCAAGTACACATCATTCCTGTAATTTAAGCTCATTTTGTGTTAAAATGTTACTGTTAAATGCTGGCGTTTTCCACCCTTACTTTAAGTCATCATTTTACAGACATTTAAAGCAGCACTGTTGTCATCTATCTTCGTGAAATGAAGCCACGCTTTGGACCTTCTTGTTTCAAGTTTCCAGCAGCGTACACGCAAGTTTAATGTCACTGTTTTGTAATACAAACTGTGAGAGAAACAAGCTGGCATCATTAAAAGGAATTAATAAGCTCGGGGGCATCCCATCCCTAATAACTGAAAACTGGTATACCCTGCGTAACAAGAATGTAAACTTAAACCAGTGTCAGCCATGGGTTGAAAATGTGTACCCTGAGAGGGGTTAAGGCTGCATGTGCATTACTGGAAGCTCTAAAACCTGACAATTCAATTTGTAGTTGAAGGTTGTCATTGATTAATCAGAAACTATTAGGATTATTGTTTAGGTTAATCATTTTCTAGGCGAAGACTACAGATATTTCCTGGTTGAGGCTCCGCTAATGTGAGGATATGCTGCTTTTCTTTGTCATATATGTGAGTACACTGTCAAATTAGGCTGACAGGGCATGGTGGTACTTAGCATTGTGGGGGGTTGGAACCCAGGGTGGGGGAGCCCTTCTGTGCGGAGTTTGCATGTTCTCCCCGTGTCAGTGTGGGTTTTCTCCAGGTACTCCAGCTTCCTCCCACAGTCCAAAGACATGCAGGTTAATTGGTGACTCTAAATTGCCCGTAGGTGTGAATGGTTGTCTGTCTCTACATGTCAGCCCTGTGATAGTCTGGCGATCTGTCCAGGGTGTACCCCGCCTCTCTCCCAGTGTCAGCTGGGATAGGCTCCATCTTTGTAAGAAACATTTCTTCCATTACTTCCACTGCATCCATGGTTGTGTGCCATCCAGTGAAACAGCTTTATGATTTGTTTCTCTTTATTTTACCGCCATGCATGCAAAGTGCCCAAACCTCATGAGTTTACAAGACACCACACAGTACAGCTGCTGTGGTCCAATATTTCTTTACTTTTTATGTCAAATATACAGGTTAATTTGCAGCTCAGTCTTAAACAAAATACTCTGCCCTCTCTCCCAAACTGTATGTCCTGTATGTCCTCATTAACAGGACAGTAGAACAAAACGTGAACCTTAATCTCAGTTTCACCTTGCTCACACAACAGACAAACAAAGTCTGTCCTCCTCTAGTGTGGCATTAAACCTGCTGGTCTCTAGAGCTGATGGTAATGTTCCTTAACCTCAGTGTGCACACAGGGATCTTTATCTGTTGTTTAAATGATACTTTACACAATATTCTACACTGTAGTTATACCTGATGAGACAATGAGGTTGCAGTTTTCATTTATACCATATCTCAACAGGCTATTTTTCTCTATACATGAGAAACATTTTGCACTGTTTGTTTGTTGCAATAATACACATATTTCCTCATGAAGATACATTATATGAAGTTATTAAATGCTGAAATTGGCCACAGCTTCGACAGTCAATGCTCAAGAAAACATAAGCAGTCGCTAAATGCAGAAAAATCAAATGTGTTCCTGAGACATTAAAACATCCCAGAGATTTAGGTCAAAGTATTTATGTCGACTGCAGATCAATTTTGATAATAAACAGATTCAAGTGAATCACCTTCACACAAACTTCTATTCTGGTCCTCATGCTAGTGAGGTAACGCTCTCATGTGCTGGACCAGCTGCTGGAGGACTCGCTCACCTCTTATCTGCATTTCTGCTCTATTACCGCATCTGATCAACAGCTATCAGGGTGAATGCCACACCGAGCCCAGAAAAGCTCTTTGGGAAAACCCATCATACAGTCCAACATACATGGAGAGGACAGACAGTGAGGATTAACCACAGTTATATAATTCTGCTATTAACTGTGAGTTTGGCTTCTGGAACTTCTCATAATACTCTTATGGCAATTAAAATACTTTGACTAAAAGGATTTCGATGCCTAATGGGACACTGCTAAGCCTTAATCTCTTCAAGGAATTATATTTCACATGTGCTTAATAAATCTTTCATCTTCTAATCTGCGCTGACAGACTCATTTGCTAATTTATGACACAAAACAACTTAAGAAACAGGTTTTAACTCCAAGCGACGTCTCAAATTAAAAGCCAATTACAGCAACTTTCACAAGGCCTATTAATTAGTACTGAATTCCACAATCACTAAAATCTTCTGTCTGCTATGCTGCATCAGTTTTTTTTTACTTTTGTGGCCTTCTCATAGTGGCACTGCTCACATGTTAGCTGTCAATTGTCATACAAGCATTTCTGTAATGCAGAGCCAGCTCAGCTTTTCCCCTTTTGGGGCTATTTTTAGGCTAAATGTGACACTTTCTAAAGGTCTGTGTTGGCTGAAAGGTCAGGTTCAAGTTGTTTATCCGCTTCAAGACGGACTTTCACATTGGCTTTCTGAGCCACTGCTGTACTGAGCTCAGTTCTCCTTCATTTAAACCACCCACTTTGCTTATAAAGACATTTCAGTGTATAGTCTTGTCGTTAAGGTGTGGCAAATTTGGAGAACGTTATCTGCTTCTGTGTTGTCAATTTAACATGATACCAGTAGAGGTTTATCAAGACTCCAGTTTCAAAAGTAGTCCAAGGAGATTTGTGATGTACGGATCATAACCTTTCCTCTTCAAATACTGATTGCGATACAGAGAATCTGCCGACTCCAAGTAAAGATCCAGTGCCAGGGCTCTCTTTTTCCCCCATATTTAAAAGCAGTAGACCTTTACCTCACTGCATCGACACTGGAAGGTGAATGATAGCAAACTCACTTACTTTTACACTAATTACTGCTTTGCAATCTGCTCAGGTGCAGCCAAAAAACACCTGTCTAAGCTCCAAATAGCTCAGAATAAAGCAGCAATGCTCACACTGTCCTGTCCAGTAGGTGTGCAGCACTGAACAGAGAGACTGCATGCCAGTTCTCATGGCTCAAAAAAGAGTTTAGCGTCAGCTTGGCATGCAATCTAATGAGATAAGGAATATCTCTTACAGTAAACAACCATACTCATAAGTCTGTGAGAGACCAACAAAGCCACACCACCAGGAAGTGTCCTGTGGGTTATCTAATAAACCAAAACCCCAAAAAGATGCAGTATGCAGATCTGCAAAGCTACCAAAGGTGATCACTAAAGCACCCAGTAAGCCCATTTTTAAGGAATATTAAACATACATATTAAGAACAACCCCAAGCGTAAACCAAACTAAACAAAAGATGGGATCCAATTTGATATTGATGGTTTTATCATGTGTTATATGTCTTGCTCTGTGTGGCTTTGATGGTTGTGGACCTCAGGCAGAGTAGCTGCTACCTTAATAGCAGCTAACCTGGATCCAAAATAAAGATCAAGAATATTGACACGGATTAAAAACGGTATCTGTGGATTGGTTATGTCATGGCTGATATTTAATCCACGTTCTAAGGTCCACATTGGCGCAGATACCAATCCAACACTCTGGATCGATACAGAGGCAGCAGCCATGTAATTTGTGTAATGTATTCAAAATAATTAAAAAATAATCCATCTGGAACTTCCCTACTGCAGCGGGAAAGAGACTTTCAAAGTTTGCCATGCTTTTTTTTTTTTTTTTTTATCATAGGCTACCTTTAATTACTAATTTGGTCTGTAAAACACCAGAAAACAGCCCAAACCTAAAGTGACATGCCATGTTTTGCCTGACCACATGTCCTAAAGCCAAAGAAATTAAATTTACTTTAATGTAAGATAAGAAAGGGCAGCAAATTCTCACATTAGAGAAGCTACAGCCATTAAATGTTTGGCAGTTTTCTTAATTTGCTGGGGGTCGTGGGAATTTGGGGGGGGCTCACAGACCTGCAGAGGCTGTGAAAGTGGTCTGTGTTATGAGATTGTGGGACCACCTGTCATGCCTGTGCATCCCTTCATGGTATGAGCTGGTTACATTTTGTGCTGGAGGCAAACATGGCATCACATATCAATTGTGAGGATTAGCAGGATATCACTTTCCACAGCAGAGGACAGGTTGCAACTCTAAAAGATGCAGATACTAAACTGCATCAGCGTTCAAACACACTGTAGAGAGTACTGCTGTATAACTTAAGGTCATTATTGAGTTTATGTTGCTTAACAACAATTAATAAAACTATGATAAAGAGTTTTAAGGGAGCCAAGCTGCACCTGAGTACATTACACATGCTTTGTAGGACACCTTAAACAGCTACACTACAATGACTGGCTCTTAGCTCACAGGTTAGCTAAAGTAAAGAGCTCCATGCTGCTGTAAAGTGTCACCGATGAGTTAAGGAGTCATCTTCACTTGACAGTCACAAGTTGAACACAGCTGCAGTTAACTTACCTGTTAACCTCGCGAACCCGCCGATGGTCTCCGGAAGCGGGAGCCTCTTGAGGTAGGCTGGAAGCTGGACTTTAATTATCCTTGAAATAGTTTCTAAAACCATCTTGAATTGCTCAAAGTGGCAGGTTTTGTGTTTGACTAGGTTAGTTCCTGGGGCTCGTTTGTGTCATTGCGTTCATTTCTCAGCGCAGCTCGTCGCCGGTACGTAAACTCTCACCGTGGAAACGCGGAAACAACCGGAAAAATGCGTCGACGCGTTCATGAATACACGTAACGACGAGCTGTGACGGCGGAGTGTGGGGCCAATCAGCGTCGGAGGAGTTGGTGGCTTCTGATTGGACAAGATGAATTGGTGGAGTCTACTTCAAGTCCGCCTCGGAAAATAGCGATTTTTTTCCTCTTCTTTATTGAGCCGAGCAATTACAAACAAACCGGTAACCTCTGTTTAAAATTGAGCTAAGAAAAATAAACCACTTACGAAATGAAAAAAAATCAAACAATAAAGGAAATTATTTAAACATAACATATATACAAATAACACAAAGGAAAAAGAATAAAAAAACAAGGCTATCTGAAATTAATTTAAAAATATCTATTGATAAAAACAGTTAAAGAGCTTTCTTGTCTTTAACAAATTTCACTGACTTACCAAGAGTTTTAACTCATTCTTCCAGTGGTTCAGACAGGGTTTAGTCTTTACACTAAATTTGATTGTTCCCGCAGTCAATCTTTTAAAGACCTAAATAAGGGTACAGTTTTCCTCTTCTGCTAAGACATGCTTAATCAAACTGGTATCGATTTGATCTTCATCACCTTCTCAGCAAATAAAAGCAGAAGTACTCTCTTACACATGTGTTAACACTTTGTCATTGGTTTCACACATTTTTTTCACATCCCTTTTCAAAACAGTTAACACAGACCTCACAGTCCGACCCAAAACTCTGTTGGATTAACTGTTTTTAAACAAAAGGAAAGTGTAGGCCAAAGGTAGGGAAGAGCAGGGCACAACCTAACACATTTTAGTTTGGGCTGAATGTTATTAAGACTGTTTCTAGAGCTTACCTTTCCTCTACAGCTGCACTGAGAAGTGGTGGAAGTGAGGTGTTTCAACGTACCCCATGGGTGGGGTTCATTGTAACAGGCAGAGGTGTCACCGGAAAAGTCTGTTCAACACAATTAGTTCAATATAGTTCTATCTATATACTAAATGTCTCCATCTACATCAGGGGAAGGATAGGTATCCATCCATCTGTTCAGTCTATCATCGATATTAAATGGTTGGACCGTTGTAACACTGCGTCACAACTAACCCTGCTGTGTGGAAGTTTTATCAAGCCTAGCTAACACTTGCTGGGAGTTGGTTACATAGTTCAAAACAGTGCTGTGTTTTAGGCAACAAGACAGTTGTTAAGATGATATAAAGTTGGATTCAGTGACTCACACAGACTGCTCAGTAATGGAAAAACAAGTATGACAAAGAAATTTACTTATGTTGGCTGAAAACACTCTGTTACTGAAACATGTCCAGTCTCTGTGGAATTTTGCAAGTCACCGTTTGGTGGTATTGTGGTCAACTGGCCCGAAGCAAGAAAGGATCCACCCTGTGTGACCACATAAGAAGTCCATGTTACAATTTACCCTGCGTCAGGTTGTGCCCCGCACTCCCCTACATATTTGTCTCATAAAAATAGCGTCAGCGTGGAACCTTATGTGAAGTATAATTTAAACAAAAGACAAGGATCCCTGTGTGCACAGTTGCACTCAGGAACATTACAGTTAGCCTTAGAGACTGGAAGGTTTAATGCCACCCCAGAGGAGGACAGAATTTGTTTGAAAAATTTGAGTTGTGTTTCAGAAGTGAAACGTTTCTTGTGGCTGAATTTCTTTGAGGCAGAGAGTATTTTCTTTCAGGACTGAGCTGTAAAATAACACGTTTACTGCAGCGTCATTGTCTTGTAAACCCGTGAGGGTTGGACACATGTAAGTGTGCATGACACAAAATAAAAGAAAATCTATCAAAATCATTCATAAGGAGAGGAGGAGGCAACTGCACAGGGAAACTGAGTGAGTATTCAGCATTTTGTAGTTTGAAAAGTATGGAAACAAGACTAGGTAAAACCTAATATATGGCTGTTGCGGTCCAGCCAAAAAAAAGTGACATGGAAAAATCTGATCCAGTACAAAAAGAAAATGTTTCGTAGTGTTCCTGGTTTGGATGCCATTCTTTATTGGTTCCTTGGTGTAAAAAGAAGGCAGTACAAAAGCTGTACCATAATGAATGTCTGAATTTGTCTAGTCCAGTGGATCCCAACTGGTGGGTCCCGGTCCAAAAGTGGATCAAAGTCCATTCTGAATGGACCACAAGTGACTCGCAAATGTGTCAAGTTTGTAAAAAGCACATTTTATTTTGAAGTACAGTCAATTTCCGGCACAGAGCTTTTAAACTGAAGTGCATTCCCAGCTGTAGAGTGACTAACTGACAGACAGCTACTTGACAGAGACAGCAAACTAGCTCATTGACATGGCCAAGCTCAAGTATGACGCTAAATATATTCAACTGTTTGGACCTTGAACTGATGATTAAGGAGGAATCTGGACCCCGTGGCGGGACCAGTTGGGAGTCACTGGTCTAGTCTAGGTGCTTACTGTGGGTCTCACATGTCAGAAACAAATGATGAGCACAAAAAGACCTGCACACAAGAATAAAATAATGACAGTATTTTAATTGGGTATCTCACAAAGTGTAGAATGATCGTAATGATTGATTGAAAGAATATAGTTATTTGACCACAAGTTGTGTTGACTGGCGTTAAGATGATGTTTTGTTGTATGTTTTTAAAGCTTTGTGAGTGTCTGAGCATTTTGCAAACACAGTGTTTCATCATGTGTGTGAACTGTTTTGAGAATGTAACTTCTTAAGGGACAAATGTTCAAGCAAATGAGACAAACTGTAAGTAAGTCAAGTACACTATGACAAAAGCAGTTTGTGACATTGGATATAATAGATTAATAGAATAAAGTTAATTGACAAAATGAGAAATGTGTAAAACATTATGAGCTATATATCATTAAATTTATTTAGCTGACACTTTTATCCAAAGTGACTCACACTAGGTGCATTCAACCATAAACCTTTGGTCCTTTAACCATTAACTGTTAAATGGGCCTGCCTGCTCTCCATATTTCAAAGTCACCTTTCTGCAGTCTTTTGATCACTGGTCCATATTAATGGGTTTAATGGTTTCACTTCACAGGGTTTTTCCATCTGGTTACAACCTCAGCCATAATTGGGTCATGCTTCAACCAGGTTATGGTCCATTTTGGTCTGGGGACTGTGAGAAAATATAACACATGTTTAGAGAAATATAATGATGCAACATTTTCAGTAATATAAACACAGGTATTATCATTTTGAGTCTCTTTCATCACAGTGAACAAATGACATTTTGTCACTTTTGTTTTTCTATATTCATGATATTTTAACTTGTTACTGTCTGTCTTAACACTGGCACTAAGTATACACAAAATACACAATATAAATGTTGTTTTTCTCATTATTTGTACGTTCAACAAAATATGAGCTGTTTGGAAATGACAGTCAGTAAACATATTCTTGATTTAACAAAAAAATGACCTCAATTTCTTCTTATTTCAGTTCCCTCTGTGGAGCTAACGGTCCTGTGGCCATGTGCTTTCCTGTCACATGACTATTGCTGTGCTCACCAAGTAAACAAACTTAAAAAAAAAAAAAAACTCCCTGAATGTACATATTGTATAAATTAGTGGACATGACAGTAAATCCAAAGGGACAGGTGTTCTTTTTATGAAAAAAAAACAAAAAAAAACAAATATATCTTACAACACATACATTTCATTAAAACTGGTGTTTATACCAATCAGCCAAAACATTAAAACCAGTTGTGGGTAAAGTAAATAACATTGGTAATTTTGTTACAATGCAATGTTCTGCTGGGAGACCTTTGGTCATGCTATTCATGTGGATGCCACTTGACGCCCTCAACCCACCCAAACACTGTTGCAGACCAAGTCCACCACCTCACGGTACTCCCTGATGGCAGTGCCCCCCCCAGCAGAAAATGCACCATGCCACACCACAAAACCTACTAAGGATTGGCCCAAGATCAACAAAAAGCTCAAGGTATCAACCTGGCCTCCAGATCTCCCACACCCCAGTCTGACTGAGCATCTTGGGAAGTACTGCTACCCCACCTCACGACTGACAGGTCTCACATGATCTGAAGCCAGCACCCTGATGCCAGACACCACAGGACACCTTCCAAAGGTCATGTGTCCATGCCTCGACAGGGCAGAGACAAGTCCGATCCAGGGAGGCCCCACTGTGGATTTGGGGTACCTACAGGTATGAGGTACCAGACGTCCTATGGATGCTCGATCCGATTGGAATCTGGGGCCTTTGGAGGCCAAGTTGATGCATTCAGCGCTTTGTCACGTTCCTTGGGTCATTCCTGAGCAGTTTCTGCAGTGTAGCATGGTGCATTATCCTGCTGGGGATCAGGGAGTGCTGCAGCCATGAGGAGAGGTTCTGTAGATGTGTTCAGGTGGGTCGAGCACATGGCTGACTGGTGTATGTGTCATTTGTATTTAAAGTTAATATTAGATCAATATTAAATTCAAAATCAAGTAGGTTTAAATGTTGTAATCTCACCCAGGGACAAGGGAGATATAACAAAAACCACATATTAAAGGCCACTTCTTATATAATTCATTCATTTTTTATTTGTTCATGTCCATATGCAGCAATCAAAGTCACAAATATTCTGATACACATTCCATGACCAAACAGGAGCAGGGAGAAGAAAACAATCTTATTTTACCTGCCCCTCTCTCAAAACACAAATATCATAAGAAATAGATGGTCTGTCAGTTACAGTTAATAACCAATACCTACATTTACTTCAGAAAGAAACATAAATAAATAAATAACCAGAAGAATCCTAAACCATACACAATGTCCCTGTTATCAAGGGAACAGGTCTACATGACAGCGTCGTATAGTCCGGTTGTTCTTTTCTTTATACATTTTCTTAAACTGAAAACTATTTACACAACCCCTTAAATCATTTAGAATTATATAGACATGTGTTTTAATGTAGTCTGTGCATACTGGTGCTTAAAGTGAAATTTTCCTCTATGCTCGTCAACCTCTGGAATAAAACACAAATAACTTTTGCAAATGTTCTTGTCACACTCTGCAATTTGCTCTATACATAATTAACAGTGTCCATAAATCAGCTGTTGGTCTGTTGGTGTGTTCTCTTGGATCTACTTTATGAATAATTCTGATAATGACTGATCTATCATTATATTTGTGCTACCTATGCTCCCTTTGGTGTCATGTAAGAGTCACAAAAATAGAAAATGAGAGATGTATTTTCTTGTTTCTGACAGGGACACAAAACCATGATAGCTGAAGAACCACCCACAACATATTTGGGGTTATACTGTAACAATATATTGTGACACTAATTCACCACACATGAATAATTTATGAAATAAGATGCCCTCAAGGTGTTTCTGTGCAATTCCACTTTACTGCAGTTATGGTGAAGAGTCAAAATTCCTGTTAAAACTGCATTCTAAAGAAACTTGGCTTCATTATGTGCTCCTGCTAATTACATGTTATTATGCAAACAGGTTACTGGTGAGTGGTGTGAGAAAGTCTGCAACACAACACTTATCTTTGCTTCAGATCAAACTAGATAATGAAAAAGAAACTCAGTGTAATCCCACTTTACAGCCTCCTGGAACAAGGTGACAGACGATGAATGCAGATGAGGAGGTGGTATAGAAAACCAGCCAAGATTTGGACTCAAGGACCCGGAGCTGGGACACCGTGAATTTAATCGACCTCAACGGATTAAAAACCATTTCTCTCACGGGTTTGAAGCAGGGGCCTGAGATTCTTCACAAAAATACTCCCATGTTTTATCTTTGCTGTTAATTAATTGACCAAATATGTGTTAGCAAAATGTGGCATGGTGCCTTTAACAGTAAATTATTTAGGTTTCAATACCTAAACATGTAATATATGATGTTGAAGGTCGTCCATGTCTGACCAAAGCAATGCATTGTATTCTAAAAGTATCTGTAGAAGTTGAATCAACATAAAAGGTACTGTCAGATACACTGATTAAAGTAAAAATATATATTATTTCCCAGAAATGGAAGATTAAAATCTCACAGAATTATGCTAATTCAAAGCTCAAGTACCTAAAAATGATCCTATGTACAGTAAGTTACATTATCAAGCACTGACTAATCATTGTTATCACACACATAACATGGTCGACTAAAGTCCTGGCAAAATCCAGAGAATCCTGTTCTCCTGTAAAACTCATAATCATCACGTTATAACTGGCTCAAACGACAAATTAACAAAGTGGCAGTGACTGTTCAGTATATGCTACCCACGTACTGCTCAAATACAAAAGCGCCAACCTCTCATGTTGTGTCCAAATAATCATGTATAATGTTTCATTTTATCTCTGAGGTAGTAGTTTCTTATATCCATGAAAACGTGGTGGATACTGTCGTAGACATTTGGAAAATAAATCTTGCTCAGTGAACTGGATTTTGAAGAGTTCAGAAATGTAGAAGTGGGGTGGTGCAGTTTGGAGCAAAGTCACCATGAAACTACTTATTAAAAAGGATTTTATGAGCGTTACTTGCATTAACTTGTTACATTGCATCCACTTTTCATACTGTCTGATGTGATTTGTGGCGTTGTAGTGTGGTTATTATTGTTTAGTGAAATGTTGTGTTGTATTTCTGTTTTGTTTATCAGTATTTACGTGAAAAAGCTCATGTCCTGGGACCAGTGGTGTAAGGTAGTTACAACGGGCCCCAGTGCACACTATTATGACACGCCCTAGTTCATGATAGTTACTAGTCAGGCACCTAAACTCACTATCGTATAATCTTATTCATTCATTCATTTTCCGTAACCCCTTATCCTGTTAGGGGTCGCGGGGGAGCTGGAGCCTATCCCAGCTGACATTGGGTGAGAGGCAGGGTGCACCATGGACAGGTCACCAGACTATCACAGGGCTGACACATAGAGACAGACAACCATTCACACTCACATTCACACCTATGGGCAAGTCGGACTCACCAGTCAAGCTAATTTGCAAGTTTTAGACTGTGGGAGGAAGCTGGAGTACCCGGAGGAAACCCACGCTGACACAGGGAGAACATGTAGACTCCACACAGAAGGGCTCCCCCACCCTGGGTTCAAGCCAGGAACTCTCTTGCTGTGAGGCTACAATGCTGATCACTGCACCACCGTGCTGCTGTATACTCTTATGGTCTCGTCACATGATCAGAGACTTGACACTGGATAATACCAACACACAAAATACCCAGAAATCATCACTGCATATATGTATATATGACAAATATACCAAGGTTTTTTATCGTTTATGCAGAATAAGCACATAGTTACATATTGTGTGATGCATTGCAACTGACTATTTTACAAAATAAATAAATAAAGGAAGGAAGAAACCCATGATGGATATGGTGTTCCCTTTTCAATGTCATATATAGTAAATGGCACCATTTTTAAATTGATGTTAGTTCTTCTTTGATCACAGGCATATTTCTAAGGTGGTGATTTGAATGGTCCCATTTTCCGCCCAATATAATGATGGAGGTCCCATTCTCTCTTTGGGCCCCCTCACTCCATGGGCCCCAGTGCAATCAGCCTGCCTGCACTGTCTATATTTACACCCCTGCCTGAAACGCAGCACAAATTCCAGCTTTTGTTTTTCTGATAATAAAGTGAAATCTTCCCTGATCATATCTTATCTTATTTTGATTAAACAAAATAAATTCTAGGTTATGACAACTATCACCTTTGAACCCAAAACAGGTTGCCTTTCTTTCTTTCTTTTTTGAGAATATCTTTAAATGAACGAATATGTCTCAGTATATTTCATTAAAAGTTACAGTATGCAGTTTAAAACTTTGTTAAAAGCTAGTTAGTGGACCTTTTAATTCAAAATAACTCAAAGATTAAGAATAAACTTATTTTATTTTTAGCTAAGGTCAATCAGGGTAACACATGTTGGGTGACACGTTAAAATTATCCTTGTGGTTGATGCGCCCACTAGTGCCGGTGGCTGGTAAGGTTTCTGTCACGAACTCGATATAGAACTACACTACCCAGAATGCATTGCGAACTGAAGCAGTCTACTCTTTTCGCCTGGATATTTTTAAAATTTCGGTATCTATTTTATGTACTGTGTTAACAGCTAATTAATAAATAACAACAGACAGGTAGCAATAAATATGGACTTTATAATGAGAAATAACGTGTTTTTAATCTTATTTAAAAATCCATATTTGACGGGGATATTTGTAGACAGCTAAGGTCCGTGTGTCAGGTCCTCAGCCTCCGGTGTCATTGGTGAATGACCGAAGATGTCTCACAGCAGGTTGTTTGCCAGGCTGCTTTGTAAGTATTTTTTAATAAATTCCAGTTTTAATCACTTGAAATGTTTGTCAGTTTAGTCTCTGTAACGGACGTTTACTTTTTGGCTCTGTGCTGTACATTAGCCGAGCTTCGCAGGCTCTCACAGTCTTGCCCTGGCTAGCAAAACTACCCTTGTTTGGCTGTCAGTTAGCTTCCAGGCTAGTTAGCCACATTAGCATTCCAAACGTCTGTATGTTGTGATAACGCTCCGGCAGTTAGCCTGCCAGCTAACTAGCTAGCTTTTGGCTAACGGCTAATTGGAATCTGACTTTAACCCCCTGCCTGCCTCCTCCCAGGGCAGAGCATGTATCGATCAGTGACCTTGCTTTCCCTCTTTACTGAGAGTAGTGTACAGATTAACCCTGCAGTGGTTGTTTTGTTGCAACAGTTCATGTTGTTTGTCACCCAGTAAGGATTGGTAGCAGCTAAATTAGCTGCTCGGTCAGTGTGTCTGCAGCATGCATGCTTAACCTTACAGCTCTATGTGTCTCTTAGATATCTCAAGTTGCTTTAGACGATTCATTGGCAACAAATTAGCTTGCTTGATCAATTAGACTTGTAGTTTTGAAGTGCTTTATAGCTTTGTTCTCAAGGAGGCAGCTGAACTTTGCACAATGTCAATGATAACTTGTCTCTGACAGCAGAGCAAAGTTCAGTCAGAGACAGTGAGTGCTGCTAGTTAACCTTAACCTAGTCAGATCACCTGTTTTTATTGCTCAGAGTAAAACAAAAAGGTGTTACTTTGTCAAATCTTTGTATAAAGTCTAGTCACAAGCTTCAGGACCATTCAGAGGCTCACTGGCAGACATCTGGTTTTCTTAGTTTTGTTCTGTTTTTGCTTTATTTTACCCTTTGTTTTGTCACTAACAGGCATCTTGTGTTTGATGCCTTATTGTAGTGTTGAACCTGTTTGTTAGTGGGAAGCCTATTAACCCAGTGAATTAAATTAATGAGCTTAATGTTGCAGCACATCTGTGTATCAGACTAATGCACTGAGAAGAGGCGATCAGTTGTCGAGGTCACAGTGTCATATTACCTGTTCATGGAGTAAAATCTAAATTCAGTCCTGTTCAATATAAGTCTAATGCTGCAGTTTTCAATTAGTGGTGAATAGAGTAGTTTAGAAATGTCAGAAAGTAGTAATAAAAGGACAACATAAGTTCCCAGCACCCTGGATGACGTTAGAGATGGTGAACCAACAAATGTGCAGCGTTTTTGCTTAATAAATTACTTAAATAAGTAATTGACTATCAAAAATGTCATTATTTATTTCTTGATTGAGAGATGGATCATCAAATAAGTTATGTATGTATATAATTTTTGTTGTTGTAAGCAACTACATGGTAATTACAGCTTTATATGCAATGAAGCTCTATACTGTAAACTTTAAATTTACTTGTTTTTAATTGTTTATGTAGTTATGTGCTAACTGAAGTAAAAAAAAAAGTGCATTGTTAGGACAATATTTGCTCCCATTTGAATGTGAACAGTAAACATACATGCAGATAAACAAAATGCAAGTTATACAAAGGGAAACAGCTATGCTTTAACACCCATGAAACCATTTTAAACATACAGTTGAAACATCTGTCTAACCAGTCGCTATGTTTGTCGTAGCTCCAGGTGAGGGTTTGTATTAGTTGTGTTTGTGTTGTTTTTACCTGTAGGGTAAATTTGGTGTAGAACAACTGTAGTGTTTGTCTTATCTGTTGTCTCACAGTAGATTAAACGTTGTCAGAGTCATCTTACTTGCACTTTGACCTGTATTGCTACTTACTACACTGTGTATTGACCTCTAATTTGAAAGCCGCTGTTTGAAACTGAGTCGATAAAAGTTGTGTGACTGAACTGAACCATGCAGTAATGGTTGAGAGGGCTGGAGAGACAAAACAAAAAGCTGAAAGAATGTTAATAATTCAGGGCATGGTGATAATTCTCTGAGTTTGTCTGAATATTCCACTTTCAAAATAAGGTCTTGAATGTAAGCAGTTAGTCTGCAACTTTGGCTTAGAGTATACAAAATGTTCTGGTAGTATCCTTAAGATTGATAGCATTATCTTACATTTTCTTTCAGTAGTTGACACTGTAACAACTCAACAGCATAAGCAACCATCTCTAATTAAAAAATATTGATAGCACATTTTGGAAAACTGAGGTGCAGTAAAAGTCATCTGTCAGGTCTGAATAAAAGCTGAAATTGTTGCTCAGCAACAATAAAAGATTATTGCAGGAGCAAAGACAATGTTGCCAAAACACTGCAAGTCTTATGGCTCAGAAGAGAAGTCAATAGACACTTCTTATTTCAACCTTTCATTGTTCACTCTGAGAAGAATGAGGCTTGCCATTGTTGGAAAAAAAAATACTTTGAGTTCTTTTTGCACGTCCAGAACATTATTAATGACAGTTTATCTTTATGTATTTGGGCACCTTAATGCAAGAAAGAAAAAGCTAAAAGCTAAGATTTTGATGATGGTTATAGACACTTGTGTTATATGGTTATTAACCCCTTTGTCTTTTCCCATTCAGTGCAGCAGACTGGAGTCAGACACTGTTATACAGGATCAAGAAAGAACCTGTACATCAACAAGGACACGAAGGTCATCTGCCAAGGTTTCACAGGGAAGCAGGTCTGTACTGACGACTTGTTACCATCAGCACATTTTTTTTTATATTATTGCTTCACATCAGATTGGTTTACTGTAATCCTGTTGTGAAATTCCAGTTTTTCCTTACACACACACACCAACACACAAATCCTCATTCTTTGTGTCGAAGCCTTCCTGTATGATTAAGAACGCCAAAGAGGAGAGATTATAAAAGTGTATTATGTATCACTTTTTAATATTTACACAATTGGTTTTCACCTTGGTGGACCTGTTATATTTACTAAATTGTATAAATTATGTCAGTTTAACTCAGGTTTATTCATATAGCCCAAAATCACATGAACAATGTACAGCACTCTCTATCCCTAGACCTTCAGTTAAGATAAGGAAAAACTCCTCTGCGGCATCAGGAAGAGCAACAAAATTAAACATTGTAATATTTTACTAACTTTTAAGTATAGAGTGGTGCAGGGGTGATGCTTTTTGTAGGCCAACCCAGAATTTAGCATCATCTTGGACTCCCTCGACAAAAAGCCAGTGTGATTTTTTTTTTTCCATTGCACTTTGGATTATTGTAGAAAATAAGCTCTGTGGCAAAACTTTATGATACTTACACGTTTTGTTCAGCAAGATCATCCTGACAAATGACCACTTTTATGATTTCTGAAGCATAAATACAGTTGCCAGAAACACTTCACTTCACCAGGGTCGCATAACTTCAACATTGCCACAGCAACAAGGCTGTAAAAGTAGTGTTCAGTGGGATGACATTTAATGTCCCTGACATTCTCTGTAGTCTAATTTAGCCTCTTAGCAACCGTCTTGTTAAAGCCTTAAAATTCACAAGTTGACTTTTCTTTAACTGTTGTTTTTCTTCTATTATGTGAGCAGGGTTCTGAATAAAACACATTACATATTTGTGTGTTACATAATCATTGTTTCTTCAAGAAATTTAATTTTATGACTTGATCCTGGTTGAGTTACTCATCCACAAGTACAGTGCAGTCATATACAGCTGTCATCACTTAGAATTTATTGACTTATTTTATGTCGTAGAGCAAAACGTAAAAACTCTTACGCTTATGTTAACAACAGACCTTATTTTAGGCATTAACCAAAAACTCATTAAAAAAAAAATTTAAAAAAAAACAAAACACTGACACTGATATGAGGGAATCAGAAGTGCAACGATGATAACTCATTTCTGGATTTTAACCCTTTGTGGTACCTTTAAATTTCACCTTAAAAACTGTTAACCTTGCCTTGCCTGCGTCATTTTTTTTTCCAGCACAACCTCACCTGTGTGACTTTACAGTTATTTTTTATTTTGACATACTGTATTAACACATTGGACCTAAACTCTCACAAAAAACACCACCAGTAATAAAGGGGGTGTCATGTTTTTTCTTGCTACTTTCCTTAGAATAGCCCCTTTTTACTGTTTCTTCCTGCACCAAAAGCGCACCAAACATGACGAAAATATTCAGGACAAAACATGGCGTAAATTATTTATCCTAAGTGTGGTTTACTTGGCCTATCAACACAATTTAAAACTGGTATATATTTTTTTTTCAGCAAGGCTGCGTCTTGCTGCTACATCATCTTAAATCAGTCATGTGATTTGGATGCAACGGCACATCCATCAACTCCAGAGGGTTAATAGTAGTAATGATAATAATAATATTAATAATAATAATAATTATAATAATAATAATGACTTTTTTTTAATTGCGGTTTTCGGAAACAAGTTTACAAAGTGCTTTACAGACATAAAAACAAAATACAAAGCGCAGTTAGAAGACTGAAACTAAAAACAGAAAGGAATAATAGAGACAATGAATAAAAATTAGAGGATAAGCAAATTAATGAAAGCATGAAATAAACAATCAAAGAAACACACACACCCACTAAGAAAACAAAATTCTATACAAAAGCCAGTTTATAAAAATGAGTTCAAGACTCTTCGTGAACCACTCTATAATTCAAGAATTCCTAAAAAGTTTTGAAGAGTTTGTAATAAAGTCAAGATTTGTTTTTCTTTCATTTTCTTCACGTGTGTAGCGTTATTCGTGATAATATTCATGGTGTGTAAATGCTGAATCTTGTCCTTAGATCAGGTGATACTGTCGTTGTGTAATTGTTGCGAGAGTTGTGTCTTTCCCTTTAAGGTTTGTTCCTGTTTTTATTTGAGCTGGTTTTGGAGAAACTGATTTTCACTTTAACTTTCGTTGTTTCCCCCTGTGACTACCCTTAGTCATTGTTTCAGTCAATGATAACATATTTGTGTTGCAGATTGTTGATCCTTCCGGTTATTTTTCAAGAGCACCAAAAAAGCTCAGATGATTCACTTTGAACCGTGTCGAGTCAAGGGGAATAAAAAAAAAAAAATCTTGGCAAGTGTGTTCCACAAGCCAGAAATGTGGACTTTACAGATTTATATCCCCCCTCTGTCCTTATGCACATTCCATTTTTCATCTTCCATTTTGCTCTTCAACATAATAAAAGATTGTTAAATATAGTTCCAGTGAACACTCCGGGTAATTAGAAAGGGATGAGAAATGAAGCAAGTTCTATTGAGTGCACATTGTCGCGTCTTTCTGGCTTGATAAGCAAGCAATTTCTCAAATTTATTGTCCCAACATTTGCGATAATAATGACTGGCAAAAACAGCAAAGTTAGCAGAAGGTGAAGGAGTATATTACAGTTTGGGGGAAAATGCTGATTCATAGCTTCTAATTCCTCTTAATAGGCCAGTTATAATTTTTACATGAAGGTCATTTATTTGCACTTGTGGTTATGACCCTTTGCTACTTTATCTACATTGTCTCAGCATCTTCAGTAATAATTAACTCCCTTTAGTGTTATCGCTGCTTTATCTTGTTTATTTTTATTTCAAACGGGGCCTGATGGTGATATTTGTACCAAACACAGAACATTATGAACACAAGTAATAACAGCTGGCAGAGATTACCACCAACAGTATCCTTCACCTTATTTAACCTCTTAACATCCAGTTTCCAGTTTTCTGTGTCAGCTTTTTACAGCTCGTCAATGAAGCTGTATGAGGTTTATGCTGAGTGAAGTATTCAAACCCTAAACTGCATTTTGAACCTCCAAAATCACTATTTCTAAGGTCAATAATGAAACTTGAAGCTCATCCTAGAGTCCATTTTTATGGCTGTCCTCTTCCATCAAATTAAAATGTTATAAATATTTTGTGTAGCTTTTAAAATACACCATTTCCCACATGTCTGACATGTTTGTTTGCTGTGGGTTTGAGCAAAGTTTGGCTGCACACCCTGACTTTGTACTGATTTCCCCTCTGGTTTGTTTGTTAGATACAAGAGGTTAACAGTGCAATACACTATGAAGTTTAGTACACAGCTAGAAGTAACAAAATTCCAGGACAGAAATGCCAAAATATTTATATGTTAATACATTTTATCTTTCAACTATAAAGTGTTTACGCTCTGGGTTACAATTCCTAAAATAAATAATTGAAAGGATCCCTACGAAGCCCCTCTGGGGTCACATGGAAGAAGAAAAAAAGTAGTGGAGTTGCTCCAGTTTAGCAATATTTATCATTAGAAAAAGAGGCAGCAAAGCTCACAATATTCAGGTTCCTTTTGTGCTTATTTGTTAATATAGACAATATAAAGTAAAGTACATGCATGTAAGTAAATATATGCTTGTATAGTTTCCCTGCAGCCCACTACCTGGATGTTTACCAATGCTATGGCAACAAGTGGCTTAATCTTCCAAAACCAGTAATTCCTCATCCAATTACTACTCCCAGTAGTCATACTCAAAAGGCCCTTTGTCAATGTGTTGTCACGAGTTATGTCACAAAATTAAATTAATGAAAGCTTAAAGAGAGAGGAGAGGTATGTTAGCATAATGCTAAGTGATGGTTGTTTACACTGGTCTACAGTACCCATTCACTGAAAGAAAAACCGAACTCCAATGGCGTATATTAACCCTTTGAAACCTGGAGTGACGTCACATTTCTTGTGCTGCTTTCAGATGTCTTTCTCAAGTATTTAAACCTTTGAACCCTGAGCAAGTTGGTGTGATTCTTTCAGAAACATGGGGGAAAAGGCAATGAGCAACTTGATAAGAAATGCCCCACAAATTGCAACAAAGAAATAGATTTAGAAGATTATATAAAAAAATAAATAAATAGGAAAAACAAGGCAAAAAACTATAGAAAAAAACTATATATTACATTTTAAATTATGTTACAGAATTATTAGATTTTTAAGTACTCTTTCCATTTCCTTGTTTGTTTGTTTTTAATTTTCTTTCTTTTATTTTTATTTATTTATTTTACTAATTTTCTTGTTTTTTATTTTTATTTTTTAATTTCTTGCAATTTTATTTATTTATTTTGTCATTTCTATCGTTGCTCATTGTCTTCTGCCCGTGATTTTAAAAGAAATTAAACCAATTTTTTCCACTTCGTGATACTAGAGCGGCCCAGTAGGATCCAAATGACCAATGACCGACATGTCTTTCAAATTTTTTAAAACTGTAATCCAGTAATCGTCAGGTTATGGTGTTATATAAAGCAAAAGCTGTTTAGAATAAAGTGAAACTGCACTGCATTTGTCCTGCACCTTCTCCAGAACGGACTTTCTTACTCTCTGTGAGGTTGATCCATTGGTGCTTCCTGCAACACCACATTTTTAAGGTTTTATCTTTTCAAAAGTAAAGCATACACCCACCAGATGTATGTTAGAATTTGTACTTTTGATGACAATTAAATAAAGTTATTGCAATATAATGTGTTGACTTTTTCCATGAGAATCCTGTGAGGTTCAGATAATTAAAAATAAAAAGCAGAAGTGTGTCTTTTTGGCAAGCAAAGGAGTAGACTTCATGAATGTCAGAAATGAAAGCTCTCAGCTGTGACAGCGCAGTCATGACAGCTTCCCTATAGCCTACATGGCAGCGACAGTATGTGAAGTATTTTTGTAAACGATCTGTCATGGGAGATATTTTACAGTCAGCGTTGGGGGAACATCCAAAGCCACTTTTGATTTGTTTTTCAAATGTTCTGCGAGGAGATTAAACCAAGCTTACATCATTATTTATTTGTCAAGAACGTTTCGATTTCCTCTCATCGAATATATTTACCAGTAGCTGAATCCTTAAGAAGAGCCCAGCCTCGCTCCTGTATCCATCCTCTTACTCAGCCGCACAGGTGATTAATCCTGGATGGCAGCATATTTCCACCTTCCTCTCTGTCTGTAATGATATCTCAAGGTTGACGCTACAGAAAGTGGCTGTACCTCACTTCATTACACACCCGTATACACACTGACTCCTCTTTCCTTGTAGGGAACGTTTCACAGTCAGCAGTCTCTCGACTATGGCTCCCAGTTAGTCGGAGGTGTTTCCCCTGGCAAGGGCGGTAAGACACACCTCGGCCTGCCTGTCTTCAATTCAGTCAAGGAGGTATGTATGACTCCTAAATATATTTAAGCTGAAATATTTGATTTGGATCAGACAGATTTGAACATCCTGTGAAGTACAGTGAGGGTTTTACAGATACATTTACAGAAACATTAGGTGGCACTATTTCATAACTTTCTATTTTTAATGCACCGCCAATACCTTTTATTCCTCGCCTCAGGCAAAGGAGGGCACAGGGGCAGACGCCACTGTGATTTATGTGCCCCCACCGTTCGCGGCGGCAGCCATCATCGAGGCCATTGATGCCGAGATCCCCTTGGTGGTGTGCATCACCGAGGGCATCCCACAGCAGGACATGGTGAGAGTCAAACATAAGCTGCTGCGCCAGAGCGCCACCCGGCTCATCGGCCCTAACTGCCCAGGAGTCATCAATGTAAGCGCACGCACACACACACACACACACACACACACACACACACACACACACACACACAAAAGCATGTGCTTTTTTATTTATTTATTTATTTATTTTTCATTGTAGCTGAGAGAGCTGAAAGTACAATCTTTCCTCTCAAGGACCCAGTAATAATTCATATTTAACGCATTAATATTCTGTTACCTTTTGAACAATGAATCCCAGCCAACTACAACTTTAAAAGAGCACAGTTTACACACACTGCTTTTTTGTTTTTGTGTTGTTGTTAATTATAAATAATGTCAGTTATTTGGGTTGAATCTTTAAGGTTTTATAGATTTTAAAGCCAAATTTGCGTTTTGACAAAGACAACTTTAAGTAGCTGTCCTCACTCAGGAGAATTTGTGCAGTGAATGTTCACTGAGTTTGTTCTGGTTTATTTAAAGTGAGCTTATGGCGCAGAAAAAAAGGCTTAATAATTAATGGCCGTGCTCTGTAGAGAAAAACTTCTCTACAGTAAAGAAAAATGTGAAGTTCAAAGTTGGGGAATTGATAATACAACATTTCCAGTGATACTGAATAGAAGTCTTACATGTGAAAGAACACAATTATATGTGTGCATGTCGTAGTAAATGTTTTTTATTATAATTAAAGACTGTGAATGTATTTTTTCTGCAGCCTGGAGAGTGCAAGATTGGGATCATGCCAGGCCACATTCACAAAAAAGGAAGAATTGGTGAGACTTAATTGTCGATGAAATTTATGCAATCACACACTGTTAGTTTGGATCTTTGAGCATTTAATTTGCTCGTTAAAATATAAGTAGTCTTTTAAATGCTATGGGTTATTTTACTGCCCCTAAATGACTATTTCTATAAAAAATAACTGGCTGCATGTTACATTGAATTAGTGAATTTGTTTTTCTCACGTGCCTCCACTGTGAACGGAGAATCCAAAAAAAGGGTGAACAGTCTTCATGATCTTAAAGGATAACTTCGGCATTTTCAACCTGGGCCCTATTTTCTCGTGTAAATTGGTCAAAGAGACTGATGTGAGCAATTTTTGGCATTGTTCTGGTATTGAGCAAGCAGGCAGCGACGGGCAGCTGCGATATGGGCTGAAATGGAAGCACACGGGGCAATTGAACACTGTCACTGTATGTCCATTAGAAGTGGTTATTTTCACCACAGACAGGCTCAGATTGTTACTATAAAGTGTAATTTAACTGCAGCACAGCTATATCAAAACATCTGTCTACAAACTCTCACACAGCTCATGCAGTAAAATCAAAGTCCCATATATCCATTTGCATGCTCAGTACTTGTGAAAACATTATGCTTTTAAACACTTCTGCATGAACGGTCTAATGCACAGCTAAGCAGCATGACTGGGCATGCGGGTGCATTTGAACGTTGCTCAAGTAGAGCTCATACTGCATTAACGTGCTAAAGCAAACTCAGGGAACGCTACTGGTAGGCAGAAGGGTTTTATAATGTGATGTTTTTAGCCAAAATGTGTGTATTTGATATAGTTTTGCTGCTGTTAAACGTCCTCCCCAATAACAAGTCTATAGAACTCCCACCCTTGCAATGCCACACTGGCGACATGTTAAGTATAGAATTGATTTTAAAATTTTACTGTTCCTACAGCCCGCCACAGCTGTGAAACTCCTTGTTTTAGGAGCTTAGATTGGCAAAGTCAGTGTCTTCGTTTAAAATTGTATTATTTATTTGATTTTATAACACACTGGTTTATTTGGTTTGGTATTTTATTGCTGTTTTATCTTGATGGTGTGTAGTATTTTATTTGTCTCATAAAGCACTTTGTAACTGTTATATAAAGTGCTATACAAATAAAGTTTTATTACTATTACTTCAATTCATGAGGAATGTTCACCTATTTTGGATTCTCAATTCACGATGGAGGCATGCAAGGAAAGCATTATTAAGAATATTTGCTTAATGGTAATCTACATGTTTGTGTCTCTGAACAGAAATGACTGGGGGAACAACAATGTGATAGAACAGAAAACACAACATTATTCATACTTTCTTCCCCAATAAAACACATTAAACACTGTACTTATCCTAAATTGAGCTTCTGTTGTTGACAGCTTGATGAACACAGTGTGCTGCTGTTGACCGGTGAACCTTTGCAGGAAGTCTGTTTTTATATTAAATTGACTGCCATCGTTCCCAAAGCATAGACACAACAGCTGTTACAGAGCTGCGATCTCTTTTGATTCTGCTGTCATGATGAAACAATTCAGTCAGTGTTGGACAGAAGATGACAGCTGCATTATATTTCATTTTATCACCCTTGATTGGAGAAGTGTTTCAGTTGGGATTAAAGAAATGTTTTTTTGAATTTTTCTTTCAGGCATTGTGTCTAGATCAGGTACCCTGACATACGAAGCTGTGCACCAAACTACACAAGTTGGCCTGGGCCAGTCGCTCTGTGTTGGTAAGTCACCAACGACCTGTGGGATATTGAGTAAAAATTAAGAGCACACTAACACAGCTCTTAGTTTTATATCCAGACAATATTAAAACAAGCAATTAGCAGGGTCTGAAAGAGCAAATTAATCCTGATACAGTGTATTGCTTTATGGGTTGTTGGAAGACGACACTGAGGAAATTAAACAGAATAATGGAGGGAATTTTATTTAAGTATGTGTTGCATTTGGCTCGAAGACAGGATGTTCACTTAATATCAGGCACTCGACATTACATGCCTACATTTAATTTGAGGCTCTTTATGAATGTTGCCAAGACTGAAGGCCAGAGTTACAAGACATAGAAGAGACAACGTACAATAGAGGTGCGTAATATATTGTTCTCTTTTTGTCGGTGAAGATTCTCAGTCATCCAGGTCACGGTAAGCATAAGTGCTTTATTGTAGGCAACTGGACTTGGTTGAGTTTCTTGAAGACGGTTCATCTCTCATCCAAGAGGCTTCTTCAGTTCCAACAGACTGGTGCAGAGCTGCAGGCTTTAAACTCTGTGTGGGTGTGAACCCTTACTGAGTCGTAGGGGTCACATGTGAGTGCAGTCGTTGACCCACCTGGCCATCTTGTGTGTAGCTAGGGTAAGATGGGTCCAGGTGTGAATGGGTGTTAGGTCGTCTGGGGAGGGATCTCAAGACTGCATTGTATGTGGCTGATAAGTGGTGTCGTAGGCCACCTCCTCTGTTTAACGATGGTCATTCCAGGTTCACCAAGATGGCTTCAAAGGACTCTGAAACTCAGAGCTCACATGTGACCTCAACGACTCTGTAAGGGTTTAAAGCCTGTGACTCCGCACCAGTCCACTATAACTGAAGAAGCCTCTTGGATGAAAGGTTAAACGTCTTCAAGAAACTCAAGCAAGTCCAGTTGACTACGATACAGCACTTAAGGTTGTTCTCTTTTATCGTCATTGCAATGTCAACTTGTGCCATAAGCACATATGTCAAATTGCTCAGGGACTTTTTGGGTTGGGAAAACTGCACTTGAAAATATATTAATACCGTTCTTGGTAATATATACAGTACAGGCCAAAAGTTTGGACACACCTTCTCATTCAATGCGTTTTCTTTATTTTCATGACTATTTACATTGTAGATTCTCACTGAAGGCATCAAAACTATGAATGAACACATGTGGAGTTATGTACTTAACAAAAAAAGGTGAAATAACTGAAAACATGTTTTATATTCTAGTTTCTTCAAAATAGCCACCCTTTGCTCTGATTACTGCTTTGCACACTCTTGGCATTCTCTCCATGAGCTTCAAGAGGTAGTCACCTGAAATGGTTTTCCAACAGTCTTGAAGGAGTTCCCAGAGGTGTTTAGCACTTGTTGGCCCCTTTGCCTTCACTCTGCGGTCCAGCTCACCCCAAACCATCTCGATTGGGTTCAGGTCCAGTGACTGTGGAGGCCAGGTCATCTGCTGCAGCACTCCATCACTCTCCTTCTTGGTCAAATAGCCCTTACACAGCCTGGAGGTGTGTTTGGGGTCATTGTCCTGTTGAAAAATAAATGATCGTCCAACTAAACGCAAACCGGATGGGATGGCATGTCACTGCAGGATGCTGTGGTAGCCATGCTGGTTCAGTGTGCCTTCAATTTTGAATAAATCCCCAACAGTGTCACCAGCAAAACACCCCCACACCATCACACCTCCTCCTCCATGCTTCACAGTGGGAACCAGGCATGTGGAATCCATCCGTTCACCTTTTCTGCGTCTCACAAAGACACGGCGGTTGGAACCAAAGATCTCAAATTTGGACTCATCAGACCAAAGCACAGATTTCCACTGGTCTAATGTTCATTCCTTGTGTTTCTTGGCCCAAACAAATCTCTTCTGCTTGTTGCCTCTCCTTAGCAGTGGTTTCCTAGCAGCTATTTGACCATGAAGGCCTGATTGGCGCAGTCTCCTCTTAACAGTTGTTCTAGAGATGGGTCTGCTGCTAGAACTCTGTGTGGCATTCATCTGGTCTCTGATCTGAGCTGCTGTTAACTTACCATTTCTGAGGCTGGTGACTCGGATGAACTTATCCTCAGAAGCAGAGGTGACTCTTGGTCTTCCTTTCCTGGGTCGGTCCTCATGTGTGCCAGTTTTGTTGTAGCGCTTGATGGTTTTTGCGACTCCACTTGGGGACACATTTAAAGTTTTTTTGCAATTTTCCGGACTGACTGACCTTCATTTCTTAAAGTAATGATGGCCACTCGTTTTTCTTTAGTTAGCTGATTGGTTCTTGCCATAATATGAATTTTAACAGTTGTCCAATGGGGCTGTCGGCTGTGTATTAACCTGACTTCTGCACAACACAACTGATGGTCCCAACCCCATTGATAAAGCAAGAAATTCCACTAATTAACCCTGATAAGGCACACCTGTGAAGTGGAAACCATTTCAGGTGACTACCTCTTGAAGCTCATGGAGAGAATGCCAAGAGTGTGCAAAGCAGTAATCAGAGCAAAGGGTGGCTATTTTGAAGAAACTAGAATATAAAACATGTTTTCAGTTATTTCACCTTTTTCTGTTAAGTACATAACTCCACATGTGTTCATTCATAGTTTTGATGCCTTCAGTGAGAATCTACAATGTAAATAGTCATGAAAATAAAGAAAACGCATTGAATGAGAAGGTGTGTCCAAACTTTTGGCCTGTACTGTGTATATATATATATATATATATATATATATATATATATATATATATATATATACTTAAAGCAGCAAAAAGGCAGAACTGAGTACACTTTTTTTATCTGTTTGTTTATTTATTGTAAGTAATATCATTATCCCAATATTTAATATATCGCACATTGCATGTTTTCCTCATATCATACAGCCTGGTCCAAAATTAACACCCACCAAGTGCCAAATGAGTAAATTTTCTGTTTTGCGAGTAAATCTCAGAACGCTATCTACCATACTGCCAGGTAAATGTTTGTACCAAAATAGTGACACAATGAAAAACTATGTTGAGGCCGTGTTTTGGTGTCATTTGCTGCGTCTGTCCTCTGCTGTCTGTGTCAGAGACGAGTATGACAATCACAGCGACTATGCCCTCATGGTGCATTCAAGTGCATCTTGTGAGCTTTGAAATCCACATTGCTTTGTATGACAAAGCACATGGGCACCACCTATGGGGAAAACTCAGTAATCAATACTGGTATGGCCACGCCAGTTGTTGAAATAAATCTGTCATTGCATTCTCGATCTTTCACTACAGCATTTTTAATATTTAGATGCTAAAATCATGACAGTATCCCATTTGTTTCTGCATAGGCAGATTTTAAAAATTCTATTTAAAGGTTAAATCAAGTTGTTATCAGTGAACTCCTCAAATTTTTCTGCAGGACAGGTCCCCAAGTACCTCTGTGATCATTTTAATTAAGTACTGAAGTCAAACTCAGTATGCATACATTTTGGCCAGTAAGAATATGCATGTTGAAATAAACTAAAGTATCACTTTCCGCTGGTCCATGCTCGCTAACATTATTTTATCCAGTAAGAAAATGTGCTTGGTTGGTGGATTTTTTCATTGATAAGTCCACTTGGCTGGTGAGTTAAAAAGTTCATTTTGGACGCTGCGTTCAGCCCTAATGTACATAAAAGCACAGCTGTTGTACAGTTTCTTTTTAGAAATTGGGATTTGAATCAACTAAATTCACCTTGCTCCAAACCCCATCAGCACTGATGCATTCTAGTGAATAGCACACTCACTTTGTATTAAAAAAAGGCACTTACCAACTTCCTGATCATTGCTTTACATGTTCCTGTCAGATCTGACTGTTGAAGTTGCTGCCATCTTTGAAGGGCACCGTTGAGATTGAACAGACAGATCAAGTGGCTCAGATGCAAGTGGAAGCTTTGTCTGTCTTCATTCAAATTTCTTTGTCCTGAAGAACTTAGAGTGTGTTTCATCTCCCGTGGCTCTATATCACATTATCACACGAGACAAAGAGGTTCAGAACTGAGAGCCCCTCTTACTAAGTATTTCATGAATATCCCTAAGGAGCCGAACCATTCATAGAGCAACTTTAATTTCCTGAAGCAGATTTTTGTGTTAAAACCAGTACAGTAATGACTGCAATTCCTGAGCACAGTTATTGATCTTCTAACGATCTTCCAATCCTGTGATTACCTTAGTTGTCTTCCTCAAAAGATTACACAGCCATGTTTCTGTAAATTACCGCTTGCTATTGTTGATTAACAACACATGCACTTTTAGAGCACAACCTGAAGCTGGGACATTATATGGAACGATGTGTCCTGCTAGCAAGACTCAGTCTCACCGACTTATTTATTCACTCATTAGTCTTGTGTTGCTCTTTATTGTTATTCCAGTGTTTCCCACACATACCCTTCACTTGACGGGCTGCCCATGTATATAAATGGCCACCAAGGTACACACCGTTTCAGACTTGACAACATTTACATTCTAAATGGGTCACTTTGCATTTCCTGTTGGAGGGTTTGCCAGTGTAGTAGCTGACAGGAAGTAAGCAGGGACCGAAGATGTTGCCCTATAGCAATGAAATTGTCTATATTTGATGACCCATGTCAGTGTTTTTAATTTATTAGCCATCCCAGAGAACAACATTCCCCAGGATCTGTTAACTAGTGGACTCTCTAGCTCTACCCCTCTCACACCTGTTCGTATTGCTACCACGGCCAAAGCACTGGTGTTGTGTCGCAGTCGAACAGTGTTTCCCACCTGTAAAATAATGACACACTGCCCCGAGGCTGAAAAATGCAGCAGGTTTGGTAGTTCATCAAAGGGCCACTTAATGCTTATTCTAAAACAGTCCTCATAGACCCACGTGTTAAATGGTCTGACTTTACAGCAGAAACAAACATGTTGACAGCCTGGTACAAAAATCAGTTTAGTTCTCTATAGCTAACAATCATTACAACTGTACAGGGGTGAATTTTTGATACAACTCACTCATTTACAGTTTATTAAGGCTTAAAGTTCTGCAATTTAAAGGCAGGACTGCTTGAGTGATGTGCTTTCTGCAAGGTGTCACCGCAGTTTGAGTCAGATCCACCCCTCGCTCCTTGTCACTTCTGACTCCAAAAAACCAAGATGGCAACAGCCAAAACACCAAAATGTTCAAAGCCAAAGCTTCAAAATGTGGGTGACATTGCGGTAGCTACGTCCATGATTATATACAGTCTGTGGAGGTAAAATCCAACGCAATACCTGCTTGCAATCTGCAGCGATAGTTTTGGGGTCTGGTTTATTTTCTCCACGAGCTGCAAACAAATCTAGCAGGAAAACACACTGATAATCTAGGCTACTATAAATGATATAAAGGACACATTATATCTGATATAAATGATGATAAATGATAAAATAGGCCTATGCGGCCCATGCTTGCCATTTCATTTGATTTTCCTCTCCCTGCTGTTCTACCTGGAGCTTCAGTTCCCCCGAATTTTTTACCCCCCACATGATGATATTTCAAAATCTGCCCATCCTCTATATTTAAGTCCTGTCGGAGACCTGTAGTGGTCGAAACATGTTGGCTTTTTTAATGATTTAGCCACTACAGTAAAGGCTTTTTAAAACTTCCTTCCTCATTTTCTATATCTTTGGAGTCCTTGGACTGCCTTCCTGTTGTTTCCTGTTCTCCATGAGCACCAGACACAAGTTTTTGATCTACATTTGAACATACAGAGCAACCAGTCGTCCCTTTCTTTGTCCTCTATATTAATGAGCAATAGCTCAGCATCACTGCTGTTTGTGATTGTGGGGGGTTTTTTTTAGATTATGTAGCCCACTTACTTAACATATTTGTCAGTTGTGTCTAATCAGAGCGAGAGAGACAAATAGACACTCGCACACGTACACGAGCAGGCAGACAGAGACAGAAAGATGATGAAGATCAGCTCTACATGAGATTAGAAAACAACAAAATGATGCCATATATATATGAAATTAGTAGAAATATTCAGTAAATCAAAATAATGTGTTAGACGTTGCACATACGTTTTGTCATATTTAGCAGACCATTTTTGTGCAAGCAGGTAATGCCGGCCCTGTCCATTGTGTATTCAGACCTGTGGGAAACACTGTATTCCCATTAAAATGATCAGTTTAGAGCTCCTACCATGTCTGGTGTTGATGCAGCTGTACATACTCGGACTATCAGCCTATCTGTTTTAATTCCATCTGACCATCCAGACGTACTGTAATGACACCATTATACCCAGCTCTGTTACTTCCTGGCAACACAGCAAGTATGAAGATCAACTATTCTACTAAAACAAATTCCTCTGGCCAACTTATCTGCCACCAGAAAATCTTTAATAAAAGGCTGCTTGGACACTGAAATTAACTGAAAAACAACTTGGCTTCACTATTATTTAGACATTTTAATTACGGAGAGTCCTCTAGCCAGACTTCATAAAGCCAGTGCTGCAACAGTATTAAATATTGTAGAGTTCATTAAGGAGGTTTATTGGTAGTTCTGCTAGTTACTTCTTAAGTCTGAGTATGACCTAGGGGCTACAGCAAATTACAGTTAATACAATATTTAATATCTCTGTCGTCTTTGTTGCTGGTAATGTGGATCTCTTTGATTATTATCCATTTTTCTTGGTGTTGCCAGGTTTTTTAATGGTTAGAATATAAATCTGGGTGACATTTTGTCTGCGAGGATTTATCTCGGGGAGGTTTGCCCAAGCTTTTATAGATCCTGGTGTAATTTTTTTGTGGAAATTATTTTTTGAAAATGATTATTGGACCCTTGTGATTTGGAAACGCTTCGTAAGTCATGTTCCGTGGGTATGAAAGGAAAGGTGCCATTAAACTCCTATGCAGACATAAAGGTGAAGTGGGACAGATTAAAGAAACTTTTAAAGTGACTTTGAAGTCAGACTAAAAAATGCTGCTCCTATAACCTCAGTAGCGTTTAATGTTTTTTTTCTGAAAAAGTGACACACCTACAGAGAATTATCGCCTTATTCTGCATTTCCCCTCACCTCTGTTATGTGTTTCAGCACCTTCAGCCGAGCGAATTCATTTTCTGGCTTGACAATTTAGTGTTTTGATTTTCTCTCTCCAGTCTCATTTCCAGACACAGCAGGCAGCTGGTACAAAATAAAAAAGCTCTCAACGCTTAGTGCTCACTACCTGCTGCACATCGAACAAACAAAGCTAGTGGCTAGCTGGTGAACACAGGGAACACCTAGCAGCTAAAGAGACAGATATTTTTCTTGGGTCATTGTTAGGCTCAGTGGGTTGGGTTAATCTGTAGCAAAATGTGTGAAAGAAAAAAAACAAAAAAAAACGAGAATACGTTGAATAAATTTAATTAATAGTCTGTGCCTAGATTACGTTCTGTACTGCGAGTGTGGATATTTCTCTGGATATCTGAACACTACATATATATTCCAACAGTGCTTCTAATGAACAGTCCAGTTTAAAAATATAGAAAGTCAATACTTAGTGGCAGATGTTTTAATTTTGGCAGGCCACCACAAGTAAATGAATGTGTGGGAAACCCTGAGGTACTTATCCATAGTTAGTGTATTACATATAGTAGATGTCAGTGTGCACACCCCCAGTTTGGAGAAGCAGGCAGGAGTACCAACACAAAAGCTGAGCAATGTACTGCTGTAGACAGGGCAGCAGCAAAATGTATTTTAGACACCTGAAAAAGGCCCATCTAAAACAATCAGTATTAGTTTAAGGGTACGCTATATTAATAATATTTGTAATGCTTTATGCTTCATTTCCCCATCTATGCTCTTGTCAAAGTCACCAGACTCCATTGACAAAAACAGTAATTTTGGCTTGCAGAACACATGAGCTGCTAGTTTACCACTGCCTCCATGAGTTAGATAGTTTGTGTTATTGTGTGACTGCGGTGAATCTGAACTAATCCTGTTAAAGGCCAAAGTCACACAATAATACAAAGAAACTTTGTATTAAATTGATCAAGGCAGCAGTAGACCAGCCGCTCCTGTGTTCAGCAGTGTTAAATCATTGTTTTTCTTAATGGAGTCTGGCTGTGAAGAGAGCAATATTACTGCTTTAGTTCCTGGTAGAAATTGTTATCTGACGGCAAGGTAAAGTGGTGAAAATACTCTAAATTAACTGATATTACTAGGGAGCATGCTGACTGACATCAACACTGACTATAGATATGCACGTCATAAAACCTCGCTTCAAAAGATCAGATCTATCCCTGTCATGTATGTCAGAGATGATGTAACATCATGCTAAACCTAACAAGGAACACTGAGAGTGCTCACATGAAACAATTCCTTTCAAATATGTTTATTGGGAAACCAGTCAATAAACAGTGAAATTGACAATCAACAGTTACATTTCCTCTGTTTTTTTGTTTTTTTACAGAAAAAAAATAAAAAATAAAATAAAATAATAATAATAATAATAATTCCACAAACACAATCCCTGACAAAAATGACAAGTGAGACAAGTAGCAAATTATAAGCAAACAAAACCAACATCCAAGCAAAAACCAACAACAACAAAACAAAACTGCTCACATGAAACAATTCAGTGCACATGGATTTTGGCAGCCCCAGTGAGGAACTGTGAACAATCTAAGTGCTGACTATCAGACCCTATTGACAGAAAGCTCGGTTCCACCTGCTTCTTATTCCCCTCTCTGTCTGCACAGCCATGAGATGCTCAAATATTCACAGGAATTATCCTCCCAGAGTCCTGAGTATACAGCAAGTGTTTGCTTTGTCTCCTGTAAGGTATTGGCGGGGATCCATTCAACGGTACAAACTTCATAGATTGTCTGGAGGTGTTCCTGCAGGATCCCAAGACAGAGGGCATCATCCTTATCGGAGAAATTGGAGGCAACGCTGAGGAGAATGCAGCCGAGTACCTTAAACAGCACAACTCTGTGAGTAAATAACACACTGGACGCTTATTATTTTACCCCGTTCTCCTTGTGATATCTTCTCATACAGTTCTTCACCTTTGCAGATATGTCTGTTCTTATAAAAACTATTCTTTCTGAATTAACTCTTAGTCATGCCCTTTAAAACCTCTCAGCTGTAGTGAACACTGGAAATCATCATTATGTCTAGAACAAAGTGTTCTGTCTCTGATCACAGCCTCAGGCTGTCTCTCTTACTTTTCTGTGTCCGTGTGATAAAGATACAGAGTGACAGATGGGATGAAGGTATGATTCACAGGGCATGTTGTAGAGATCCACAGTGTTGACAAGCAGTGAACCTTTCTGATGCCCACATATGATAAAAAGCAGTAGGGTGATGATTGGCTCGTGTAGCCAAGTGGCTGCAAACTTGTAATTGTCATTTTTAACTTCACCAGGCCTGTACTTGGCATTTCGCTCCCTGCAGATGACTTTTAATCTGTTAATTTTGTCAGCGTGTACGTGTTTGTTTCTGTGCATGTGCGTGTTCTTATGGTGCTCTCGAGCTGAGAAATGGATTTGATTTGCCCTCGGCTGCTCTAATGCATGCAAATCTCCCGCTGGCGTCTCAGGAGAGTAACTTCTCTCACTCAACAAATAAAGTACAAACACCCCTCACCCACTCACCCAGACTGTTGACAGCGAGGGACAGTTCAAATGAAACACGTGCATGAAAAAGCTCAGCAGAGCGTGGGAGTAAGCTGCTGATCTTCTGTTGAAAGTCAGTTGTGTACAACATCGTACATAAAATGGTGTACTTGGACCTTGATAGTCAAGAGGAGCAGAGAGAAGTGTGGGGACATTGTTTTTACTTTGGCCCAAACTTTACTGGATTAAAGAACATTTGAATTTGCATCACCAATACACAAACAGAGGGCACCTCCTTTATGTGAGTTTGGCACAGTGAGGCACAGTGTTGCTGGAAGGAAGCAGCAGGTGAGCTCAGTCAAAATGAATAAATACAACAAAATAGCGAAGACCTGAAGTTGATGATAGATTTTCCTGCTACCTGATGGTCAAGAAGATTTAGCCAGTTCAGGAGCTTCATGAGATACCACATTGATCTGTTATAGAAACCACATGTGTCATGTGATATTGATTTATAGCGTGAACTAGCGAGAGAATCTGTTAACATGTTGCATGACTCATGTTGCATGAATATTTCACTCTGCTTACAGAGGACGAATGGGCAAAGTAGAGTTTGTTTAATCAATAGCATCACCTTGTACTTCATTATTGATGACTACATCACTAAAGATTTATATCATCGGATCATTTAAAGGAACAGTGCGTAGGATTTAGTGGCATCTTTCAACCAGCTGAAATTTCTCCCATGTGCCAAGTGTGAATTCGTGGTTAGGATTCCTTCATGTTTCAGTGTTACAAAGGTCTCTAACTCTCCAAAACAAACGAATCAGGTGATTAAAACAGGTAAAACACTGAATAAAGTAGTTTCATGTTACAAATCAGTGTTTCTCCAGTGCTGTTCGGCTTGTCACAGATGTGCTGCTAGCCCAGCACCGGCTAATGTATGCTCACCTTTTTTATCTGATAGCGGAACATCCAGGAGGTTCAGGAGGTTTTTAACAAGAGCCAAATTATCTGTATGGTTCTCATCTTCTCTAAAACAAATTGACCTGGTGATTTAAACTGGTAAAAACACTGAATAAAGTTTAAAAAATCAGCGTTTTTTCAATGCTGTCAGTTGCAGAGGTGGCCAATGCAGAAAAGGCGAATGGCCCTATCTAGAGCCAGTGTTTGGTTTGGCTCCATATGTCGAGATAAGTGCCTCAGTCTAAGGTAACGAAAACACAACGATTCTTATTTTCAGGTGATAATACACCAAAGAAAACATTCTCATTGTATCGTATTCCATTCCTACCAATATATCCTCCTGCATCCTACGCACTGAACTTTTGAGCCACTGAAAACTTGGTTTAGAATCTTAAATGTTTCTCTGTTACCTTGTGAAACATTTTTATGACCTCAAGTTGGTCTAGGGGAGAGAGAAGCAACATAAAGCCAGATGAGGACAGAGAGTAGAGTGGTATTCCTTAAGCTTTTATAGCCAGACAAAGAAGCAAGGAGGAGTCATCAGGGAGAGCCCTGGCCGAAATACCAAACAAACTGTCCTTTAGTAAAAATGAAGCAACAATGCTGACTAAACTACCCAGAAATAAAAAGCTACAATCCCCGACCTAACTCCCTAACGACACAGGAAAAACTGGAGAAAATTGTGTAATAAAATTGGCAGCTCTCCCCTACAGGGCTTCCTGGCAAGAAACTTAAAGGTTAAGAATTACCATGAAGTAGGTGACTCTAACAACAACAGCAGTATTGCTACTTCAATTTGACAAGGTTACAAGAAAGAGCTCTGGATTAAATCCTGACAGGATAGCTCACCAATGCACCAACACCACAGGTAGCCCGAATAACGACAGAGAGAACTACATTAGCAGCTCCTCAGCCTGTATATGCCCCAGACGCTCTGATGGGCTGCAGGTCCCCAGATTCACCAGAAAGTGGCACAAGAGAGGAGAGGAGAGGAGGAGTGAGAGCTGAGGCCCACAGAGCCTGAGGAGCAAGTTAGTCACACGTTCACCTATATGGAAATGTATTAGGTGTTATTTATGAAGAGTTTAACTCTTGATCTGCTTCATCAGCAGCAACTAACGGGCTCCAGACCTCTGAAGACAGCAGTTTTGAAATAGATCTGCTGTGGTGTCCATTAAAGACAATTTCCCATGATGTCCCATGTTGGAGCTTTGTTGGCGGGATTTAAAAATTGACTTAATCTTCTATTATATAGTTTCCTGGCCATGTAGCTCCTTCCATAACAATAGTGACAGGAAAATTTGAAATGCATGAGAGCTGCAGGTATACAGGTTATTGTTACGACTTTAAATTCAACAGATTTTTGATCTTCAGAGAAAAAAAACACAGCTCAACAGCTACCATGTTTACTGAAAATGACATAGCTGCGACAGATACATTCGATTAGGACAAAGTGAGACAAAATAAAGTCCTTTTCCAACAGGAAATCAGTTCATACGAACACAGAGTCAGGCTGAGTGAATAAAGTGACTAAATTTACATGCACATAAATATTCCACCATTATTCCAAATTACAGTATTCTGAATTTAGTGTGTGCACGTCATGTAAACTGCATATTTCATTTGGATATTCCAATGAAGGCCTTCGTCCATATGTAGCAGTTTCTGATTTAGACATGGGATATGCCGGTATTATTTGGGTTTAAGGAGCATTCTTTGGACATGAATACAACGATCGGGAATATACCTGCAGTTTGGGACACATGGCCTCCCGTCTGCTTGTGGCTCTCTATGTTGTCGTGGATACATTGTACACAAACCAACTAGATAACAGTTGGCATGGCCGTGAGGTTCGAGATGCATGCACAAAATAAAAGCCCACATTTCTTGTTAGAAGGAGAAACACACTTACGTTTAAACACTATGAATGTTGACGGAATGAAAGAGCGTCCACACCTGCCAACAAATCTGTCACATGTGGAAACTTGGAAAAAATCCTATTCGGCTCCATATTGTGATGTGATGAATGACACTTATGGGGGAATGGTTCCCAACTGGTGGGTTCCAAAAGTGGGTCGTGGGTCCACTCTGAATGGGCCGCAAGTGACTTGTAAATGTGTCAAGTTTGTAAAAAACACACTGTATTTCAAGTACAGTGGATTTCCGGCACAGAGCTTTAATTTTGAAATGCTGTTTCCTGTTGTAGAGTGAGTGACTGACGGACAGCTGCTTGACAGAGACAGCAAATTAGCTTGACGACACGGCCAAATGTAAGTAAAGGCGAGTTCATATTACATGACTGGCCGACCAGTCTTGAGTCGCGGAGACTATCGTAATCTTTTGAGTGTTCATACCTGGCGACGTGTGTTTCTGTCAGCGGGGTCTCACCAACTGCGTTACGACCTGTGTGTGCACACCCCAAGATTTCTCCACTGAGTCCTTGCCGACAGAGCCCCAGATAATGCGGTGACATCAAAGGCATGGATATTCTTCCCGGTGTTGAATCAGATCTGCCTCCAGGGCCTGGGTCCAAATGCAACGCGCTCCCCGTGATCCTGTGGACGCCGCTATTGTTGTTGTTGCTTGCCAGCTTGTCTTCCTCACATTTCTTCTGTCCTCCTGCGTGCTGACGTGGGACGTATCCCGCCTCTCATTGGCTGATGCTCTGTCAGTCGTGTCAGACTTCTCCAGTTTTCTAGCATGCCAGATATCCAGTCCCAGCCGCAGACAAGGGGGCAACTTGCTCGTAGGCTTGTTCACTATCTATCTATCAGAATATCTGCTGACTCACCTCCGACCCAAGGTGGCTCTCAAGATCCTCTGCAACGTCAAAATCGGGGTGAAAATCGTGTAATGAGAACTAGGCTTAAGACACTGTATTTATTAAACTGTGTGGACCTTGAACTAATGACTAAGGAGAAATCTGGACCCTGTGGCTGCACCAGTAGGGAACCACTGCGTTAGGGCACATTAATCTAAGAGTATTTCTTTTTCATCAGCCATGTAACAGCTGTACAGGAATATTGTCTCTTTCAGAAAAAGGGCAAACCCCAGAATATTTTGTGCATGTAAACATAGTGAGTGAAACAAAATCTGATAATCAGGCTGCATCATCAGGTTTTGCTTCAAGTAGTGTTAAATCCTGATTGGTCCTTCAAACGTCCTTAACATCACCACTTTACAGCAGAGCCTTGGGAGAGAGAAGAGCTACAGCAAAGACAGAAATATCTTATGTGAAATGCACTAAACTTTAGCAGAAAACTGTGTTCATGTACATTTGGACGCCTTCACTCACAGCAACATTAACTTGACAAATCCTGCCACACTGGACACATTAGGTCCAGACTGCTCACTGAAATTAAAGGTCCAGTGTCATGATGGATTTGTGTCATGCAACATTAAATATATCGAACTCCTATTTGAGAGAGACGCATTATACCGAAAGGTGAAGGAATATTGATTTCCGCATCCGTCAGTGTTCGGGTTGAGTTACTGCAGACTGTTTATCTGCCGACGCCTTAATTCTGTAAAAATCGAGAAAACAAGCTCATACTTCCCACCAGACTGTTCTGTCAGATTTTATGATGCAGGGCATATTTCAAGGTTCAGTCTTCATCAGTGTCTGCGACGCCTGCCAACATAATATGGTCTTAAAGTCACCTGTATCAAAGGTCTGCCTATCATCGCCAGGCTTCACAGGCTTTTCTGAAGACAGAAATAGGTTTTTACACAGAATAACCATATTACAATTTGCTTCATGCATATCAAGTAGGTCGGAGTGTTTGGCACCTAAGCCACCGTAGGGGTTTACTGAATTTCTCTCTATTTCAGCCTCTTGATTTTTAGCCCAGCCTGTCTCCACTGAGCTTAGCTAAACCCCTTGTAATTCTGTCGAAAAAACACTGAGAAGCAGCGCAGGTTGTAGTCTGGAGGAAGGGCAGGGTGCAGAGAAATGTTGATGAGCTCAGTGTTTACATATGTGCACACGCCAGTTTTATTCATGCCTACCTGTTAGGTTTACCGCTGCGTGTAATTGTCTCCATTTGGCTTTTTTAAGCTTGAATACAGTTTCTCACCTTGGAGCACTGCTGTTCTGTCTTCATAAACAAAGAAGCCCTCCTCCAGTCATGTTAGCACACAGAGGTGGGGGAACCACCCTTTGGTCTCATAATTAAGGTAATATATCTGAACTGCTAACAGTGGAAGACAAAAGACAGGTAAAGTGAATGATAGCATAACTCCCCTCCCTGTATGCATTGTTAGTACTTAGTATCAAGGGAGGCAGGGATTAATAGAGTAATTAAACCCCTTTCGTTTGAGGTAGATTTAGGACTCGATTCACATGAGGGTGGTTTGTTTATTCAGAACGTGATTTGACTTCTGAATACTGAGTGGGGTTTGGGTGCTAATTTGTTATGTGCTCACACTTCTCGACGCACAGAACAGATGCTTGTAACATATTTAGAGCGCTTTAAAGTGATATTCTCCTCTCTCTTCATTTCCCTGTTAAATGTGCAAGTGTTAATGTCTCATTAGCAGCGGCACATTTCTATCCAAGGTCCCCAACATTTCCCTGGCTGACGTACAGTCCGTCCTGCTAGTCTTAATTATTAAAAGTCATCTCCAGTTTATATTAGCGAGTGCCGTCTTCTTCCTGCCAGTGTCAGGTCTGAATTTGGAGCTGAGACTGCAGCAGAAGTGGGTGTCTTTGAAGGACCTCGCTGTATTGCTTTGGCTGTTGAACACGCCACATTCACTCTCTGAAAGCAGTCTGCCAGATGAGCCACAGCCTCCGTTGAAAGCACAGGACTGTGTGTGTATGTGTGTGTGTGTGCGCGTGCACAAAGCCGTCCTCTACAATTATGTTGTTATTCCTAAGTATGAAATATTAGCTGCACACACACACACACACACACATACACACTCCGTCCCTCTTGCTTATGATGTTATTGCTGAAGATGAAATATTAGCTCTCTTCACCTTGGAAATGATCTTAACAGTTGAACGTAACATCCATCAATGAGCAAGCAGCATAGACAGGAGCTGAGCTAATCAGTGCCTGCATGACTAATTACCATCTCAGAAATGAGATGATATGAAATGGCAGAAGCCTGAGCCTCTATCTGGTCATACACCAACCCATGCAATTAAATGGCTTGATTGACCCTTTGTTTTAATAATGCAGGCTGAGACAGAGATGGCTGGTTAGACAAGCCTGTTATCATGGGGGCTCTGTAATGGGAGGACATGGGGTGTTTAATTTCTAATGAATGAATAAAATGCAGGTGCAGAAAGCTCATTCTCGCTATTTTTACACACCGCTCTCCCTCGTTCTGCTCCCATCCTTCCTCCTCAGCCTTTTTTTGCTCTGCTAACCGCCCTCACATCCTCACACTTTCCCTTGAGCTTATTCTCCTTTTTTGGGCCATTTTCACCTCATTTTAAGCTCATGTTTTTTTTTCTTCTGTCCCTCCTCTGTGTCCAGGGTGCTAAGGCAAAGCCCGTGGTGTCCTTCATCGCGGGGCTAACTGCTCCTCCTGGCCGCAGGATGGGCCACGCCGGCGCCATCATCGCTGGCGGAAAGGGCGGCGCCAAAGAAAAGATTGCAGCCCTCCAGTCAGCTGGAGTCGTTGTCAGCATGTCCCCTGCCCAGCTGGGCAGCACTATTTTCAAGGTGAGTCCTTTGTTGCAGCAGGATATGATTGTATACAGAGGCCCAAAGAATAGTAATCAAGTACAGTGCTTGAAGACAAAACATGCACCTCAAAAACATACGTTAGTATTTCTGTTTTATAGGGCTGACATTTTCTGGTCGTTGATATGCTCTTGTCTGACCAAAATCTTAATGGTATTACAATCACTAGTTTTACTTTCATAAGCCTGTGTGTCCGAGCGGCCATCTAAAAACACCAAGCCGGGAGTGCATTTTTTCAACTGAGGCACTGTAGTTGCTATGATACACAACATCTGTTGGAATAAAAATGACAGCACAGAGTAGAGAATTTCTCTGAATGAAGGGAAGGCTGAAGCACACGGGAGAGATTATGGACTATGTGGCCAGCAGTATTAATGTCTCCTCTATTGTTACTGATCAGCTTTTGTACATGCAAGATGTGATGGTTGGTCTTTGTGGTATTTGTTCTGCCCCTCCTCCACTGGGATTTGGCGGCAGGGTAAAACATGACAGCGCAGCGTTTTACCTGAAGTTGAACATTTTTTAACTTGGCAGCCGGACAAAAAATATGAATAAAGAAGATTTAGGGTCCGTCTCAATACTCACACTTCCCCTCAAAACTGGCCCTGGCCCTTGTTTTTGCGCATTCCTGTGAAGGGCTAGGTTAGAGTTACATTTTTGTAACACAGAAAAATAAGCGAGCTATTTAAAGCTGGCATGATGTCATCATATTGTAATAACACAGTAGAAATACTTATCTTTTGGGTTCAGAGCAAAATATCTTGTGATTCTGGTCACTTGTAGCATCATCTTTCATCCCCAAGCAGTTATAAATGTGAGAGGCTTTACACGGAGCAAGAATTAATTTTTTTTCTGGGAGTAGCAAGGGTTGAGATTGAACTTTTAATATGCAGTAAAGAAAGGCAGAAGAGAAGGGCAGAAATTAATAAATGCCTGTTGACAGTGGCTGACTTGGCACCACTGCCTCTTTATTTCAATTTATCTCTAGGGAAGCACTGTTAACAAGATGTATAAAAAGTGAAAGCATGTATTACACCCATTCATCATCTCATACCTTCATTACCACTGCCGGCACAACTGTACGCGGATATAGATTTACACAGGTTTTTTTCCCCCCCAAAGTTTAATTCATAATCATTGTGTGTAATGATGAAAAACGTGCAATGTGGTTGCTCATTTCGCCGCACATTGTGTTCATACATCTCTGTTAATCTCATTGACCGCTCTAATCGAAGTAATAGAGGCAAGTAGGCACAAATGGCTCGTGTGTGGGCAGGAACAATGACGACTCCCCCTGGTCTCGGCCCCTTCTCGGCATCTCTGATGTCACTCTCCTGCATGAGCCCAGGCTGCGGGAGGTGAAAACGTGTGCCTGCAGAAGTGGATAAATGCGTCATCATGTTTAATAAGAGGTTTATGAATAATTAATAGAGCTACAGTGGATGGTTTTTGGGAAATAACACATAATAACCTCCGTGTCCAGACGGATTAGTCGTTTATTTTTTTGTGTTTCAAGTGGCTGTGTGATGTATTTTAAATCAAGGAGACATATTTTGTGTTATGAGGAGTTCTGAGTAAACTCAGACTATTGCCACACAGTAATGAGGCCCTTACTTCTGATAGGTACGTCATCCAATTGAACAAACTGCTGCAGATGCTTTTATTCTCAAAGTTACATAATCACGCTATTCATCATAATAATAATTACAGATACACACTGCCAACCCTGTAGCCAACCCTGTATTAGTGTAAACAGGATGCAGCATGGCGAATGTTTCCATCGCTGGCTCTGTTGAAAATTATAGCATTTTCACCTCCAGCTATTTGACAAAATAATATTTTTACCTCAGACCTTGTGTTTTTTGTCTAATGCAAACCTGGTAGACAGACACATAGATTAAAAATATTTAAATGAAATGGCTGAATTCAGACAGTCAGCACTGAGATTTTGTAGAAATATAACATTTCTGTCCTGGACCGAGGACACAGGGGAAATATAAAAGAAGTGATTTTTAAGAAAGGTATCACAATAAACATGAGGAAATGGAGGAGAACGATTGGTCAACAAACCAGATCTTGTCTCAAATCTAAACTGTTAATATCATCATAGTCTTACAGGCCCAGACACACCAGATCAACATCCAAGAACCAGTGGCGACAAAGCCAGACTGTTGCATTGCCTCATGCTGCCTGTGTCCTGGCCAATAAGTCACACTTGAACACACCCCCCACAGACTAAAGCCATTGGCCAACTAGCATGTCTGTTCTGTGCCTGCGTGAGAGAAAATAGCTCTCACGCTGAATCAGCCAAAAAACCGCCAATAGGGGCCAACCAGCGGGACACATCGCAAAAACTAGGGCGACAGGCACTCACCAATGGTCAGACATTGAGGTGTGTCAGGGCCCTTAAAGGTTTGAGTTCAGTTCAGTTTAATTTATATACTGTATTGTTTCTCTTTCTGAGTATGCTTTTTTGTGATTTAGCTCCCATTTTGATTGGCTGTTGCAGCCTGTGCCTCTCATATGAAGACGTCATTGTTTCGTAGTGTGAATTTGACGTCTAATGATGATCCACAGCCGAAATTTTGTGTTTTTAATGAGCTCAGTGCTGATGTGCGAAATTTCAACTACTACTTTTACACATTTTCTCCTTGTCCACGATTTTTTGTTTGTCTTTTACTAAAGCTTTCCATGTAAACATGTACCATACCATATAAACTAAATGTATTTATGTGGTGCCTTTTAATGTAAAATTGCAATACAAGGTGCTCATCAATCACTGCAATACAATGGATAAAAGACGATTTAAGAAAAGGATAATACAGGAAGTGGAAGGGGGGCAGATTAAAAATTAAGATACATTTTTAAGAGAATTAAAAATTGATTAAGATTAATAGAATGCTAAACTAAAATGATAAGTTTTAAGGTTCTCTTTGAGGGTAATTACAGATACAGATATGCCCTCAGTTCTTTTGGCCAACTATTCCAGAGGCAAGGACCAAAGACACTTCCCCGCAGTACTTTGTCTTGACTCAGGGGACAATTAGAAGGCCAGTGTCAGGTGTGATCAAGAGGTAGCATACGTCAAGAGCGAGGTATTCTGGTGCTAATCCACTGAGTGATTTGAACACCAATAAAAGGATTTTAAAATCTTTTCTACAACTGACTTTATGGAGTTTGGTCATTTTAAGCCCTGCGAGAAAGAGAAAAACACAAATACATACATTGAAGTGAACTGAAGTTAAGTAACCAAAACTGTTCCAACTTCAGCAGAGAAATTTATGTTTATATAGGACACAGAAGATATCTATTGAGAAAATCCGATTTCAGAGCCTTAAACAAAGAACATGACAAAAAGCATGTTGAAACTAAATTAAATTAAAAATGCAGTGATATCCAAAGGAATTCTCAGCGCCACTGGTGCAAGGACAAGATATCTGGAAACTTGTATTTATCTGCGAAGGACTTAATTCATATGCAAGGTAGAATAATTATGACCTTTTACTTGTTTACAAAATATCTGGAACTCCTAATCGCAGCAGCGGCAGCAGATAGCATTATCCCGCCCTGCTCAGTATTCACAGCGAGGCGTGCGAGCACATGTGTTCAGATGTGTGCAGACAAACAGGAGCCGAGCGCATTTAATCTCAAGATTTTGTTTGTGTAATAAATTCAAAGAGTTGAAGGCAGCCCACCGAGCGTATTTACGATGCCTGCGCCCCTCATACATCTGGCCCCAGGTGTGTTAAAGCGTTTGTCACTGCTAGCTTGTAAATGTCTGACTTTTCTTTCACATCATGTTTTTTTCCTCCGCTCTCCTCAGTTTCTATCCAGACATATTTTCACCTGTCCCTTTTGAGTGGCAACCTCTACTTTCCTCATTTTACTTCCACCCCTCTTCCTCTTGACTCGACTTGTCAGGCGTCTGACTCTGTCTCAGACAAAAAGTTTTTTTTTCCTTCCTCTCTCTGTCACAAACAACTCTGCTCTTACCTTGGTGCTATGATTCCTGTCTTGTACCCTTGAGTTACTGTCTGCTACCTTGGACCAACAAAGCATCTGTCTGCTTATGTCACAAACATCCTCCTTCTCCTTCTGTCTTGTCACACTTTCCATCCCATTACTCCTTTTTTTTGTCCTCTCACAGCTTTAATTACTGCACCCTGCGCCAATCCCTCTTTTACCCCACCTCTTCCGTAAAGCGAAAATATCTCCCCCTCCTCCCCACCACCACCCAAAATGTCTCCTCATTCGTTTGTCCTTCCCAGAAAGTTGAGGTTAGAGAGGCCAAGCATTCCAGAAACATGACAAAACTTCCTCCTCTAGGTGGCAGTAGACCTTCAGGCATCCACAAGCCGCAGAGGAGCAGGCCAACATGAGCATGAGTGCTTGTGTGTTCTGCAGACCTGATAAATGACATTTGCATTAAGTTACTCTCCCCCTGTGGAATGGAAAATTCTTGGGGAACGACATATTCTATCATCCTACGGTTTGTGTGATATTTCCCAAATTGAATATGTAAATAGCTACATCCTTTTTAATGGCTAACATAATGCGTTCTCATTTGTAGTCACATGGGCGGTCCGTGCGGATAAACACAGCGACTGTAACCTCGCATAAATCAGTTTTTTTTTTTTTTTTTTTTGCAGATGTGCAAGCCCTGATCAATCGCAGGAAGTGAACTGTTTTAATGTTGACAACTGGAACTTACTGACAGTGATTTGCACTCTCCAGGAAAAAAAAACACACACACACAACAGGCTCTCCAGAGCTCCAGCCGCCTCTGTTTCCCCCTGCCTCGACGGCAGATCTGATACACGGGATCAAAACAGAGACTGTGTGAATTTTGCATGAATAAATCATTCACTTCTATCTCACTTCATTTCACATGGTGTCTTCTTTTCTTTTTCTCTTTTGTCCATCTCCATAGGAGTTTGAGAAGAGGAAGATGTTGTAAATTGCGCGAGAAGGCACTCGACCTTTTACCCCCCCCTCCCGCCCTGAAATTGAGATGAACAGCCTGATTCTGGAGGTGGACATGCCTGACAGTATCTGTACACCCTGACTATTTCAACTACAATGCGCACATGCTGTGTTTATAATGTAATTTCTGCCATAAACTTGTACCTTGCACATAATGAAAGAATAAAAACATAGTGTCCTAATTGTATCTTAAAAAATACTCATTGTACACAATGTAAAAGCTATATAGATGTGTCTCTCCACACAACGTAGACAGCCAAGAGGAAGAAGGCCACAATAACCTTGGTTATTCATTTTGTTATACTCCTGCTGTAAGACGTATTCCATCACTCATCTCACTGGCTGTCCACCTGAATAAGAAATATTTCTCATATCATTTTCCTGCTGTGTCGTTTCTGTACTTTCATATGGCACGTTTGAGAAACAGATGTGGTTAAATTATTGAACGAACTCGCCCGTCTCTGGTTTTCTACCTTTTTTGTTTTTTTTTATTGAAGTAGCTTGACATATGTAAGAGAACAGATGGAGATACTAAAGGTATCACATGTTGAGTTAGCATGATGTTTACAAGCTTTGCAGTTACATATGGTATGTACAGAATCAATAACAGGTTTGGAGGGAAGATGAAGGCGCTTTAATGTCAGAAGAAAACCTGTACTTGTATTTAGTTTGAGTCATGCTGTTAAGACTATCAAGGGAGAGCAGAAAAGACAGACTAATCAGTTAGTCCACCAGATGCTTAATTTGTGAAATTAATTTTGCAGATTGCAATGAAAGGAAAACCTCAAATTCATGTCATCCTGTCAGCTCTGATCCACAAGGGCTGCGGAGTCAACTTCAACTTTATTGTCCTTAAGGGAAAATTTGTCAGGCAGAAAAACTGGTTGCATAAACCAGTCATACTCAACTTAAGGCCTGTGGGCCAAATCTGGCCCCAGGTGGGGTGCTGCCCCCCCCCCAAAACATTTTCTAAATTACAAGGAAAATAAATTGATTCACACTGGGATTGTATTTTTAATAAACATTAAGCTGCCTTGATACCGCTGCATGGCAACCACCATGACAGCCGCCTACCTGCAAGAGCACTCCCGAAAAAAAGGAAGGAGTTTATAAAAGCAGCTGCTCTCACTACAGTCCAGGGCTGTGAAGATGCACAGGCACTTCAATGAACATCGCTGATGAAAGCTTGGCTCCATGTAAATATGGCATATTGTAACAAGACAACAGGAGCTTCTGAAATTACCAAAGATTGCCATGTATTTTGACAGTTTACCAGCCATCTGAAGTTTGGTGGACATGTTATCATAGGCCCGGTTTTTATTCTGGTTGTTTTAAGTTGCTAGCCAACACTATCCGCCCCTCCATCTTGTTGTCTTTCTGCTTCCGTGATGCCCGCCACCTTTTATTTGATCATCCAAACAGAGGCGGAGACCACCAGAAGTTCAACAGCAAAATCTGTGTGCGTTCACATGGGCGGAAAGTGCTTCACATCCTGACTACCTTGATGAAACTGCTTCCCCTCATTGACAGGACTGGAGGCTGCCAGCGGTGCGATATCAACTTAAGGTGCCAAGTGTGCGTCTAAAAGCATAAAAATAGAGCTTATTTATCAAAACAAGTGGCAGGGGAGGAACTGCTGGATCCCCTGAGAGAAATCTGGACTAAGGCTCAAACGTCAAGTGGCCACCACCACCGGGCAGCGCAAGTAGAGTATCTCTGGCATAAACGTTCCTGCAAACCAGGGATATGTTATGTACACTATTTTGTAGCAGATACTTTAAAACTAAGGTTGCAAATTGTAAGCACTTTTCTTAATTGATCATTAATAACACTAACGATCAATTAAATGATTCATGGTCATTTTAAAAAACATAAAAAAAATGCTTATACAGAACATTACCAGATGAATTTTTTCAGCAACATATTGCATATTCTCTGACATTATTGCATAGCCTGTGAAACATATAAAGATGTAAAGGACTGGATATATGAAACGTACTGTATATAACAGATCCCAAGATGGCCGCCTTGTCATAACAGGCATGATTCATTCTAGGTGGGAAAATCCAGTGGTTATGGATTTAAAAAAAAAAAACAAAAAAAAAGGGGGTTGGTGGCTCAAACACTGCTGGGAAATGCAGCCAAGTGTCTTTAACAAAACACCCAGGTTTTGTGCCACAAACGCTGCTGAGAAGCACTGTGATTTGGTTTCTAACAGTAGTATGCAGCTTGGCAGGCATGTCGCAAAGGTGACACTCCATCCACCATCCCCTCTTCCAAATGTTGATATGATATGTATGAAATGTGCAGATGTAACGTATTCATGGTTTTCAGATGCGTATATTGCCAATATTGTCTTCTGGCGACTGGGCTGAGAAAAGCGTAGAACACAATGAGATGTAGGCACACAGACTCTGGAACATAATGAAATGTATGAATGCATCAAGGGACAAGAGGAAACCTAGAATGTGCCATCACTTTACCCATCACCAGCCCACAGTAGTTATCATCAGTTCGGTCATTATGAGTATTTAACACTTGGGTGGCCTGAGCTATGAAGGGATTATTCAGCCTGTTAGAGCTGACCTTTGGAAGACTAGGAGCTCTAAGCTCTTCTCTTAGAGAAGATATGAAACAGGTCAGACAGATTACCAAATTTGATGATAAAAGAAGGTTATGACTGACTCCACCATGGAGCTGTAGAAGAGCATCAGAAAGGTACACACACCTGCAGCTGGTTGCTACAGCAGCAGCACACACAAAATGGAGGACGCTATTGTAGCTTATTAGCTGCTGTCTCTGTAGCTCGCTAACTGTCTCTGCTTACTGAATAAAATAATGCACAAACCATGAGATCAGAATGCCAGGGAGGAGCTAACAGTCCCATACAGAAATATTAGAAGCTGTGACTGAGGTGTTAGCACAGTCCCGGCCTGCTAGCATGTTAGTGGTTAGCTTGTTAGCTTCAGTAGTTCATCACTAAGTGAATGACTTTGAATTTTGTTTTGCTGTTTACTGGTGTGACCAGCCTTTAGCCATTTGTTTCACTAGTCTTTATTTAGGATTAGGTATTTTAAATAATTTCCACATTGAGCATCACAAATACTTGCAAAAAAAGAATAATTAATGTAAGAGTAGTGTCAGAAATGAACACCCAAGTGAGTGGGTTAGGGTTAGCTTACCTTTCTCTGTTGCATAGGTCTACTATAGAGATTACTATGATAGGCGAGTTTAACGTTACAAAGTTGCACTGCACATTCATTTATTTTGTTCAAGGAATAATTTTTGCCTGTGACGTTAGATCAAGAGATGCACACTGATCCGCGCAAATCTTTATAGATGGCAGTTAAACCATCGTGTCTCATCCAAGACGTGAACTTTTCATGAAGAACAGGGTCAATAATTGGTGATATTTATTATGTTTTCTTTTACAAAGCAAAAACAAGTGATTATATTATAAGATAAGATTTATCTTATCAGTCATACACCTGCATGCAGTCTGGGCACATAGGAGTTCAAGGAGTTCATAGGAGTCAAGATAAGTAATAAGTAGTAAAAAGTAAAGTGTACATAACAAGGTATAAAAGTATAATAAATACAAGAATATAAACTCCACCTGCAGGACATTCAGAAAGGTATTTCTGAATGTCACATGACATTTCCAGTTTTATTGCACATTATAATGAACGAATACTGACGTCCCTAGTTTGTGTCAAATATAGTGATTTGCTGCCTTCTTTTTTTGTCCTTTTTTTTGTTGCGGACAAAACAAGTAAATTGACGATGCTGACTTTGTCTTTTTTTTTTAAAGATTATTTTTTGGGATTTTTTGCCTTTATTGTATAGGACAGAGTGAAAGGGGGTGAGAGAGAGCGAGTGGGGGTGTGACATGCAGAGATGGCTGCAAGACACAAGTCGAACCCGCGACCACTGCAGCAAGGTATCGCCTCTGTACTTGAGACGCCGGCACCATCCACTACGCCACTGACACCCCGGAAAACTTTTTTTTCTTTTACTTTTTTAAAGAATTTTGTGACATTTTATAGACCACTTGGTTACTCTAAATATATTGGAATTAGAGTTGTCACAATACCAGAATTTGGATACCACTTTAAACACCATGGCAAAAGAGAAAAAGTTGATTTGCTTCGACTCATATATAAATTTATGTGTGAACTTGTACTGTACATAAACTGGTAAATTGAGCTGCACTTGTATAGTGCCTTCTAGTCTTTAGGCTCTAGGCTTTTTACATGGAGCCACATTCACCCATTCATGTACTGGTGTCTGAGGCTACTGTGGAGGGTGCCACCTGCTACTCAGTTTTTAAACACACTCAAACACCAATGGAACAGCCATCAGGCGCAATTTGGGGTTCAAAGATACTTTGACATGTGGACTGGAGAGGCCGACGACCCGCTCTGCCTCCTGAGCCACAGCAGCCCGCTTGTATATAAGATTTCTTTTTTTTTTCTTTTTTCTTTGTTTTTTTTTTTTTTTTGAGAAAGTGAGTAAATTGATGAAGCTGACTTTGGCTCTGGGAAACTGTGATGGGCCTTTTTCAATATTTTCTGACTTTTTAAAGACCAGGTGGTTAATCTGAAAAAAAATGGCAGTAGATTTGTCACAATACTAGGATTTCAAACTTTGATGCAATACTAGTATAAAATAACGATACTGGACACCACTTTAAACACCTTGGCAAAAAAAGAAAAAGTCCTAAGCATACAGAAAGAATGGAAAAAGTCACCGAACACACTCCCTCAGTCACACAGTTGGTTCATTGTTGGACAAAATGTCCTAACAGCCACAGATTGAGGACCAGTTGATTTTCTTCCCTGTTGCTTTTATCTTTTATATTATACTATTTATATATCAAGCCTCGCCGCTATTACACCTTTCAAGTAAAGTGTAGGTATTGTTCTTAACACTCAGTTTTATTCTAAGTTTCAAATGTACAGACAAAACAAAAGGAAACAAAAGTATAAAATGACCACTGACACCTCAGGTTGTAAACATGCAGCCTGTGTGTTCAGTGCAATCTTTCAGGTTGGCCTTTAATTAAGACAAATCTTCCAAGTTCCGAGAAAGCCATAGGTTAAATTAACACCTCATTACTGTACACAAGGTGAAATTCAACTGAGTGGAGAAAAATGAAAGGGGAAGATAAGGTTACAGTCGGTTCTGCTCCTGCTGAATCTTTTTAAATTAACACGCCAGGAACAAAAGTGTGTAATGAAGCATATAATGCCCTACACTGGACATCTCTACAGCCTATTCTTATCTGTTCCACAGCAGTCAGCCAAGGCAGATTATTCTGTGTACACATTGTTAACAATTACTTTTTAATCTGCATTAGCGAATTAACATAATGACTGACAGTGGAACAGGAAGCTTATTTGTTTAGAGGCTCAGAAGTTCCTTCTTGTGCTGGAGTTGCCAAGTTGTATTCTGCTTTGGCTCGTATAGAAACTCCTATGTAAGATGTAAAGGAGGCTAAAATCTGCCTGCTGGTGGTGTTGCTGGTGCAACTAAATGCAGATTGAAAATTAGATTTTGACTATGCCACCAAACACGTCCTGGAATGGCTTACAGGGAAGCTTCTGTATTTTTCAACCTGGACCATATTTTCCTATGCATTTGTGTCTAAAGCCCCGTTTCCACCGAGCTGTGCAGTACAGTTCAGTTCAGTTCAGTTCAGTTTGGTACACTGTTTTTCCGTTTCCACTGTGAAAAGTTGTGGATGGTACCAATAGAACTGTTCCGTACCGTCCCCATATTTGGTCCCCTTTCTGTTGGGGTACCTAGCACACAGATCTGGTACTAAAAGGTGGACTTCACCTTTTAGTCCAGTTGCCTACGATTTAATTGTTGCCAGAATGGAACTGACCTGGATAAATGAGAATATCCACAGACCAACATAAGTGAGTACACCCCACAGTGAACATGTCCAAATTGTGCCTAAAGTGTCAATATTTTGTGTGCCAACCATTATTATGTAGCACTGCCTTAACCCTTTTGGGCATGGAATTCACCAGAGCGCACAGGTTGCTTCAGGAATCCTCTCCCACTCCTCCATGATGACATCATGGAGCAGATGGATGTGAAGACACCTTGCACTACCCCACCTTCAGCTTGAGGATGGCCCACAGGTGCACAGGTGAGTTTAGGGCTGGATACATACTTGGCCAGTCCATCACCTTCACCTTCAGCTTCCTCAGCAAGGCAGTTGTCATCTACTAGGTGTGTTCTGGGTCATTATCATGTTGGAAAACTTGATAATGAAAACTTGCAGCTCAGTTTCTGAAGAGGGGCGATCATGCTCTGCTTGGAATTCATGTTTCCCTAAATAAACCGAGCTCCCCAGAGCCGGCAGCACTCATGCAGCCCCAAACCACGGGAGCTCGGTTCATTTAGGGAAACATGAATTCCAAGCAGAGCATGATCGCCCCTCTTCAGAAACTGAGCTGCAATGCAGTTTTCCAACATGATAATGACCCAAAACACACCTAGTAGATGTCAACTGCCATGCTGAGGAAGCTGAAGGTGAAGGTGATGGACTGGCCAAGTATGTATCCAGCCCTAAACTCACCTGTGCACCTGTGGGGCATCCTCAAGCTGAAGGTGGAGGAGCGCAAGATGTCTTCACATCCATCTGCTCCATGATGTCATCATGGAGGAGTGGGAGAGGATTCCTGAAGCAACCTGTGAGCTCTGGTGAATTCCATGCCCAAAAGGGTTAAGGCAGTGCTAGATAATAATGGTTGGCACACAAAATATTGACACTTTAGGCACAATTTGGACATGTTCACTGTGGGGTGTACTTTTTGAGTAATTTTTAGAGGAAGGTAAATCTATACTACTATACAAGCTGTACACTGACTACTTTAAGTTATATCAAAGTGTCATTTCTATAGTGGTGTCCCATGACAAGATATAATGAAATAATTCCAAAAATGGGAGGGGTGTACTCACTTATGTGAGATACTGTAAAAACCTTTCCAGAAAGTTGTCAGACACTTAATGAATTTAATTTATTCCAGTACTGAGCAAGAGTGCTGCAGCCAGCAGCCTCAGAACAGGCTGCAATGTAATCTTTGGGTCAATAGTACACTGTCAATGTATACGTCCACTAAAAGTGCTTGTTTTTGCCACTGACAGGCTCTGATTGTTATTTTAAGTGTGACAACATTACTGAAAGGGTCCCTATAGAGAAATAATATATTTGTATTTACCTTTAGCTTTATGCAGACTGTTAACACACAAGATGTCAGAGCAAGACTTCTCCTTAGGTGAGACTTGGTTAGACACAGTAACAAACAGACCAAATCAAATGAAAGTACAAAAAAAGAACATTTTATTCTTTGTCAAACACTAACAATAACAATCTGCGCCTGTCAGTGGCAAAAACAAGCTCTTCTAGTGGATGCACATTGACCGTGTATTATTGTCCTGAAGATTACATCGCAGCCTGGCACTCTCACTCAATACTGGACCAAAAAATTGTTCCCATTAGTCACTCAGACACAAAAACACAGGGAAATAGGGTCCAGGTTGAAAAATACAGAAGTTTCCCTTTAAATGAAAAACTGTTTTTCTTGGTTCTGATGGTAGACACACCAAAATGAAGTTGGCTTCCAGCTGCATCATAAGTGAAGCCAAACACAAAAACTGTTTTCATCTAAACAGGAGCCACAAAATATGAAACATCTTAAGATTAATTTTTGGTCTGAAGTTAACACATTTTAACTGTAAAATTGTCCCATTATTGATCACTTAGGTTTAAAATGACTGGCTTGCTGTGTCCCACAGTGGGTGATAATTCACCTAGTTAAATCAAATAATGACTAAATACATTTCCGATGCGTGGTATCAGCCAAAATGTTCTAAACACAGCATTTGATTTATTAAAGCTTAGAAAAATCCTTCAGTATAATGAATGGATAGTATTAGAAATATGCTGTGTCTACATTCAGTTCTTAATAATAGCTTTTTGCAGCTACTAAGTATTTAGCATGCTTACAGTCGAAAAGTATTCCAAATAAAAGTTAGCACGTGTGCACTGTTGGACGATGTTTTCCCACAATGCAAAGCCAAAAGACCAAAATTTGTGGATGGTGGTGAAACATCTTCAGGAACACCTGGAAATAACGTTGTAAAGTTAATTGACAGTGGCAAAAACAGTTAACTAAAAATATTAATGTATAATACATACTGTGTGGGAGTTGCTTTTAAAATATATTCCACTACAGATTAGTGAATGCATGTCCTAAAATGTAATCTGTAATGTATTTCATCAGATTACACAAACCAAGTAGCATAGTCTAAATACTTTGGATTACTTTAGGAGTACTTCAGAACTGTCTTGCTGATCTCATTTGTCAGGGTTCCTGGTTCGATCCCGGGTGCAGGAGCCCTTCCGTGCGGAGTTTGCATGTTCTCCCCGTGTCAGCGTGGGTTTTCTATGGGTACTCCGGCTTCCTCCCACAGTCCAAAGACATGCAGGTTAATCTAAATTGTCCGTAGGTGTGAATGTGAGTGTGAATGGTTGTCTGTCTCTATGTGTCAGCCCTGTGATAGTCTGGTGACCTGTCCAGTGTGTACCCTGCCTCCAATGTCAGGCGCAGGTCAGTCGCAGGTCCCACCGTGACCCTCAAGAGGATAAGCAGTTAGAAAATGGATGGATGGATGTTCATGAGAAATGCGTGTCTCATGTAAGTTTCACACCGTGTCCTAACAGCAAGCTAGCGTCGCTCTCTGTCCACACTGAGGGCCGAATTCACAAAAGGATTGCGTGGCTTTTGCGGCCACTAAACTGGTAAAAATGGAGCAAACAGATACCGTCTAATTCACAAAGCACGTGCAGAGGGTGAAATGCTCCACTAACTGCGCTGCCAAGCAGATTGCGTCTTGGTGCTCCGGTGTTATTTGCACGTATTTAAATGAGGTAATATGCATATATTTGGCGCAAAAATTGTCCCTTTCTATGCAAATGAGCCTCATTGATAAACAACGTCTAATTCACTAACACCAGCGCTAATAGCCACACGCAGTTTGAGTGAAGTAAATAACGTCTTTAGAAAGCTGGTGCAAACTGGGCGCTCCTCTGTGGAAGCCTCTCGCCCAGACTTTCCAGTGATCGTGGCAGCAGTGATCGTCTGTTAAATTAGTCTGTAAATAATATTTTGACATTATTATTATAATCATTATTACTTTAATGGCATCCGAAGATATTGATGCGTTGAACAGGTGACGGTCTGCGGTTGTTCTCAAAACGCACTTCTGTCACGCACTTCAAAAGCAACTTTCAATAATTTATTTTACGAAATGGGGGAAACAAACGTGAACAAAAACGGTTCCATAATTCATTTTAAATTTAAAAGATAACAAAAAAACAGCTACACGTGAGAGGGAATAGTGATAAAGTGGTCAAACTGGGTCAAATCCACAGCTTCAACCCATCCGACACTGTTAGACTGACTCACCAGCAGACATCACTACATGAGGGTATACAGTATTCAGTACTTTGCCAAACTAAGTCTGTCATTGTTCTGCCACGGTGTTCTTGGCGCAAATCCAGCATTCATACTTTGCCATGTGGCTAATTGCAATCAGGGGCAAATCAGGGGTAAACTGCACTCAGCTGCCAAACTTTGTGGGCATGTTTGCTGGTATATCATTAGCGCAATATCCTTTGTGAATAGGACATTAAGACGGAGCAAACTGTGGGTGCAAATGAAGTGCAATTCAAGGTGCTATCAGCGGCCGCAGTTCATTCTTTGTGAATTCGGCCCTGAATCTGTTAAATGTACACTTCTGTTACCTCATGTTAAAAAACCACGCAGGCTACCTATCAACTGTGCGCTGGATTGGAGACTTAACCACTTAAAAGATGGGCGGGCGTTTGCTCTCTCTCTGTGTTTGCACCTTTTACACATAAAACACATGTTTTAAGTTGTGATATTTATTGTAAATTACATACAATGAAGCCATTAGCAAGGAGGCTGTTAATAGCAATGGTCATCTACCAGAAACTGTCTGCTGGCACTCCTTGGTCCCCGAGTTTGTCTAGTGCCACAGAGGACTCTGAACTGTTCCATGATCAGCCCTCTTAGCCACTTGGCCTGGAAGCAGAGGCCCTGATGAAAATGCTACATAAGCATTTAGCTAGCTATGAAGTGTTAGGGTAGAAAAGAGGTGATAAAGGATAGGTTAAAGATAGGGTGATCGTTTCATCTCATCTGATAAGGGGAATCACGTCTTAATGTATAATGAATCATGAAGTGAATCACTGGTATGTTTGCCTCATATTTATTTACTACAACATTGCTTGTAGCAGGGTTCAAATAACTGTCATGTCGGTGGGTCTGTCTTGTGCTGGTTGTGGTCGTGGTTTGAAGGGGCTTGTTGGCTCCAAATGGAATGTGGCTGCAGCTATACATGTCTCTGTTGGAAAGCCACGTCACGAGCACAGCTACATAGTTTTAGCGTTGTAAAATTTACTACAATCACAACAACCCAATGATTACAAAACAAAAGCATGCAAATAAAACCAGTAAAACCAAGCACAATAACAATACTATAAAACTAGCACTTCCGCCTCGTGACACATGCAGATAGGTGATCACTTGCAAATAACAGTGCGAAAAGTCTGTTTTAAATGATTTGGGAAACAAATCTAATTTTCCTGCAGTCTGAACGTAGCTTTAGTACAAAGAACCTAGCACCAAACACAGCACTTGAGTGTCCACCTGAGAAATAATACAGTTTGTTCTTTTCATGAATGCCTTTTCAGATTTGTATAAAACTAAATTCATCTGCATTTGAGTGCTCTCAGTTTGAGGATCTCTGTTTGTTCACCTTGAATTGTCAATAAGAGTTGCATTTTTGCAACAACATTCATATTACCATTTCCAACGTTGGATTCCACTAACAAAGCCGCACTGATGACAGCTGCATTCGGTTCTGATGTCGCCCCTTTCAGCCAAACGAACCGGAGACCTTGAGCTGACAATTTATTCTCTCAGACCAAAGAGCTAACTTTAATCATAAACCCACGAATGGCCGACTGAGACCCACCCACAGACCTACAGCAAAGGCCTCATTACTAAAAGAGTGCCGACCTCAGCCGAGTCAATCGTCTGAGTTGTAGAAAAAAGAATATTCCGCCGAGCAGACGACAGTCCTAATGAACTCAGCAGGGTACTCTGCAAGTGCCCCAGCTCACACTGCAACACCTTATGACTAATGTATGTGAAGAGAAGTTGAGCAGTGCCCAAGTGCCCAGCATGTAAATCAGTCATTTAATTAAATGGTTGCTAATGAAACAGACAAGATAAATCTTATGTTAAGAGGGAAGAGCTTTTTTTTTTTTTTAATTTCCACACTGTGTTCAGGGATGAGTAGCAGCTAACATGCTGTGTACGGCAATCATTAACATTGCCATTGAAACGTAACAATAGCTCAGGCTGCCACCTGTCAATTAGGATAATTATGTTGCTGTACCAAAAAGTTGTGCAATCGGGAAGCTGTACAGGTGCAGGTTAGATTTGTTGCCCTTGTTTGTAATTACCTGGTTTGTTGGCAGCAGCGCTCAATGAAGTGCTCATCCATTCAGTATCAGACATTGCTCTTTTTAGCCTGAGAGTGCAGGCGATCATTGTCAGATTGTTCTATTGATACCATTGATCCTACCTGATGCTGCGAAGTCTGGTTGGCACAATCTCCATTAATGCGTTGGAGAGCAGCGGTAAGGATGAGAAATAAAACCAGGGGGCTTGACAGTAGCAATTTGCATGAGGCAGTATTGTTTTAATAGAACCACTGACTTGAGATTGCTTTGGGAATTGAGGGCAAGAATGAGGACAGAGGAGCGGATGTATGGGGATCTTGGAGCCGAGCCCCATTCTTCTTTCAAGTTTTCAAGTCAGCTGTGGATTGGTTTCTCCTTCAGACGGGAAAGGTTTTATTTGCCTGGCTTATGATGATAGAAAGACGCAAGACAATGCCTCATACAGAGAGTGAGCTGCTTCCTTTACATAATTGATGTTTCGGCAAATTCATTCATGTTATTGGCGTCTGTTCAATGACAAACGTGAATAGAGCTGCCTTGTGTGTAGTTTCCTAAAAATAATTCATAAAAATGATATCTCACTTGGGTATAATGTGTTTTTGTGGGTACCACTTTTTAACAAGGCACCCTTGGGTTTACAGTTGTAACCGAAGCTTCATTAATGGCTCATAAATCTGTGGATAATGCTTTAAAAACCTGTTATAAGTCATTAACAATACTTAAAAGAATAGTTTGACATTTTGTGATATTTAGTGAGAAGATCAAGGCCACTGTTACATCTGTCCCTGTATATCCCTAAATATAAGTCCACAGCCAGAAGCTGAATATCTCACTTTAGCGCAAAGACTTGAAATGGAGGAAACAGCAGGCAAAAATCAATCTACCAGCACCTCTGGTATTTACTAATTAACTTGATATATCGTGTTTGTTTGAAAGTGAATAAGTGCATGTTGGAGTATTCCTTTAGAGGAAAACTTTGGTTTATTACAGCTTCGGTTTTATCTTTATGGCTTCATGGCTATCACATAAAAGTAACTTCTGAGATCATGGTACATTGTGTCATTATTAAAAGTGCGTACAATGGGGCAAAAAAAGAAAGAGTGATCCAACAATCAAACACAAGTTTTGCCCAGTTAGCTGTCATTCTGTCTGGAGGTAAAACTTCAGGTAAGTGCACAAGTAATGCTGCTACTGATCATGAATAAGGCAAGTACTAGCCCAGTCGCCGAAAGAGAATGTTGGCACTGCTCATTCCTGCACAACGTTTCATTCGTATCATACCAGTGTTTCTAAAGTGATGAAGTATATGAGCTGACTTTGTCACTGGGAGGAGAAGGGGACAGTGGATGGCATGGCGCCTAGGCAAGATACAGTGAACTGCAGTGGGCAGCAGACCAATCGCTGCATTTCCAGTGGTTTTTTAGCCACTAAACATGAGCATTTTTTACAACGCATTCTCACTCTGACCTCGTCACATATTGACGTCCAGATATGACGTGAAAGGTACCCTCTGTGGAGTTCATCAGACCAGCCATCAGGAATTCTGGACAGAAGCACAACATTTTCTAAATGAGGCCCTTCATCCACACCCACTCTAGCACTACCAGTGGTGCATAGATCTTTTCGTGGGCCCCCTCCCCTGGGCGTTGGCCCGGGGTCATTTGTATGTCTTGATGGCGGGCCTTGACATCACTTTGATGGAAAATTGTGTGTGCATGTGGGACCCATTGCTCATAGTAAGGAGCTGATAAAATAAGTTTTTAGAGCCATTAATGTCGGGAAAAAGGCTGCCGAGCATCCATTTATTACCATCTTATTAACATTTACAGCTGCAGACTTGATTGATAACCATTTTACAACAATTAATGACTTATTAACATTCAGAATTGCACATATCTTCTGCTGATGGCTCCGAGAACATGTGAAACCTGTGATCCTTTATTGATTAGAAAGCTCAGGAGGACGAACACCAGAAACAGGCGCTTTTTTTACAACCTATTTATGCTTCTTTTTATGTCCACTCTTGTCTCGAAGCCTTTTTATGCCTTGTGTTAAATATTTTGTGTTGCCTTATTGAAAGTGCTATGCAAATAAACTTGCTAATGGCTTATAACTCATTTGTAAAGCATTAGTAAAATATTTAAAAGCATTAGGTACAATTGATAAACCCTTTGTAAAGAGTGTCCTATTAGAAAGTGGCATTGTGTTTGTACCTTTGCCAGAGAAAAGGTGTGCACTTCGGGAGAAAAACAAGGAATGAGTTTACATGCGCCTCTGCTGGTGGCCTTATAATGACTGTATTGGTGAGATCTCATGCTGGGTTATCATGTCCGACCAGTCTGTGCTGCGGCTCCTCATCAGGATTCCTCCCAGTGGGAATGACAGCAGTGTGGGTTAATCCCGAGGAGAGATGGGTTTTGATGTGCAGGGGTATATTTTTTGATATGAACATGGGTGGCCTTTAGTTCGCTTGTCAGCCACAAATGGTGTTTGCAAAAATAAGAACAGGGCTGACAAGAATATAAAATCTAAAAAGCAGAACTAGGCCTTGACAGGGCTATTACAATTCCTGTCATGTGTGCCTGGCTATCATTTCATGAACAATCTGCCCCCAACATTACATCCTCCCATCATCTTTATTCATGCCAACATTCATTCATTTTTTACTCCGATTGTGCAGGAACACAAAAGCATGAGTCTGGTTACGCAGGACTGCTCATAGGACTGTTCATTTTGTCGAGATATTCTGCAGGAGCTTACCTGCGTTAAGCTGAGGTTAAAGAGGGATGTATAATGAATATATGTTCCTCTGATCCTTTAATGTTTATTAAAAATTCAGTTTATGCGCCGCTGTGTTTGTCTGCAGCCGGAGGATAGATTTCTCTCTTTATGTGTCATGATTAGCAGCTACAGGTGATGCCTTTGGACCTGAAACGCTGCAGCACATGACATGCATTACAAAGTGCATTGAATTTTCAACTTTAAAGATGCAGAATGCAATCCTGGAGAATGATAGTTGATTGTAGAGTCTCTCAGACGCTTCAGTCCAAACAGCAGCCTCTGGGTCTGAAAAATGAACCCGACGCGGAAGTGCCTAAAACTGCAGTTCTTCTAATGGCCACTTGAGGCTGGCTCCAGAAGCCAGCCAGTCCCCTCGTGTTAAAATGCCCCACTTTACAGTAGAAATGAACATGTTTACAGCCTGATACAGAAAACAGTTTAGGTTTCTTTTTCTTTTTTAACATTATTTTTACATTTTCAATTTAACAAAACATATAAAACACATGCACAAATATGGCTCCAAATCCTCTCCCACACATACAATCCAAAGGAGGACCAAATTAAAAACTAGTAGGTAGTAATCAAAAATAAATTGATGATACAAGTAAACAAATAAATAATAAAATTTAAAATAAAATAAATAAATACAGCATAGAATTTTAAGTTTTATCGGAGGACTCACGGTGTATCAATCTGGTGTCCTTTTTATAACAAATCTGATTGAGGTGTTGGTAAAGTATCAGTACGTCAAGTTGGGCTGCCAAGTCTTCAGAAAGGTGTTGTATTTGTTTCTTAGAGTATACTGTAAGTGATCTTGTCAAGTGGACTGCAGCTGTTCATTTCCGAAAACGACCTGGCTATGGGAACATGGGAATCAGACGCTATACACCTCCTGGTAATGCTCAAAGCTATATCCAAAAACCTCTTTTGGAAGTTCTGCAATGGTTGTAAAGTCTCCCAGTAAGCAAATTTGTGGGTCCAATGGAAAAGCAGATCCTACAAGTTTTGTCATGACTTCACTAAAGTCAAGCCAAAATGTATTGAGCTCTAAAACATCTACAGTTTAGGCTTCTATAGCTATTTTCGACACTGATAACAACTGTACGGGGATGAAATTTTATATAACTCACCTGTTCACATTTTATTAAGGCAATTCGAGGGTGTGGCCACTCTGAGTGACAGATTGTCTGCCGATAGCGTGCTCAGCTTCTCAGTCAGATTCACCCCTTGTTCCTCCACAGCTCCCCCCTATTGTCTGAATATTGTGTCTTCGGCCTCCAAAAAACCAAGAAGGCGGCTGCCAAAATACCAAACTCAAGGCTTTAAAACAGGGTTCCACAAAACAATGGGTGATGTTACGGTAGCTACGTCTATACCAAACCAAAGTGTTGGCATTTGACAGACATACGGTCAAGTCATTGTTATGCAGTTCACAAGTACAACCCAAGTCTTTGCATTCAAGTGCCAAGTGAAGTCTCTAGTCCTAAAGTTTGAGTTTCAAGTCATAAAGTGATCTTTACCAAATACAATGCCATTTTAAGAATAGAGTAAAAATATATGAAATTCACAAAAATCATGAATTTTGAAATTTATACGTATTTGTTGAATCAAGAGCGACTGAACTTACTCCAAAGAAAGTAATGCTGTCGTTGCACCTAACATACAGCACTTTTAACCACAAGAGAGTGAATTTTGTTTGTTTCTGTCCGGTCCTGTTGTATATTGTAAATCTTGTAAATAGATCACCTTAAAATACCTTTTAATTTTGGACTCTGGAAAAGGTATCAGGTATTTTGAAGTCAAAAGGCTCAAGTCCAAATGAAGTCAAGAGTTATTGGTGTTAAAGTCCAAATCGAATACAAGTCCTCTTTAAACTTTGCCAAGTTGAGCCTAAAGTCATCAATTTTGTGTCTGACTCAAGTCCAAGTCATGTGGCTCGAGTCCACACCTCTGGTGTTTGACATCCTGGGAAGGAGTCTCTGCAATCATCTATCCTCCTTCAGAACTGCAAAGAACCTTTGAAGAGATAAACAAAGCAGTACGTGTGGAACCTCTTCAGAAATACCTTTTAACTGTGTCTTTATTTTATCGATCCACTTGCTGACCTTTTGTGGACATTTATAGCTGAGCTCGGCCCTTTCAGCTGCTGTCCTCCTCAGAGCCCCCCCGGGCCTTCATAAACACAGTCCCACTGATGATAAAGATATTGTAACTTCTATTTCATCCAAAAAGGATGACTGAGGAGGATTATTACTGCTAAGAGCTGCCTGAAGCTGGGTATCGTCTCTTGATTGATGTATCGATCGCGGCCGTGGAGTTCCTCCCAGCACAGAGGTAAGTTTACCTGGGTTTTTGATAAGAGGAAGATTGAAGGACGTTGTGCTTTGCCACGTAATGGTTTCCTAACAGCTCAGAGTCTCATCAGAAAGGCAGTGATCTCCTCCTTCCCTCACACAGTCCCTTACAGCAGAGACTGCCGTGGAGTACCTCCTCACTGCTGCCTATCCATCATACCCCGAGTGAACACAACAGATCCAGTAATGTTAGACTTAACACAATTTAAGCTTCTCTCTATGTTGTGCCTTTATTAAATATAGCGCCAGTCTAGTTACGTTAGGGAGTCTCTGTGCGCAGGTTGATAGGTAGACAAAAATCCAAGGAGGAAATGGCTCCTGTATAACAACACACTGGAAAAAAGCTGAGAGAGAATCTCCTGTGATTTAAAGGTCACGGGTTTGAAGCCAACAAAAGGAAGAAAATTGGAGCACTTTCATCGGCCCTAAACTCCACAGGGAGTCTTATAACACCAGAACTTCCTGCTAAAATATACTTGAGTAATAACTGATGCAGCATTCTGCAGTCTGGTGAAATATGGTTTACTTGCGAATGTTGTGTCTGTCCTGGGGTAAAATTATATATACTGTATATGTGGCAGTTTGTTGCTCTAAAAATACAAATAATTAAATAAAGTCGAGTTGTTCCCCCTCTCTCTAGTCTTTCACTGTACATTTTCCCTTTGTTTTGCAATAACCAAAGCTGGATTGCCAACAGAGCAAAGCAGCCAAGTGGCCAGGGGCCCGAGACCCCCAGTAGCCCTCACACCCAGGTTTACTGTGTGACAATTGGTTTGTGGTAATTTAATTAACTGTAACTTTGTTTGGGAGCATGAGAATACTCTCTGCTATAGCACAATAACAGGTGGCCTCAAGACGTGTCCTGCTTCTTCACCTTGTCTTGAAGCTCTGTGTCAAAACCTAGTTTCAAAGGAATAGTTTGGAATGAAAAACGCTTGATTGCTTTCTTTCAGAGAGTTAGATGAAAAGATTGATACCGCTCTCACGTCTGTTTGGTAAGTATGAAGCGAATAAGGCAATTAGCTTATTAGCATAAAGACTGGAAGCCGACTGGTTTAGTATATTCATGCAACACGGTGCATGACTCCAGGTCAGACTGTTTGTGTGAAGCAGGGTAAACAGCTAGCCTGGCCCCAAACAAAGCTCCAAATCTGCCCATTAGCTGCTCTAAAGTTAGCCAGTTAACACATACTGTACTTTATTTGTTTAATCCATACGTGCTGTAATTGTTTCTCTCTGAACAACAGCAAGTAAGTTGTTACAGTGATATTTCCAGACACACTGCACAGGAAATACCAGGCAATTTCTTGTTTGTCAAGATCATAAATTGTTGCTTCTATGTTACTGATTGGAAAAAATATAAATTATTGAGCTTTAAGCCCAGTTCAGACCAAAGATTCACTACAAAACCAGTTGAAAGTGGCAACTTCTTGCAATGTGCCATTCTGCAACGTTCTAAAAACCTTCCGGTTCGCACCCATGCAACTAGATGAGATGGTGTATCATTTCTGTGCAACAACTCCCTGTACTTCCGTTCTGATCTCCAGCTTTTCAGGCTTATTTTGTGGCTGAATATAATTTGTAGCTTCTTAAAATATGAATGAGGATAGTGATAGTGAGATACTGGCTACAACTGCATTTGTAGTAGTGATGACACGGTGAAAAACATAAACAAAATGAGCATCAGATGGACTGTATTCATAATAAGTACGCCACAATAACATAAATAACCAGTGCCAATTAATCAGTCAGTGAGCAGCAGCAGTGACCCACCGTCTGACACCGGCACATGTGAGAATGGAAACAGACGGCTCAGCAGGGACAGAGCACCTGCCACAGCAAGTGAACATACCGCCTGCGGTCATTTTGACTAGACCGGCGCTACAGCCGACTGGCTGTAGAAACAGGTGATGTGCTTTACGTTCTAAAACTAGCAGCTAGCAATTTGACCAGCTGAGTTGCAGCTGACCCGGTTCGAGTTGAGCTCAGATGGCCAGTTCACACCGCTGCAACCTTTCTCTGCAACGTTCTAAGATGGTTTCATCTTGTCGCGAATCATTGGTCTGAACTGGGCTTTAGAGGTGTTGGTAACTGTTTAACTTTGCAGAGAGCCAGGCAAGCTTTTCCCCTCTGATTCCTGTGTGTATGCAAAGCCAGCCAGTCACTGCTATATTTAAATGGCAGGGGGAATTGCGGTGTCAAGATTGAAAGTTAAGGCAGCAAAAGTCTGAGTAGGGCAGACGGGAAGTGTGGTGGATGGGTCCAACAACACCAACTTTCGCCTGGGAGAGTGGCATTTGCGTCCTATAAGATTATGAAGCCAAACCCTGTATTTTTTTCCTAAACCTACTCACATACTTTTGTTATTGAAGGAAAAAAACATCAATTTGTGTTGTACTTACGTAGTGCGTTTATTTTGAAAGAGACTGTATGTAAACGGTAAATATCCTGTGAAAACAGAAGTGTATTTTGAAAGAAGACAATGCATGTAACAAGCAGAACTTGATACGTTGTCCCAGAACGTCAGCAACCAAAGCTCCCAGGGTACCTTGCACGTCGTATCTGGACATGGAGTCAAGTCAATGACCAAACTTCGATATGTGACGATATTGGAGTGAGAATGTGTTGGTTTTTCACAACGAACCTGCGACCGTTCAAAACAGACTTGACATTGACTTTTCATGTCCAGCGCTATGTAGTACACTTTTACAAGGTTGTGTCCATTTCATGTGTTTCTGTGAGACTCTGTTGTGTATAAACCTCCTTGCTACAGCTGCATGAGGCCATGCACCACCTAAACCTCTTTGAATTCCTCCACAGCCACACGCACTTCTTTATATTACTGGGCCAGTGTTAACGCTGGAATCCAACATCAGACAGAGGTGACTGGCTTTTTATTTGAAAAATTCTGATTTCACCAGCTTTTGCCTTTTGATCTCTCTTTTGTTTTTATCTCGCGTATGACAGCTTTGTCTCTATATTCGGACTCAGTTTGTGAGTCCTAACCTTTGACTCACAGCTCACTATGCTGAAAAATGACATACCTTTAAAATACAGCAGCTTTGGATTTCTCTTTTTCTCTTTTTTTACTTTTATTTATCTTGGGGAAAGTCAGCTGAGCATGCTTGCTCTTTTCCAGCTATGCCCTGCTTAACATTCATGGTACAGTTGCACACATTCACGCCTGGGAGCAGCTCTGTGCAGCCGCAGTCTTCAACTGTTGACCGCTGAGCGGCTCCAGTGGAGCAACAGAGTTAAGTGTCTTACTCAAGGGCACCTGGACGAAAGTGGTGACAAGCCCTCGGAGGCCTGACGTGACCCTTGTCTGTGTGCTTTTATCTGCTGTAGTGTCTTGTAAAATAAATATACATAGAAGAGTGAACATGCTTCAAAAAATGAAAAGCAAAATTAATGTTAATATAATCTGAAGTTCTTGTAGAGGGTAGACTCACTTTTCTTGACCCAAGAAAACCTCCACATACTCTCACTCAAGCATGTCTGCTTATTTATCTTTTTTCCCTTTGCTCTACATAACTGCCATGCCTGTACTATCCCCGAGGTTTTGAGCCAAATTTTTCACAACAGCAACCGCAATAATCATCTCTATGGTAACTCATTGAAAATGCTTTGCTGCATTCGAAGCAGAGAGGACAACAAGCAAGAGCAGGAGGGGAGAGTGAGACAAGCTGTGAGCTTTTCTTTTTCATTTTTCAGCTGTTTTCCAGCCATCAGTTATTCATCCGTGTTTTAAGTCCATCACTCACACTCACTTAAGAATCCCCAAATCGCATCAAAAATGGAATTGGGTGAATGCTATTTTTCCTGCAAATCCTGCTCTATAAATAAAAACGAAAAAAAAAAATCAAGTTGTGCTGTCAAAAATAATTTATTCCAATAACATGTCTGACTTCTCCATGTCTTAGCCAGCCTGTCTTTATCAATAGCAATTAGAGGTAAACTGCATGTTCTGGTTTGAAGTAGATGCACTGTCATATTTTAGGATAGCGCATTTGCCTCATAAATATCTCACGCTCACCATCAATCAGCGAGCAAGTTGTAGTCAGTTTTACATTCTGGTCTGTTGTTGAGAAATAGGGCTTTAAGTGGTTGTGCCGGAGTCACAGATGAATAATCTATGTGTCCACTAAATTCTGCTCTCATCCAGCTGGGAAATGAATACCAAACCAGCAGTGCTCAGCGAGGTGTGGGACTCAAATCCCCGGCTCTTTACTTTTATCTTTTGGTGCAAATATTTGTCTCATGAATTTCTCTGCCAACTGTTCCCAAAGATATTATATCCCCAAGATAGAGCACAGGTTCTCCTAGACATTTATTTAAATCTTTATTATCAGTTCAACCTCTCCTTAAAGCTCAGGGAGTATTGCATTCATACATTTGCTGCTGGAGTGTGTACATAGGGTTTCAATACTTTCACCTGGTGTGAAATGTATTCGTCTGAGGGGAGAGCTGCCTTTGTTAGGTGTTGGTTCAACCTCTGAATGTATCACTCTGCTCAGATTAATTAGTGCTGCAGGTCTGATTTAAAGGTCGCAGCCTGGGGATCAGTCAGTAGGGCCATAGCAGCCTTGGGACATCTCAGCAAATTAAATGAAAATGTAAGGATGAAGCAGAGCGCTGTGAAGAATCCAGGAGCTTGCAGTGTATGTGTGTGTGTTGAAGTGGCTGAGGTGAGATACTGTATGGATGGGTGAGGTTTTCCTCTGTTATTATTTAAATCTATGGAGGCCGGGGGCGCCCTGGTAGCTCACCTGATAGGGAGCGTACCATTATGGCTCAGTGCTTATTGCAGCAGCGTGGGTTTGACTGCAGCCTGGGCTCTTTTCTGCATGTCATCCCCTGTCTCTTTCCACCACCTTTCCTGTCTCTTCAGCCTTCACTGTCAAATAAAGGCAAAACACCCCCCAAAAACTATGGAGGCACATTACTGACAGAAAAATAACTCAGAAAGTCATAGTTTTGACAAACCATCTCATAACTTTGATTTAGTAACCAATACTTACCATCTGCTATACCCATTCCCCGATAGCAACTGATCTTTTGCTAAGCCCCGCCCCTTTGTGATGATCCGACAAGCTGTCAGACTTAGCATGGAGCCCACACTGTAACTAACTGCACTCCCTGGAGAAATATTATCATATTTTTGGAATAATGAAACAGTGATTCCAGAGAGAAGCAGACAGAGGGGTCTACAGTCTGTGTTTGAAGGATATATCCAGGATGTCAAACTGACTCAGCAGCAACAACTGGTTAAAAAGACAAAGATAGTTAGAAGCTAAAGCCGAACTATAGGCTACAGATCACAGTGTAAAAGTGAACCACCACATCACTGCTGATCGCCACAGAACACAATGAATATAAAGGGAAACTTTGCTGATATTGAACCAGTTGTGTGGCATCACAGTGTGTGCAGATGAACAGTGTTTGGCTTCACCCCCGTGCCACTGCCAGCACCTGGACCTCCACCAGTGGATGGGCAGGGATCTCCAGAGGAAGTCAACCAACGTTAATCTGTGCACAATGCGTTGACACACAGCTGGTTCAATATCAGCAAAGTTTCCCTGCTTCCCTTCACTGGTTCCTGTACAGCAGGGTCAGTCTTTGTTTCCCTGTTATAATCATTAAAAAGCAAAAGCAGCATGTGTATACATTCAGTAGGCTATATCTTCAGTAGCTAGCTAGCTAACCCTACACTTTCCAGGGTTTGATTTTGGTTTTGGAACAGGGAAGAAACGTATATCTTTTTCCAACCTCTCCAGGTAACGAGTATCATTAATACACGACGTGCCCCAGGCACAACATTTAGCTCCAAATCCACAAAACCAGCCTGAAAATTAAGGAAATCTGAAACGACTGCATTAGAGTCAGTGGAGCACAGCTGTGTTGTGGTCTGACCCTGGTCTGAGCCTATGCTATGTTATGATTGGCCAGTCTGCGTCCAGGGGTGGGATTCTCTGGGACTGCGAGTGTTACTTGAATAAGTTAACACTGACCAATGGGACCACACGGGCCGACCCGTATGCTCTCACTCAGTGGATGGATAATTTGACAGGATAGCTGAAGGTGGGGTGGACGGCTTTGTGGTTACTATGCCAGTCTTATAGAGGAGGACGATACACACTGTTTCCTCCAGTTTGTTTTGCTATGGAAGCTAATGTTAGCTAATGCGCTAAAAAGTTAGTGTTACGGAAATCCAATATTCCTCTTAATCCCTCCCCAGTCTCTGATGAGGTGGACATGTTAACCCTCCATATACATAACGTTATTCATCCCTACAACATGAAGTACTTTTTCCCTAACCTGATATGAAGTGTGAGCTGCACATGTGAGCATTTTTGATGATGACGTCCGTCCAGTCCTTTTGTCTTATCACATTTAACCATAGTTGTCTTTGTTTTTGTTGACGGGCAGTGGCGGCTGCTATGTGATAAAATTTAAGTTTTGAGCCATGACTCCTTCTATTCTGGCTCCCAATAACACAACAAGACGACATTTTAAGACTCCTATGTAGGCTACAGCCCTGTGGTGGAGAGTCATGTTTTGCCTCCAGCTAATAAGACGATATCATCGTGACATCAGCCCTAAAAAGGGTCTATTGGCAGCGAGGATGCAAACAGTAAGAAAGCCCTTGAATGTATGTAGTTTTGGGCGCAGCTCCTCAGTGGGCAGTTGCTCTCCCCAGAACTGTTTGGAAATGAAAATGCCCATGGTAAACTGGCGAGGAGGCTGATATTTTGCCTGGGGCGTGCAGCTTTAGCCTCAGTCTTTTACAAGGTTCTTCTAGCACTCACAGCGTTAGCGTTAATTAGCTAGCTAACTCCACCTAATAAAATCTGCTGTTGTCATTACAGCCGCCAAAACTGACAGTAACCAGCTAGGACTGGTAAGACTGTTTCTTACCTCTGCCTGAAATCAAGGATCTAAACTTTCAAAAATTAGGAATTTAATGGTAGATATGCTCCCAATACCAATATTGTGCCAAGCTGCTTCACTCACTATTAACTTAGTGAGACACTTTCCTCTTCTCTTGAACAGACGCTTTATTACCAACAAGCCGACTCACACATTACAGTGGATCGCCCAGATACTCCACGCTGATCACTGCAGGTGCACCTAACTGCACTTTTGCTCCAACACCTCCTCTAATAATAGCTGCCTGTGAAACTATAGCAACTGTAAAACACACTAACACTGCAAGAACATGCATCAACATCAAACACAGGTCCATAAGTCTCTCACCCTGTAACCCAGGGGGCTGTCTGTACATGCCTGACCCTAGGGACGCTACTTGTAAACTGCTGGGCAAGAATGGAAAGCTTGAAAGGTATAGCAACAGTAACTAATGGGGGTGGATCAATGACAGTTTATTTCGACTAACTATGTTATATTTTTGCATTCAAAGAAATATATCACTGCCATAATTGTCTCTTCTGTACACTGATACAAAACTGAGGGACCCAAACTGCATGTTTTTCAGCTTCTGCTCTCCCCATCACCTGGCACTTAAAATATCATAATGATGTCTGAGAAAGTCCCAAAGTGGATTATTATCTCTGCACCTCTTAACACTGACATCAAAAGACGACTCCTTATCCCAAAGGTACATCTCTCGGTCTCCTACTCCTCTTTTCTGTGTGTTTTCCCACTGCTTCCTGAGAGACAACAAACTTCTCTTCCGTGTAACAACAGTGTTGACCCAGCGTGACTCGCCAGGTGTTGGATTTCTCTGGATATCCCCCCCCCACCCACCTGCCCTCCCTAAAATGCTGCATTTAAACCACAAAAAGAAAATATGAGCATCGTTTTCAGGCGTGTTAAACAAAATGGTTCTAATTAGGATGGCTGGCTACCACTCATACTGCGTTTTAATTTGCTTCTCGCAGTGCGGAGGTTCTGTTTCACTTTACAGTTTGTTGCCTGCCAATGTGTGGGAACAGACTAAAATGCTGACATTGGATAGGGACATTAATAAAGATATCACTTCTGCTACCCCGGACGCCCGCAACTAAATAATGGCATTCAAATTGTACATACTGTGTTCTGCACAACACTCTGCTGGAGACTAAAGCAATTTGAAGGCAATCAGACAGTGACTAGAGAGCAGTACTCTGATTAGATAACTACTACCATTATACAAGATTGGCTGTGCAACACTGGACTCTTACGGCCTGCTAACATTTGTTCCACCCACCCTCCTATAATATGTATTAGAACAGCTAGCAGCATCCTGGCTTCCTCTTATTCCCGTAGTGGAGAGGATAACAAGACGAGAAGAGGAATGTTGCAAAGACCATACAAATTGTCTTGTGCTGAATAAATGACAGCCTGCCCTGGAAGTGACATGCAGCTTCGCACATACCAGGAGGCACAAACCATTAGCAGAGTGTGAAATGAAATGATGAAGACACATTTTGTGTTGTGGGACTCAAAATTACAGTTTGGGGGAGCAGGGGGACGAAAAACAGGGAGGCAACGGAGAGGTTTTGGTGTGTGGGTGTACGAGCAATGAGCATGAATTGTGAATGAGAAAGTGTCTGAGCTGAACACTTGCATAACAACTTAGCTGAGAGAGAAATGCAGCCCGCTGAAGCTGAAAAGGATGCACTGTGTTTTTTGGAGGGTTTTTTTTTCTGAAGACATCTTGTCATCATGTTCACATTAAAGGATGGGAACTTCTTGCCATGATTACGGTTTGCACATTAAGGTTATTCATAAATTATTGAATGTTGTTATGAGCATCATCCTCTAAGATACGGAGCATTCGAAATCTCTGATATATATTTATATCTATATTCTTTTTTTAGGTTTACAGATCTTTATGAGGCTAATTAGCCGAACTAATTTAGCAGATTACCTGCTCTCAGCAGCAAGCCTGGGGAAAAGAGAACCAACGCGGGAGAACTGCTGAGTGAAGTGCTGAAGTGTCACTTCATACAGTCTTTATCATCCTGCTAATTAACCATTAAAGGGGAACTATTGTGGCTGTTTACATTACTGTGTACCGTTACTTTTTGTTGTTAAAGTAAACCTAAAGCAGAGATGAAGACAAAAATTCAATGTCATCTCTTTATTCAGAGTTCTGGGACAATAGAAATGTATTTTGGGACAAGAACAGCTGCAGTATTGGTGATATTATGAAGCAATGCATTGGCTAGCTGGCAGTATAGTACATGTATGTCCTTGCAAACTACTGTCAGTATATATTTAAAGGGACAGTTTGCCCCAAAATCTTCACTACATGTTTTTCCTCTTAACTGTAGGGCTATTTATCAGTCTAGATTGTTTTGGTGTGAGTTGCCAAGTGTTGGCAGTATCAGTCGTTGAGAAGTCTACCTTCTCTGCAGTATAATGGACTTAGATGGCACTCAGCTTGTGGTGCTCAAAGTGCCAAAAAAGACATTTGAAAAACTCAACAGCAAAAGATAATCCACAGACCTTGTTGTGAGCAGTTTCATGTAGGAACTATTTTCTTTCTACCGAACTACACCTGCTAACTGTATCACAGCACAAAAGGCAGCGTGCATCTACTCACAGATGAGAGGCTCATGCTCATGATAGTGCGAGATGTAAACATTGATGGCGTCCTCCTCGGCTGAGCTAGCGCGTTTTCATCCGAACTTGTCAAATACCGTCATGCGCTAGGTACCCTCCTGTGTCAGTTTGAGAGGGGACGGCATGTCAGTTTACACTTGTTACATGATGTAGAAAAACTTGTACTGAGCCACAGTTAAAGGAGCTATATGTAAGAAATCTAAAGCAAATAGTCGTAAAATCATCCTAATATGTCACAGAGACTAAGGAATAATGTTCATATAACATACTGATCTCACTGACAACAATAGTACAGCCAGAATATTTGCATTTATAAAACATTTTTACAGTCCACAAATCATGTTTATGTTTTGAATTTGTGTTTAGGCCTGTTGCGCCACCCACCGCCGTCTACCAGTCACGCAGTCAGTAGAGTCTCAGCATCAGTTACAATTACGACTGAGCTACAGCAGCACGGCAAGCAGCATTAGCAGTGTCCCGGTACATAGCATTAGCAGCCGGCTCCTCCTCAGCTGTATCCCGGCAGCAGCGTTAGCAGCAGAGAAGTCAGACTTGCTCGAACAGTCCACTGGAAAACCAAAGATCAAGGACGCTGCGACGCGGCCCTGCCACGGCAGCTGCCCATGGGCAAACAAATCAGTCTCCAGCGTGCTGCTGTCCAGCAACCTCGAATCTGTAGGGGAGGGGGGGCGGACACGACTCGCAGCAGTATTTTGAATTTGAGTGCAGTAACTGTTCTTACATACAGCGCCTTTAATCTAAACTGAACATATATTTAATACAACACAAATCTGACATTAGAAAAAATCTTGGTACAGCATGTATGCATGGACACAGTCATACCAAAAACTTAAAGGAACAAAACACTAATTGAGCCTTTTATAGTATGTTTCACACGTCATAGAGAAGCATGTGTAATCCTTGGTCCAACCTGTTTAACACTGGAGTCTGAACATCTACAAGATCTTAATCTGACAGTATCTTCACCATCAGACATCCTGGAGCTTCCTCATATGCCTGCATGCAGACAGTGAAGGAGTCTGAGGCCTCCGAAAACGCCATGACAGTGGATGAATCATACATTCATTAAATTACTTTGATTATACATGAGGACATTCACATACTTTCATATTTAATATATGTTTTACAACATTATATCCATTGTGTGTTTTTAAAATAAACTTGACAGAAAAGGTACAGTTCCCTTTGTCATGCGACATACGTCACTAGCATAGCGTGCTACACATACTAGGACACTATGTTGTTGTGAAAGTAATGACTCTGTTGAGTACTGGTTTCACCCTGGACACAATAGCCCATTCACAAGTCAAATACTGCCGCTTTGTGAATGATCTCGGCATCAGAAACCTGATGCCAATAGTCACCTTACTCAACAGGATGATACACAACTAGGCGGTGTCAGTATGTAATGTGGCCGGACATAACCTTTTGTATTGGCATGACACACCGCTGGTCGGCCAGACAGCTGGACGGCACCTGTGGTGGTAGTATGATATGTGGCCAGGTGGCATCAGTTGGCCGGACCTAACCTTTCCGATTGTAATGATATGCTGCCGGTCAGCTGGGATGGCACCTGTCACAGCAGTATGATATGCCACTGAATGGCATTAGGTTGAAACACTGCCGGTAACAACATGGAAGGGGTAGTGGACGAGTCCAACAAACCCTGGACTTTCACATGGGAGCCAGGTGTTCGCTTCCTGAATGACAAATCAAGATGTTTTTTTCTAAACCTAAGCACGTGCTTTTGTTGACACCCCAGCATTAGTAGCACGTCCTGGAACGTCAATAGCAACCGCAGGAGTACCTAGTACTTAATATGTTGTTGAAAGAAAACACTTACAAAGTGGTGATATATTATGACTTGCGGTGAGAACATGTTTGTTTTTGGTGCGAGGGGGTGGGGATTTGGAGCACACAAGCCGAGTGCCATCTAGTTCCATTATATTCAAGAGAAGGCAGACATCTCTATGGCCGATATCTCCAACACTCGGCAACTCACACCAAAATAATCTAGACTGATAAACAGCACGGAAAAAGGAAAAGGAAAAATTTGTATTTTTTAATTTGGGGTGAACTGTCCCTTTTAAAACACCTGAAGCCAGTGACAGTAGTTTTGGTAAGCTAGCAGAAATAAGCAGGGGCATCTGACTGCATGTGTCAAATCGTTAACACGAGTACTTCAAGTGCATTAACTCTGATAACAACAAACCAGTGTCGGCCAAAGCTTCAATTTGGTCTTCTGGTCTGAGAGGCTGACGTCCACGACATCGTAGCTCTGTGTATGGGAAAGAGTTTTTCCTGCTCTATTTAGATTCATGGTAGTTCAGCCAGGAAGGAAATTGGAAACATTTTCTGAAGTGGTTTTAATTAAGTGTAAGAACTCAATGTTCTTACAGGGATGCTCCAGCGATTTAGTAATGCACTTCCATAAAGTTGGGGAACTCATAAGAGACAGATTTTAATAAAGAATGGTCAAAATCAAAGCAGCAGAGGCAGAGATATCCGGACTTTTAGTGCCTTGTATGGGTGAAGATTCAAAAAATGCTCTATCACTTCCCATAACGCAACTTTAACTTCCTTTAGACCCTCCCTGCCTGAAAAGAGCCCACATCTTTCATGTTTCAAGCATCTTTTTGTTATGAATTTGAAGTCTAAGCCAAAGCAACACTGATGACATCAGACTTAAAGACAGCTCCAGAAGACACAACTGTTTTCACAAGCTGAGTAAACTGATCCTCGTGTCAAATCTGTAGAGTGCCCCGTTATTATTTGTCACCTCAGTCCTGTTAAGGGTTTGTTAATATTTCTCTGAATGTTTCAAAGCCTGCTGTGGTTGTTGAACATGACAAATGTGTTTTGCTGTGATGCCAGTTCTTTCTTTTCATGAAATGAACTGTGTGGTATCGACTGTGGGGGGCAGCAATACTCCATACACTACAGATCACTGCTGAAGACCTGATGACCACGCGAAATGTTTAATTTTAGACACAACCAAGACAGATAATCATGCAAAGGATCAACCAGTAAATCAACTCAAAAAGCAGCCTACTGCGTGTTCTGGTTGGAAAGTCATCAACATCATTCAAATGAAGCTGATGACTTTTAGAAAGGTAGAAGAGAGGCCATTCAGCAGTCAGTCATCTAATCCAGTGGTTCCCAACCAGGGGTCCGTGGACCTCCAGGGGTCCTTCAGGGAGTTCCAGGGGGGTCCTTAGAAAAAAATTACACAATATAATTCACCTTAGGAGGGAGGCCTGTGTGAGTAAGAGTCATAATGGTGACTATTCTGATCATAGGTTTCACTTCCTTCATGTTTATCTCCGCAGTTGTTGATGATAGGGCTGCAGCCAACAATTATGTTCATTACAGATCACTTTGCCCTTTATTTTCTTTATTAATCATTTAATTATTTTGTTAATAAAACTTAAGAGAATAGTGAAACATGTTAGTTTTATCCAACTAACAATTCAGTTTATTATCATGTGTGACAAAGAAGCACATCAAATTCTCACATTTCAGAAGCATGAAACAAGAACTTGTTTGGCTTTTTTTGCTTAACAAATGACTGTAACAAGTACTTGTTTATTCAAATTGTTGCCAGTTACTTTCTGCTGATCGGCTGGTCATTGCTCTAGTCTACAACTATAGAATTCTGGTCTTAATCATATCTAACAGCCAAAATGTTTTCAGACAAAGGTACCTGAAGCAAAATCTTTTCAAATGAGGGTCGTCAGCCAAATGTGTATCAATTTAATGGTGACACAAAAAAAGCTGAGAACCGCTATAATCTGTAAGTATTAATACTGACCCTCTGTTGCATGGTGTTGACATATGGCAACAATTACTTAATCTGGAAATCACTAAAAGGCATTCATCTAATATCCATGCTTTACAGCTTTGTTGTGAAGAGGGGGTCTTTTACTTTGATATGATAAATCACATCACATGACCAGGAAATCCTGTTTCCACTTCCTTTTCCATGAACCCATGACACTGACATGGTCATGATCTGAGAGCTCCCAAAGTTGACCAATTCTTCAGTATTTAGGCAAAATTCCAACAAGAAAAATAAAATCCTATCTGGGGTAAGTTAACTTTTAATTCTTATCATTAAGGGCAGACACCACAGATAAAAAAGTTTTCTGAAATTGGATTTTTAACTATGCAAATGAAGCATTACCTAATTAAATAGATGCTGATTTGCAAACATTTCCAGATCAAAAACGTGAACAATTATTAACACCTCATTGTGTATTTTTGATGTTCCTTTCCAGTAGGCTGAAAACAAAAACACGTTATTGAAGGAAAATAGCCCCAAATCTTAATATTGACTGTGCATTAAAAACAGTTTTCACCTGGAGTGTCTCACCTTTGAAACAGTTTTGATGTGATAAGTGTTTTTTTTTTTTTTTTTTTTTTTTTTTTTTGCCATGTGGCAACTATACGCAAATATGGAACTCATCTGTGTGTGTTCAACACATTGGACTGTGATTAGACAAGTGTAGTTAGACCTATCTCCACAGTGCTGTGTCAGCATTAGAGAAGGGTTTGGAATCACCAATTATCTTTCTCTCTGTAGGGGAAAGATTTGGTCTGAATCAGAGACTAATTTTGTAACAAAGTTGCATAATTGCCTAGAGTTGGTTCGTGTTCTTACGGCAGCATTTACAAGCGGACCAGATAAAATGCCTTGAGTGAGAAAGCAGCTCTTGATTGGTCAGAATGTCCATGAGGCAAAAATCCAGGAAGTAAACAAAACGTTGAAGAAGAGTACACTTGCAAGATAAATGCGACACTTCCTAATGTCACAATGGAGGGACAACTACGCAGGTTGATTTTAGCGCTGCTCATCGTGGACTATATTGCTGTCATTGTTCATTTTAGTCAAACCATACAGTTTGAAAACGAGGCGCGGCTCCAACTAGAAAACAATGTTTTGATGCATTGGATGTGCTGAATGTGCATATTAAGGCAGTACAGGAGGAGGTGCACATTAATAATCCTCCAGGACTGTAACATGCTCATGTTTAACCCAAACAATGTGTCATGTGACTACAGTTGGTTCAGATCGAGGTCGGAACACGTTCTCACCACAAACGAACCGCACCCGAGTTTGTTTGTCACTGGACCGAGACCACCTCTTCAAGAAGGTCTCCGTCCGGTTGTTTTGGTGCGCACCCGAGTGCAATTGCTGTGTTCGCACCTGCCGAAACAAACCGCATTTACGGGGGCAAACGAACTTGAGTTCGATTTAATCGAACCAAACAGGGCAGGCCATAGTGTCAGGCCTGAACTTGTTTTGGTGGAGCATTTGCACATGGAAGGCAAGCATTGTCATTAAATTGGCCCTGCAAAACACAACACCTCAAAAAACATTAATATTTTTTATGATGAAGATGATTTGCAGCTGTATGTGGCTTTAACAGAACATTACTATGACAATATCACTGAAGCTCGAGTGAAGCAGAACGTGTCAAATAAAATGGATCAACATTGGACACTTGAGTCTTATGAGATGGAGTCTGAGCTTTTCCAAGGTGTGTTCACAAGTTGTTTTATTCATTGTAGATCTTTGCAACAATTCACCAAAAAAAACAAAGTAGGAATGCCTTGTTGCATGATCCAAATCTTCGTCAAAATGTGCCATTTTCAGCCTGTAAGTTGTTAGCATGGCGGTTGTTGTTGTTGTTTTCTGCTGCAAAGGGGATTTGGAAACGGTAACATGTAGATAGCGGAAGAAAAGGAGAATGCTGGCACAATGGCAGGCATATAGCCACAGTCTACTTCCACTGATTCAGACTAGACTGTCATTGACTTACAAACTGTACTGTAACATCAGAAAAAAACAGTAAATAACTTCTCTAACCTCTAAGTTACACTGCATGAGTTGAATTAGTTGAGCTGTATTACATTAGCATGATTGACACTTCACATATTACAGCACTCATAACAATAATACCAGTTGTGTACTGCGACTGCCTTCATCTTACAGGATAATGGCTGTATAAAGCACACAGCACACCGCACAACATGTCAAATGTTCCAGCATGTCAGACAGCACAGAAAGCACACGTTCCCCGCTGCGCCAATTTGAATCACTTGGACACACAATACCTGCCAGACAGTCTACTCACCTGAAACACACTCACACTGGCTGCAACAACAACAACAACTCATGCATGTAGGATGGCCGCTGAAATGTCTTATTGCGTCCACTTTACCTGTCCTGTCACCGGGCATTTTAGTATAGTAAGCAATCAGTGTAAGTGCCTTCAACAGCATAGGAAATAAAAACTCTTTGCAACATTCAGCATGAACCTCATATTGATTTCTAAGCCCCTACTTGTGAATACAGCACAGATGCCACTATTTTTATTCCAGTTATTCAGCCTAAAGCTGCCTCTATGTGGCCTCTTTTCTTAAGAATATATTTATTGTTATATTGCACTAATACTAATAATTTTGACGAGGGGGTCACGCTGGATAATCTGAGGCAGTTACGTAAAGCAGCGAAACTTATTCATGATTCCAGCAGGGGTTGTTTAAGGGCAAGTTTGCCATGAAGCCTTAAATGGCACTGCGATACAGTCGGATGATCTACAGCATACATTTTTGTTCTGTTTTGCAGCTGGTAGAGTGTGTCCTCTTTTTTCTTTGCAAATATACATAAAACTTAGTTTCTTCTCCTTTATAAGCTTTGCCCTTTGGCTGGTACAGAAGCGCTGCCGGAGAAATGCTTACTCTTAAATCATTTAGCACGTTTTGTGGATCATTGATCCCTCAACTTTGGAGAGACGACGCCTATTGGATTGATGTTTCCCAAAGCAACACTCTGAGTAAATATATCTGCATTCATTGAGCTGCCCTGCTCAATCACACTGCTTTGGCTGCAGCACTACAAGATAGCTTGCACCCAGAGGGAGATACTGGCAGACTCTGTAAGGCGTCTTGCTGACTGCTCAAGTGCCTTTATCTGTGCATTTCCTAATGGCATAGTGCTTGCGCAGACTTTTATGTTAAAAAAGAGATAATGTTCAAAGTGATTTTTTTCCCCTCATGACTTAATTAGTGATAATTACGCCACAGAAGTGAATGTTTTCAAACTTGTCCTGACTCTTCAGTTATTCTTTTAGGTTCGCTGTGACTGAAAACTTCCCAGAATTGATTCCAGTTCTGTGAAACTGCTTTGTATTTGAATCTTTTGGCATCTCTCCACTCTGTCATTAGCAGGTAGTCTTTCAATCACGTACTCCGGTCCTTGTCTGCCAATTAGTTTAAATATGAACATGATGTAATCACCTTTAAGCATTTTGTCTGAGGCCAGTTGAGAATAATAAATTGTAGTAATAATCATCCTGCACTGTACCAGGAAAGATCAGTGCTCCTCCAGACGAGCTCTCTCAGATCAGACGACCTCTAGACATCTACTGTATATCCTCTGCTGTCATTCGACAAGTAATCAATGGGTCCTTGTGAGGACAAAAACAATCCCAGTAGACCATTATAATGTATACATACTTTCACTTGTTTAATAGCTCGGCTTGTTCCAAGGTGCCTGCCAAAAAAGGGTGATGCCATCTGTTTTAAATTAGCACTTGCCAGGAAGGAAGCGTTTGACAGTGTTGTTTAAATCAATCAGATGTTAGATGGAAGGGATCTCATTATGGTTATGCTGATCCAGGGAATCAATCATGACCTAGCAGATGTTTTAAAAAAATGTCCAAGTCTTCATTTTGGCCCTGCCGTCCTCACCATCCGTCAGCTTGCCAACATCAGCTTACAGTAAAAACATGAATAATTAGGAAGGACTCTGTTTAAAGGGACACTTTGCTGATATTTAACCAGCATTGTACCAGAACAATATAGGTAGTATGTGTAAATAAAATTCCCTCCATCTTACCAGTGCCCAGAGCTTCCTGCTCATCTCTCAGCTCAGATATGCTGGATGATGCATTTCATCTCATCCAGCATATGACCCCACATCTGTCAAACGCAGTTAAAATCTCAGATCATACTGTAAAACGATAAAAAGCACCAATCAAATATAAACCAAGATAATGTTACTACATTGCCTATTTCTCACCTAAAATATGCACACATGCACCATCAAACTGTTGAACAGTTTTTTACCCCAAAGCCATTACTATCTCGGGGAAAGCCAACCATCCTGGTACAAGGCAACTCCAGCTCAGTGGCGAGGTCTCGTGGTCAAGGAGGTGCACCAGCAAGAGCAGGCTGCAATGTCCGCCAGGGCTGTCTCACAAGGTAAGCAAGAACAGTGGATGCGTTGGGAAGACGCTGAGAAGCGAAAGATCTCTTGGAAGGAGTTATGGGACATGGAAGCATTTCGATCCAGCTTCATCATACGTGCCACATACGATGTCCTACCATCTCCTCAGAATCTTAGCCAGTGGTATGGAGAAGACCCTACATGCCCCCTCTGTCCATCTCCAGCTTACCTGAAGCACATCTTGGTTGGCTGCAAGACAAGCCTGACACAAGGCCGATAAACCTGGCGGCACAATCAGGTGCTTAAGTGTCTGGCAGCTACGCTGGAGAGCAGATGGAGGGTTGTCAATGCCCTTCCTCCACAGTCCTCCCACCCTTCTTCCTCAAGACAGTTTGTCCGCAAAGGTGAGAAGCTACCCAGGACCCACACACCAACATCAGAGGCCAGGCAGCTGGATACAGCAAGAGACTGGAGGCTCCTCGCTGACCTTGAGCAGAGACTCTGCTTCCCAACGGAAATTGCAACGACCAACCTCAGACCTGAACTTGTGCTCTGGTCCCCTTCAATACGAAGCGTGTACATCATTGAGCTCACAGTGCCCTGGGAGGATGCTGTGGGCGAGGCCTATGAGCGCAAGAGGCTTAAGTACGCTGAGCTGGCAGCTGATGCAGAACAACAAGGTTGGAAAGCCACAGTTCTCCCAGTTGAAGTTGGTTGCAGAGGTTTCGTCGGCCAGTCAACAACAAGGCTCCTCAAGGACATGGGAATCCGAGGCCAGGCACAACGTCAATCCATCAAAGCCCTGTCCGGAGCAGCTGAAAGGTCCAGTCAGTGGCTCTGGATCAGGAGGAGAGACAACACCTGGGCTCCGAAATAACAGCATGCTGTCATTGGGGGAATGAGAGGTGGAAGGGGCTAAAGTGGAGGGGGGCACACCTGGGACACCAGATGATGCTGCTGAGCCCTCTGGAGGTGTCGTGGGCCTCATCAAAGAAGGAGGGTGCCCACCTGACGACCCCGGGGAAATCGTTAGCTCCTTCAACCACCCAACCCCGAAATGTCACTGCAATCTGTCTGCAGGTATATGCAAGGATTGTAACACCTAGTCCTGAACTTGGTATGTGGTCAGGTGCAAGCTCGGCTCAGGGAGAAGGACGCCCCTGCCATGCAGAGTCCCCAGCACTCTGGATCTTAACATCACATCCTGTGTATGTAAAACTACACTGAACGCTGAACTGGAATCACACAGCCAGTGATATTCAATATTTACACTTCCATCGTGTGCAATAACTTTTATGTTCACAGCATATGTTGGCACTACTTGTGTGTGCGTATGGGTGCATGTATGTGCAGTGTGTGTGTGTTTAGAGTATAGAATAAATTATATCCCCTCCTTTGTTATTTATTTATTACTCTTAAAATGAGTTCCATTTTACTCTGTGCATTGGATTTTATTGTATTTATTTGCAATGATGGTGAAAAGGAATTGAATTGAATGAAATTAAATAAAATTAAATTGAATTAAATTAAATTAAATTAAATTGAATCAAGGGCGGCACGGTGGTGTGGTGGTTAGCACTGTCACCTCACAGCAAGAGGGTTGCTGGTTCGATCCCGGGTTTGGGAGCCCTTCTGTGCGGAGTTTGCATGTTCTCCCCGTGTCAGCGTGGGTTCCCTCCGGGCACTCCGGCTTCCTCCCACAGTCCAAAGACATGCAGATTGGGGACTAGGTTAATTGATAACTCTAAATTGTCCGTAGGTGTGAATGTGAGCGTGAATGGTTGTTTGTCTCTATGTGTCAGCCCTGCGATAGTCTGGCGACCTGTCTAGGGTGTACCCTGCCTCTTGCCCAGTGTCAGCTGGGATAGGCTCCAGCCCCCCCGCGACCCTCAAGAGGATGAAGCGGTTAGAAAATGGATGGATGGATGGATGAATTGAATTGAATCGAATCGAATCAAATCAAATCGAGTCATCTGTGAACAGCCAGCGGCTAACAAGTTTGCATTATGTCACCCACCAGTGAGCCATTTATTGGTCCAGTGCGGTGCTGTGAATTCTAGTAGTTGTAGGTTTTCTACATCCTGCGCAAAAGCAAATGTCACAGCCCTTTTTCTCTGTTATCTCTGGTCACGTGGCACCATTTCAAAAGTATTTGTGTCTTTTTATTGCATAGACAGCCCAGTTTCATGACAAGACCATCTGTCCAGCAGTGAAATACTCGATACTTGCTTATTTTTCTTTCTCTTAAAAGTAAATTACCTTTAAATATGTTCCTCTTCACAATATAAATAACCAATTATCTTCCACAAAATCATCCACATATACAACGTCTACTATTTTCAACATGAGCTGTCAAAACATTAAATTAGTTGTATTGTGGCGAGACGAAGTTTAGTGCCCAAGTTGCTGTTCACAGTATATGGCCATATGGTGTTTGTGTATGTGTCTATGGTACGAGCACCCATGCATATAGAGCCACGTGTGCTCACGGCGTCAAAGCCCCAGTGGCTGACTGTGTTTCTAAAAGAAGGGAATAACAACTTAATAATTCCTGTGCATTTTGAAACCTGCAGCACAGTCTGTCCACACTGTTTGAGGGGAGGACAAAATAGCAGAAACACGTCACCACATGCAATCAAGAGCAACAGCAGCAAGAACAACTGCTTTAAAAATAGAAGTTAAGGAGCTGAATAATTCAGTATCAACAGAAGTGACTAAATATGTTTCAAATTAGGTGCTCCATCTCACAGCATCTGAAACCCTCTTCATCAACATCTTTTCAATGTATATATATATTTTTAGATTATTTTTATATATATGTTTGTCATTTTTTGCATGTGCAGCTGCAACAGTTGATTCAATAACTGCTTAAACTTTTTTGTATTTACATGTGGTTAAATGACACAATGGACCACAAGTCACTCTTGCAAATGAATTTCAACACTTTTTTAGTTTGAATGAATTCAAATGCAAGCCACACATCCTGTCCTAAACACCACCTCACTTGAGTGACAAGCTAAAGTGCTGTAATGCAGTTGCATTTTATAAAGTCAGCATAAAGCCTCACCTCTATTCACAATCTGTCCGTCCATGGTGTTGAATTCAAATCGCTTCCACACATTACTTTTCAGATGGTTTGGTGTCATGATTACCTGTTCATCACAGCTCGCTAGTGTTCTCCGTTTGTGCTAACAAAGAGATCAACAATAGCCAGTGGGGCAAGGAACGGGTCAGACAGCTTGTGCGATGGGAATTTTGACTTTTAGCAGATCATACCAGATCGAATATATTGCTTTTTTTTATGCATTTGAACTTTGACTTTTGATTTTTCCATGACTTAGTTTGTTTCAAGCATAATGAACCCTTTTGGCAATAGCTTGACATCTGGGGCAACAGTCAGTGGCCGATTAGCTTAGCGTAGCAACTGGAAGATGTGCTTGTTTGCACTGTAATTTTATTAGGTTGGTCTATTCTTTACACACATCTATTGCATGTCTGTCCATCCTGAGGGAGGGATGCCTTCTCAGTTGCTTTTTCTGAGGTTTCTTCCATTTTTTTCCTGTGAAAGGGGAGTTTCTCCTTATCTGCTATGAGGGTCCAAGGACAGAGGATGACATATAACTGTGAATTGTGATATTTATTCATTTGCCATTACTGCTTATTCTGTTAGGGGTCGCGGGGGGACCGGAGCTTATCCTGCTGAGATTGGGAGGGGTACACCCTGGACAGGTCGCCAGACTATCAGAAGGCTAAAGGGGGATTCATACTTGTGCAGCAGACCCTACACCATAGCCTACACAAGTGGCCTACGCTGTAAGCATTTATACTTGTGCGGTGGTGTGTCTGTGTCACTCTGCAGTTACACCTCCAAAACACTTGCCAGCAGCAGGGTTTCTGTGAAGTGCTCTAAAGTTTAGTTGTTTCAAAACACACATTAAACACAGAGACAATTTCAAAGACAAGTACACAAGTTTGCTTCATTATAACTCACAGCATTCACAGACAGACACTTGTCTTTATCTGGACACATTTTCCCCACAAATACAACATGCTAACGTTATTAGCACAAGCCTATGGCATTTAACATTGTAAAAATTAGCTTAGGAGCTAGCGACCTTTCCCCCTTTCATATGAAGCCAGGGACAACAGCAACATTAACAAAGGAAACGTTACAAAATTTGGCTCTGTTACAACTCACAAGGTTCACTGACAAAACAACTGTCTTATACTAAACACGTTTTCCAAACAAATATAAGATGCTAACGTTATTAGCACAAGCCTATGGCATTTTACATTGTATAAATTTGCTTAGCGACAAGCTGAGATTTTCTCTTCAATTTATTGTTTCATAGTTGTTAAATTAAAATAAATTAAAGTTTTGTTTCCACTGAGGGAAATGGTTTCAGCTTACAAACATAGACAGGAGGTCAGCATCACCGCGACATGTTACATTTCTAGGAAGGTGCACATCAGGCTACACCATAGATAGGCATCAATTCAACGCAGAAGTATAAATCCTGCATAACACATAGAGACAGACAACTATTCACACTCGCATTCACAGCTACGTCCAATTCAAAGTCACCAATTTACCTGCATGACTTTGGACTGTGGGAGGAAGCCGGAGTACCCGGGGGAAACCCACGCTGACACGGGGAGAACATGCAAACACTGCAAAGAAGGGCTCCCCCACTCTAGTGTTCGAATTGAAACTGAAATCTGAGTTGAAGCAGGGGGAAACGGCTTGAGGTGGTCACTGCCAAGAATCAGTCTGGCTGCCATGAATTAAAACTTCTTGTCTTTACACTTTGTTTTGTTTTTTTTTAAGGATAGGATAGACTTCAGTGTTCTAGTGAGATATTTAGTTTGGTGATCTCAGTGTCTGCAGTATAAAATCACACCAAAACAAAAAATGAATACATTCATCCATCAGTTGTACATGCCCATCTACAGCAGTAAAAATGCACACATGATACAATATATATCATTGATCAGCGACAAGAAGGACAGCTCAGAATACCCATAATTCAGCCTAGGTGTTGTAAAGGGCTTTAATGGATGGGGGGACAAAGGTACATTTGAAGCTGTGGTGGCTGCTGAGGGGAACCCTGCACCATCTGCCTGAGGGGAGGAACTGATGCTTAGGTTAGAGAACATGAATTGGATCTGAGAGGATTTTTTGGTCTGTCTGAGTATGGTTTGTTGAAAAATAGCCTGAGGACTGGGATTTTGACAGACTCCCATGATTGTCATGGCTGTCTGTAAAAGTCGAGTTATCCGGGCCTTTGACTGTACTGTCAGATTACCAAACCATGCCGAAATACCACAGTGCAGGAGGATCTCTACTACTGCATGATGGAACAAAAGCTGCACCTCTTGGTTCATACCAAAGATTTTGAGCCTTCTTAGGAAGTGTAGCCTCAACTACATGCTGGAGCAGACAGCCACCATGTGGACCATTCACACCAGTTTGTTATTTATGTGGACATTATGGGACAATGGGCCCAGATATGTGAAAGGCCCCACCACCTTTCCAACATGGTCTCATTCGGAAGTTGTTGAATACCGCCACTTGGGCAGTGTCAGACACTGATGAAATAAAGACATCCTTTCACAGCAAGATATGCAGCCAGGTGCCGTCAGTGTGTGATGACGGCAGACGGCATCATGGGGAAGTGCAGCAGGACAACAACGTCAGTTATGGTGGCGAAAAGTCGGAGTAGGGCGGGTGGGACGGGTGGTGGATAGGTCCAACAATCACTGACTTTCACCCGGGAGGCCAGTGTTTGCTTCTCATATGAATGTAAAGCCAAACCCATCTTTCTCTAAACATGATGACGTGCTTTTGTTGCCTAAACTTAAACCATGTGCGTGAGTTGTTGAGAAGTGTATTTTCAAAGATAAAGGCTGGAGTTAACACGGCATTCCAGACCAGCAACACATGCACCCAGGCCACCTTGCATGTCATATATTGACTCGTAAAGTCTGTAACCAAGCGAAAATATGTGACTAGATCAGAGCAGGAATGTATTGGCATCTCCTACAGACAGTGGCGTGCAAAAGTTTGGGCATTCATGGTCAAAATTTTGCTTACTGTGAATAGTTAAGTGAGTAGAAGACAAAACAAATCTCCAAAAGGCGTGAAGTTAAAGATGATGCATGTTTTTCAACATTTAAAGCAAGATCAGTGTATTGTTATTTTTGTGTTGTACAGTTCAAGAGTGAGACAAGGAGAGGAGCACCATGCAAAAGTTTGGGCACCCCAAGAAATGTGAGGTCTCAGACAACTTTTACCACAGTGTCAGACCTTTATTAGCTTGTTTGGGCGATGGCTGGTTCACAATCATTGTAAGGAAAGGCCAGCTGATACAAATTCCAAAGCTTTATAAAAATTTTGCCTCCAAAAGAGCAGTGTATGCAAGACAGCCCAAGAATCTCACACATCTAGATGCCTTTTGCAATGAAGAATGGATGAAAATCCTCCAAACAAGAACTGACAGACTCTTAGCCTGTTACAAAAAGTCTGTAGAAGCTGTGATATTTTCTAAAAGGGGTGCTACTAAATACTGACCATGCAGGGTGCCAAATTTTTGCTTCAGGCCCTTTTCCATCTTGTTATTTTGAAACTGAGAAGACTGAATTAAAAAGTTATCCTGCTTAAAATATTGAAGAAATATGTCATCTTCAACTTTGTGCCTTGTAGAGATCACTTCATCTTCTACTTACTCAGCTATTCACAGTGAATGAAATTTTGACCATGGGTGCCCAAACTATTGCATGCCACTGTAAGAGAAGGACACACAGACTTTGAGGTGCTTTTGCTTCTTTGTCTTTGTTGTTTTTCACCTCTTTGTTATAGTTATGCATGTTTTTGTGGTTTTGTGTCTCTTTGCAATTCCTCTGCATCACTTTCTGGTCTTTTTGTGTTTCTTTGTGGTCATTTATGGTCTGTAATTTGAGTGTTAGTATGAGTGACAGTTTGCAGATGAAGGCCAGAAGGGGCCCTGACAATTTAAGCCCCTGGACCTGTGCCAAATACCTGTAGGAGTCCTTCTGCGCTATGGCAGTCAGAAAGGATCACTGGAGAGTGACTTGGGGTCACACACCATCATCTCTGTTTAGATAGAGCCAGGCTCGCTGCTTCCTCCTTTTCCAATCTTTTATGCGAGGCTAAGCTTATTAGCTGCTGAGCTGTGGCTTCATATTTAAGGGTTAGATATGTGAGCTAACTCTCTGCAAGAATAAGTGCATAAGTGGATTTCCCAAAATGTAAAACTATTCCTTTATGATACACACATGTGGTATTAGTGCTACAATAGTACTATACTTTGGCTACATGCTATTGGCAGCTGTTATTTTGTCCACCTCTTAAGCATTTATTTAAAAGCAGATTCACCTAAGAAACAACACTGCAAATGTAAAATACTGAGTCCACAATGCATGGCACAAGATTAAACACTGGCACACACACACACACACACACACACACACACCACCAACATCTACAAAAACAACAGAGTGCACAGTCACATATGTGCTCATACACACACATATACACTTACACAAGGGCTTTGGATAAAAACTAATAAAAAGCCTGGCAGAAGAGAAATGTTTTGAGCCCACTCTTTAAATTGATAAGATTAGGGGCACATCTCAGGTCATCTGGCACGCTGTTCCATGGGTTCGGGGCAGAGCGACTATAAGCAGCTTCACCAGATTTTGATTCCATTCCTGGAACAACAAAAATTCCCCCTACCGTACGATCAGAGAGGTCTGCGGCTGATAAACAGTGAGCAAGTGAGAAATGTATTGTGGAGCCAGGTCATCCGGTGCTTTCTAAACCAGAAATGCAATCTTAAAGTAAATTTGGGAGGCTTAAAGGGAGCCAATGTAAAGGTCTAAGCGTCTGAGAGTGATGTGCTCAGCGATTTGCATTGCAGTCTGCGGCAGCCCCTCAGTCTACTGGGGGGGAGACTGTTTTAGTAATGTAATACGCTGGACACCGATGCATATGCACGGTAAAATCAAATAAAATGAGCATATTGAGAAGCAAAAAGTTTTTGGACTTCCCACACTTAATGCCATCATTGCAGTCAGTCAGCGTTTTCACTGCACTAACACTATTGTTCTGACATTATATTCCAGGGGGGCTTTCATATTCAGAGCCCGCAACAATTCCTCAGGATTAGACTGGAGGATGTCATCTTGCCATTCACTAACTGTATCAGACTGTAGCATCCTCCAGGGAAAGGTAAACTTCACCGGGTAGAATATGTGATCTACACACCAGATGATTTACTGTGACAGGTGTTCTGTGGTCAATTCTTCGCTGCTACACTCTCAGAAAAATACTTCAAAAGTTCCTCTCACGCTCCATTGGCTCAACAACCTTTGATTGAAGTTGAAGGGTGAAAGACCACTCCTCTCTTTCGGGGCCTTGAGGTATTTTTCAGCTCTGTGAGAGAGATGGAGCACCGAGGAAGACAGATTTATAAGGTGCTGTCCCTATAATTAAGTTAATAGCCAAAGGAAGCAGTGTGAAGCGAATTACCACCTGACTCTGCAGTTCCCCTCGTCTCTGCGGAGCTTCACTGTTTGGGTTTAGTCTCGGCACTCTCATCAACCTTGTTTCCAGCCACAGCAGGCAGCTGTTTGCATTGAAAAGGCTCTGATAATCCCACTGTATGCAACCTGCCCAGCACCAAGCTGAAGACAAAGAGTAGCTGGTAAACATATTGGAGTATTTCACAAATAAAAAGATAGATTTCAGGGGAAAGAGGCATGGATTGCTGAACAGGCCCAAAGGGCACAGGCCTGGCGGCTCAGAGTTTCAGGGGTCCCCCTGGCCTTTACCTGCAAAATGTCACTCAAATGAATGCATACAGACCAGGAAGAGACTCAAAATGACCACAAGGAGACATTCAACGAACACAAGGAGACACAAAATGACTACAAAGTGACACAAAACCACAGAGAGGCACATAACGACTTTAAAGAGACGCCACACCGCTCCTATGTAGGAGAGGTGGTGGGGCCCTTTGCATATCTGTGCCCAGGGGCCCACTGGGTACCTTTACATGCACATTAATATTACACTATAATTCAGAATATGACGATATTCAGAATTTTATGTGGGTCATGTAAACAGCATATTACATTTCTTTTTCTGAATTTAGCATTTTCCAAATAAGACATGTTGGATATGTCGGTATTATTTGACATTTGATAGCAATATTTGGACATGTATACAGCGCCTATATGTGATGTATGTCTCAGCTTGGGTCTTTACCTCAGTTTGCAACACAAAGCCTCTTGCCTGTTTATGGTCAGCTTTATGTGTTATCATTGACACGTTGTACACAAAATAACTAGCCATCAGTTTGCAAGGCTGTGGAGATACATGCTCAAAAGAAAAGCTGACATTTCTGGTCAGAAGGAGAAACACAACTACTTTTACATATTATGAAAGATTATTAGCAGGTTTTAGGATATTTGCAAACATCGCAACACTGATCTTTTTCAAGAATGTGGGTAAAGGAATGAAAGATGGAGGCTGTGTTCGCATTAGGGATGGGCAAACGATCAAAATTCATTATTCGATCATCAAAAAAATTTACGATCAATTATCGATCAATTGATAAGCGAGTATTTCAAAAGACAGAAAACAAAAGAGTGCAGTGCAGACTGTCGCCGCAAGAGAGCACAGCTGCCCCAGTTTTGAGCTTCAACCCCAGAGGCCAAAGAGGAAGAATGACGCGCATGCGCAGTTCACCCCTGGGTGTTTACAACCGTTGCCAGCCAGGGGTTACAGGCTTCAGTTTTCAGCGAAACCTCCGTCTTTCAATGGCGTAGTGTTTTCAGAGGCCTCGAGGGAAGCCGCCAAGGCTTTGGACTGCGATGAGAGCCTCCATCTGTTTATGATTTTTTGCCTGGCTTAGGTCCGGCGGGAGTCTCGTAGGTACAGCGGCTCGCCGGACCTGTAGCATTGTAGGGGAAACACTGCGACTATCGAGCAAAATTATTTGTGATCAATCAAAATCCTTAACAATCAGTCAACTGGACTACATTTGCAGGGTCACAATTCTTAATAAATTGCCAAATAGGCAACCACTAGCTAACACGCACCACAATAGCTTCATTGGGTGATATTATGTCTACATTTTGTTTACAGTTTGTTGCAACGCCCTCAAGTGGCCAAAAAGCAAAAAATGTCACCATTATGATGTCACACATTGGATTGTGGACTGCTGTTGGAAGCCTTGAGTTTGGCATTTTGGCAGTCGCCATCTTGTTTTTTGGAGCCAGAAGTAGCTACATTTAGACGCATAGCTGTCATGAATGGGTAAATCAGCTAGAAAGACCAAAGCGTGTTTTGGTACCAGGCTGTAAACATTTTTATTTCTGCTGTAAAGTTGGACATTTTAACATGGAGGTCTATGGGCATTGACTCGCTCTTGGAGCCAGCCTCAAATGGCCATTTGAGAAACTGCAGTTTTTGGCACTTCTATGTTGGTGTCATTTTTCAGCCCTGTATATTGCCACTTGCCAAAAACCAATAGCGCAGGTTTGAATATTTCAAAAAGTTTTGTTTTGTTTCTCCCCACGGGGATACAGTCTTTTTCTTTGCTTTCTTAACATCACTTCCTAAAAATGTGTCCTCCCAGGCAGATCCTAGCAGGAAACAGTCTCATTATATTGTAAGGTATCTAACGAAGCCTCTGAGCAGCAGGGGAAAAGTGCTGAATGTCATCGTATGGGCATCAAAGGTAAGTAAGTCCTTAGAGAACAGCCTTAGTTGCTTTGGTGACATAAGCAGACTCTGGTGCACCACTCATCACTGCTGAGCCTTTTCAGCCCTCCTGTCCAGCCTTGTTTCACCTCCATCATCGGTGCTTTATCTATTCCTAAAGCTTAAGGCAAGTTAGATTTAAGACTTTTTTAATGCCACTCTGAATTAAATGTAAGGCCAATTTTACAATAACCAAAACTGAAGAAATAAAAAAAACATGAGCCAACATATTTGGGAGTCTGGGAACACTGCATGGAATAGGTGTCCTACTCCCTTATTTGACCTGTACGATTGGTGTCAGACACCACAGTACTTCTACTTTCCCTGTAGGCATACACCCAAATGTTGTTAGGAGATCTGTTGCTGCTGATCCTTTCCAAAGTCGTCGTCAGAGGGAAACGCGGTGGGACAATTAGAAAAGTTAAGGCGTCGGAAGTCCAAGTAGGGCAGGAAGTAGAGGTGGTGGATGGGTCCAACAACCACTGACTTTCACCCAGGAGCCCGGTGTTCGCTTCCCGTAAGATTGTAAAGCCAGTCCATATTCTTTTGTCCTAAACCTAGCCACGTGCTTTTGTTGCCTAAACCCAACCATGTGTGTTGGCTAAATGTAACCACGTATGTTTGTTGTTGAAGGAAAAAATGCCACGGTGTTGTACCAAAGCAGTGTACTTATTTTCAAAGAGACTGTATGCAAACCGTTCATTTCCTGTTTGAAAACAGACAATGCATGTAACAGGCTGAAGCCGACATGACATCCCAGAACGTCCACAACCAACACACCCAGGGTACCTTGCACATCATATCTGGACATGGAACATCCATGACCAAACATCAATATGTGACAAGTTTGGAGTGAGAATGTGTTGGTACCAGATATGTGACGGAGACAAGGGTAGAAAAGAACAAGGAAATACCTGGCATTTGTTGGTGGGTTTTCTCTGCAATGTTGTATTCCTCACTCTACATGTGGGAGGGTAAACGCTTCATTAGGGTCATCAGGTGGGTACCCTCCTTCACTAGTATTTTGACAATAGGCCAACAACAACTCCAGGGGGGCTCATTGGCAACACCTAGCGTCCCAGGTGTGCCCCGCTCTGTTTTTACTCCCTTGTACCCTGCTGTTGTTGGTGGTATTTCAGGGCCCAAGTGGCGTCTTTCCTCTTAATCCATGGCCACCTGCTTGCCTGGTCGGCTGTGCCAGAGAGGGATTAGATGACCTGGCGCTGGGCTTGACCTCGAATTCCCATTTCTCTAAGCAGCCTGGTAGTGGACTTGCTTACAAAGCCTCTGCAGCCTACTTCAACTGGGCAAACCATGGCATGATATTAATGCAAGAAGCATTGAGAAGATTTTTTTCAATAGCTGTTACAAGTTAATTTAAGATTTTATAACTAATTGTCTAGAGCAGGTGCCTCATGCACAAAGGCCCTGTCCTTGCTGCAGAGGCCAGAGTTTCAAATCTGACCGATGGCCCTTGCTGCATGTCATTTCACGCTACTACTGTTGTTCGATTAAAGGCAAATAACCCTAAAAATATCTAATAAACAGACATTCCCATGTATTAGAGACTGATTTAGACATTTTAATACCAATCAAGGCCTTATTTTACGATTAATGAATCAATGCCTTTTAAGACTCTTTAAGGATCAGCGGGAACCCTATGATAATGTCTTCATCTATCACTTTTTTGGAAAAGCGATTTATCTCTGCAGTCACCAGCTAAATATGTAATATGCTTCAATGGCTTCAGCAGTGAGTGATGAAATACCCTAATAATCTCCTGGTGGTTGGGGTGTGCAGTCAACAATGAGGTGTCAGTAAACAGCTGCAGTTCTGGCAAAGGAAATCCTGAAATTTAACACCAAAACAAAATTGTGATGCAGATTTTATATTTTTAACCAGAATAACTGAAAAAATTATATAAAAATCTCCTGAATTAAATGCACATTCATTTGTTTAATATTTAAAGTATGTACCATCCATCCCATTAACCAACACAACACCTAAGGAGGAAGTAAGACTCCCTGCACCACTCACTCACACTGCAGTTAGTGTCAGTCACTCAGTGGTACAATGACCTTGATGACAAACAATGGCATTTGTAAGATGACACTGATTCTCCCCAAATCATCAGCATGTTCATTCCAGTGTTCCCCCATTCATTTAGTTTGTTGTTAATATATTCCAAGTTGTTCTCAGCATTTAATCTCCATTTACCCCCTCTCTGTGCCTGCTCCACGCCTGCCTAGAAGATGGCTCCCTCTCTGTCAGGCACATTTGCACTTTCTTCCATGTTTGTTTCCTAATGAGATTTTTTTCTTGCTCTTTTTATGAAGTAATATTGTCTTCATTTATCAGTTCAAACATACTGGCATTATGAAGACCTCTGAGGACGTGATTAAGGGCTATTCTTGAACTTGATTTAATTTGACTTGACTTGCTGCAAACTAAACTGGTGATTTATTTATGAACTGGACCAGATTCCACCTCGGTGACTGTGATGTTGGTCACTCTGTACCCTCTCTTCACTGGCAGGTGACAGGGGACACAGGTGTGAAGCTGGACGTGGCTGTCCAACAACAGGTAAACAATCTGTTGGGTGTACTCTTCAAAGTGTTTTGGAAAACTACCACTCGTCAATAGTTTTTAATTTAAAAGTACCATTTACAAGTTGACAGTTTAATTTTCATGTGCTTGTCAACAAAACCTCACAATATATTAGAGTTAGTGGGAGTTAGAATAAAATCCACTTACATAATTCAACTTAAACTCTTCTTTCAGAAAAATCTTATTATAAGGTTGATCTCTCTCTGCTGTGAGAGCCTGTTTCTGCCAGAAAAAAACGTGATGAAAAGTTATGATTAAATTGGAAATTGTCTTAGTTATTGAAGGTCTAGTGTGTAGGATTTAGTGGCATCTTTCTGGTGTTTCCTTATAGTGTTCTTATTTTGTGTTTTATATTGCTTGTTTTAGAGCTTTACAATTGTATTCTGTAATTTTGTTCTATATTTTCTGTCTGTAACTTATAGTGCTGCCTGTCATGGCCAGGACAGTGAGAAAAAGATATTTTTAATCTCAAGAGGTTTTCTGGTTAAATAAATACAGATTACTGCAGATTGCAACCAACTGAAACTTCTCCCGGTTAGGATTCCTTCATTTTCAGTTGTTCAGGAGATTCTGACCGGGAGCTGAATCATCTGAGGTTTCTTCCTCTCCAAAACAAACAGACCAGGTGATTAAAACCGGTAAAAACACTTAATAAAGTAGTTTCACATTACAAATCAGTGTTTCTCCTACCCTGTTTGGCCTGTCAGAGACGGGCAGCTTGCCTAGCACCTTCTAATGTGTGCTCACCTATTTTCTCCGATAACTTGATGCAGACGTTCAGTTTACCATGAGCCAAATTATCCACAAAAGTCTCCTCCTCTTGCCAACAAATGGACCCAGGGATTGCAACCAGTAAAAACACTTAATGAAGTAGTTTTACATTACAAATCAGCGTTTCTCCGCCTCTAGACTCACAAGTCAGTCTTTAGACGCTTTGCTTAACTAAAGACTGATGACTTTCTCCCTGATTTTGTGTTTAGATGGGCGGATACAATTTCAGAGTTTAAAAAAAGTCCCTACGTTGCAGAACCAATAGTAAATCTGCAGGGCGGTCCTTCGGTGGCTCGCTGAACTCTTGTGCTTGTAAACATAGTCCCACTAGAAACACGTGTAGCGGTACAAAATGGCTCAGCCGTGCTCGCAGAAAACGGCGTCAAAGTTAGTGGATGTTTGTCGCGTTTGCGGCGACACATTCTCGCCAACTAAAAGAAACCAACATAATCTTTTACAAGGCCATGACTCATCCGTCCGGCCGGACTATAGAGGGAATCGCCTTGTTGTTTACAAATACTTCCGGGTAGAAAACCAGCAGAGCTTTTAGCTATATATAGCCTATATATCACATTTTTCACATCACTGTATCACCGTTTGGACTAATCCGATGTTTGTAAAGTCTATACACACAATGATTGAACAAACATTACTATTTCTGTGTGCACGTTTAGCTGGGCTAACCGTTAGCTGTTAGCCCTGTTAGCCGTTAGCAGTGTCTGTAATAGGTAATAACTCGTTAAACGGTCCGAGAAAAAAATATCTTTTCCAGCGGATATCTTAGTTACAACATGATTGAGCTAGCAAAGCAGTTTTGTGTTGCTATGTGTGGTATTTATTCAGTTTTGGGAAATCACAATGTCTAGAAAGCATCAGTGGCTGCAGCTGACAGGGACAGCTAACACTAGCAGCAAAGCTAACATCACGACGTCATCTGTTAAAAGCCTCCCGTTGTCGGATACGACATGACACTACTCCAGTTAGCTCAATCATGTTGTAACTAAGACATCCGCTGGAAAAAATATTTTCTTTACGGATGAGCACACGTTTGATAAAACGGAGTTAAATCTCTCGACATCCATTTTCAAGCTCTCCATGTCTTTGTTTCCTTGCGGACGACAAAAGGAGGAGCGCACATTTCCGAGAAGGCGTGTCCTTTTCAAAAATGCAAGAGACGTTGCTTTGTTGCCGGCCGTTTTCGCCTGTGTGTTAAACACACTTTAGAAAGGAGTGTCTCCAGACTATCAGAAGGCGGAGATCTCTGATAGTCTGGTGGCGAGACTACTCCGCCGCTGTTTGGCGTGGCTAGCCTAGCACCTGCTAATGTGTGCTCGCCTTTTTTTCCTGATAATTTAAAAACCAGGGGCTGTATTCACAACCATACTGAGAATACTCTCAGAGGTCCTTACATAGCCTAAAGGTGCTTTCACACCTGCCCTGTTTGATTCGATTCAATTGAACTCAAGTTCACTTGCGCCCTAAGCGCGGTCCGGAACAACTGGACCGAGACCTTCTTGAAGAGGTGGTCTCGGTCTGGTTACAAACGAACTCTGGTGCGGTTCGTTTGTGGTGAGAACGTGTTCCAACCTTGATTTGAACCAACTGCAGTCACATGACACATTGTTTGGGTTAAACATGAGCATGTTACAGTCCGATCTTGCAAGTGTACTCTCAAGTGAGAACACGAACCAACTCTAGGCAATTATGCAACTCTGTAACAAAATTAGTTCCTGATTCAGACCAAAGTAAGACAACTCTGGGTCTGAAAGCACTCTAAAACTCTATAGAAGGAGTCCTAGTGATGTAGGAAAGTTCTCAGAGTAACTCTGAGCAAAGAAGGGACAGAAACTTTTACCTTAGTGAGGAGGTGTGGTTGACCGTCTTGCGAGGTATGACATTCTTTTAACAGATGTGATTGGTTGCCCTTTGGTGAGCCTGCAAGGTGTGGACATTCAGTGGAAATGAATTAACTGTGTCACAATATGAGACTGTGAAAGTGCTTTCATTGTTTGTGTAATTGCGCTGCTGATGGAAGGTTGAGACAGATTCAAGTCATCATTGCTGCAATGTTCATATTTCCCGTTGCCAAATGTCTTATTGCTGTGATCACTTTATTTCTGGTGTTATATTGTTATTGTGTTAGGTAGGAGATTTCATCTGTAATTAGATCGACCACAAACATTATCCCTGCACCATCTAATCTGTACCATTTCATTTACTCACTGTCATTCAGCATTTGGAGAATATTTCTCCCACCTCTTTGTCTTTCTTCCAGTTTCTCCTCTGATGAAGAAACTCTTAAGCCTCTGTAAAGTCCTCCTCCCTGTTCCCAACAGTTTTACACCCTAGGAGCTCTCTTAAGGGCTGAGATGGTTTGTGACTAACATTTATTTTTACCAGTCTTAATTTTAAGGGGAAATTCATGGAAAACGTCATAATTCTAAGAAATTAATTAGAATTTTGTCACTAGGAGCAACTCTATGAAGTAGATGCTTTGTGAATATGGCCCCAGACATTCAGGAGGTTTTTACCAGGAGCTGAATCATCAGCTCTCGTCCTCTCAAAAACAAACAAACCCAGTGATTCAAACCAGTAAGAACATGGAATAAAGCACTGCCAAGTAAAAAAATATTCACTTTTCCAATGCACTTTTTGTAGAGGGGCTGCTAATGCTCGACATTAAAGACTGGTGTTGTTCTACAATATAATTATTGTCAACAAACCCTGTGAAAAGACCCAAATAACAATCTGTCTCACTTTCTTACCATTAAATCTTCCTGCCAACATAAAGTTTAAAAAAAATGTCATAAATTCTCATTCCATAGTTTCCTTTAAAAAAAAAAGAAAAAAAAAAGCTATTACCTGAAAGAGCTGGGCACTACAGTTTTTGGCAATCATTTCTCAAGCTGGGGAAATAGTGCATTTGTTGGGGACTATTTTTAGCTGTGGATGAATACACATTTCAGAGCTGCAGGACAGTGTATATAAGATAAATTGTGTTTAATAATTTGAGGACAAAATGGAGGTTTAGGAGACAAGATTGAGTCATTTCACTTTTAGTTTGGATCTTATTGGGATTTGTCGACAACAAAATGATCATAAATTGTTAGACTCATCCTTTAAGGACATAATTAAACTGGAGACTATTTACCTGCCGCACTGCATTATCTTTCATTTAAGTCGAACCTAATGTGCGACAGGAGAGCACACTTAGTTATTAAGTGATTTTCTTCAGCGTCCCTCTGACGGCTGCTTCGCTGTAACAAATAATTTGTGCTGACACATTTAACAACAGTATCCCTGCACTGACTAATCACATCAAATAAATTGCTGGGCGTCAGCTAGCCATTTTAGCTGGTAAGCTAATTAGATGTTAATTATAAATATTTACCTCTGAGGATTTTTTTTTCTTTTTTCTAATTCAGGCATATTGGGAGCAGCTATCCTCGCTGACGAGCACATTTGTCTTCGTTCTTCTCTATTTGCCGAAACCACAGAGTAAGAGATAAACAACATTTTCAAAATGAAAGGAGGGATTTATCTGCAGCGGTAGTGGGTGGACAGCTGATATAAGGATTATCAGCATGACATGTTGTGACAGTAAAATGAGTAAAGAGGGGTGGAAATGTGTTAGCAGTTTGCAAAGGGGTAAGAATAATTAATCACAAATTCATAGCACCACCGTGGCAAATGTGATAGTGTGATAAACTGAAATGAAGCAAATATAATGGAGCCAAAATAACCACAGCTTTAGATAATGAATAATTTGTAGAACTGTGGGATTATGAGCATGGTACTTTCACAATAGGAAAATACTTTTAAATTGTACCCTTGCCTCTGACTTTGTCCAAACGTCTGTCTTTTATTGGACAGAGAGAGAAAGAAAGCAGCTGAGGGTAATTGAAATTCCTGCTTTTTGTTCAAATAGCCTGCGTGACATTATGTCATTATGTTATGTAACATTTGTCCGGATCTTGCATAACACCTGCCAGGAAATGCAGGTTACATGTCCTTGTACAGTATCAAAGATGTAGCACAGGAAGGTGCACAGGTGGCATTAGCAATATCTCCCACCACACCGCACTGTTATTTCTCCTTCCTCTCCAGCCATTTATTTTTTATTCTCTCATGCTCGACGATCATTTTGTTGTGGTTGCCAAACAGCGCGGCAGTGAGCACTGTGAGAGACTTTACCTACTCATTAAATTCCAAGACGCCAGGCACATATAAAGAGAGGCGTACTCCACCGTGTGTGTGTGTGTGTGTGTGTGTGTGTGTGTGAGAGATTAGGTACTGTGTGTGTGCGGCGCATTAATAGTTCTCACATCGAGTAGAAACTATGCAGCATAAAGTGAAGAAAATCTGGGGAGTGTGTGTGATGCCTGAAGAAGAGGTGTACTGTGCTGTACGTTTAAAAGATTACACATACCTCTATCTAAAAGTAGTGGTGTTAATTTATGGTGTATTATGTAAGTAAATTACCCATCTGATGCTCCGTGGGCAATTAATGCCACTCTTAATGACAAAAGAGCATTAACAATGAATAGTTAATGGGATATCTGTTTATTCAAGCAAGCAGAGAGCACTTTAAACATGACTAACAAATTAAGAGATACGCTGTGTGATTTATGCTGGCCAGGCTGGAGCATTTGATATGGTTTGTTAAGTGATTTAAACAGGATGCTACCAGAATCCTAAATGCACATTGTCTCCAATCAGATTTTGTTCTGTCACAACATGCATGCATAAAAACAAGCACACCTCTTGAATGAAATTAAATTTTGCTTAATTAAAGAGATGTCTGCGCATTAAAATGACTCGGACAAATCAATAAGACCTCAGACTTTGCATCACAGGAGGAGAAATCACGTAGTGTGAGAGGCATAGACTCAAAAAGTTAGCATTTTTAAAGGTTAATGATGTGATTGAGCTTTTGTTTTACAATATAAGCTTACAAATGAAAATGGAAAAGCTGGTCAGCCCAGTCTCAGTTTCATTTATATCATATCAACGTTTCTAAAGTGACATAATATTTAAACTGACTGTCAGCTGGAAGTGGTATGGCTGGCGGATGGCAGTCGCAACGGTACAGACCACTGTTCAAGACCAACAGACAACAAAATTGGTTGTTTTTATAGTGAGTCATTGCAGCATTTCTAGCGGCTTTTTAGCCACCAGTGCACTGTTGCTGGGTTTCCAGCCAGTATAGTGCCGCAAAAAGCTTTTCTGTTTTTTTCTGAGACATCACCATGTTGCCAGTCGGGATAGTGCCACCAAAAGTGTGTATTTTTAAAGCATGGTCTCACTCCGAAGTCATGAAAATCCGGGGCTTGGTCAGTGACTTGCGGCATCAGAAACCAACGACAAAAGCCATCCTTTAACGTCGACATGATAAGTGGCCAGTTGCCGTCAGGTGGAAATGTGGCGGGACAAGGACAAAAGTTAAGGCAGTGGAAGTCCGAGTGGGGCGGGCGGGAGGGGTGGTGTATGGGTACAACAAACACAGACCTTCACCCGCGAGAGCAATGTTTGTGTCTCGAAAGATTCTAAAGCCAAACACTGTTCTTTTTTCCTAAACCTAACCATGTGTTTTTGTTGCCTAAACTCAACCATGTGCGTTAGTTAATGAAGGAAAAAAAACATCAATTCATAGTGTTGTACCGACGTAGTGCATTTATTTTGAAAGAGACTGTATGTAAATGTTACATTGTCTTGTGAAAACTGATCTTGAAAAAAGAGAACTTCACACGGTGTCCCAGATCGTCAACAACCAATATACCCAGGGTACCTTGCATGTCGTATGTGGACGTGGAAAGTCCATAACCAAAATGTCAATATGTGAGAATGCGTTGATTTTTAACCCAAACACAATCTTTTCCTTACCATTACCAAGTGGTTTTTGTACCTAAAGATTACCACAGATTAACCACAACACTGGTTGTTTTTTAATGAGTCATCGCAGTGTTTCTAGCGGATTTTTTGCCACCAATGTTTTTATAGCGAACCATCACTGTGTTTCCAGCTGGGATAGTCCCACAATATGGGGTTGTTTTTGACCAAGACATCGTCATGCTTCTAGCTGGGATTGTGCCATGAAATGCAGTTGTTTTGACTGAGACATTATGGTGTTTCCAGCTTGGACAGTGCCACAAAGAGTGGTTGTTTTTTTACCAAGACATTACTGCATTTCCAGCTGGGATTGTCCCACCAAATGCAAGTATTTCTAACCCAAATATAATCTTTTCCTA